>NC_056728.1:953964112-954334112 GCF_019279795.1 Protopterus annectens
ACCATAGTGGCTATGAAAGAATTATAAATGGCAAACTCTTCAGCACAAGCTATTTTTACAGTGGTAATATTCTTCAGATTCTAGGTCTTAAACTGAATGTTGTAAGTCACAGTAAACACGGTAACTATTACATTTGTAATATTTTGTAAACAATTTGCAACATCTCAGCCACCACTCAAGTTACACAAATACTGTCAGCAGCATTTTATTCATCTAGCTGAGAGCTTTCATATGAGGTTAAGGAGTTCTGTCTGTGTTACCTGGTTGTTAAGATATATAGAAAAAGGTAAAAATTATATCAAAATAAATTAATATTAAATATGTGTTAATATTTATTTACCTGCACTAGACAGAGGTCAAATATTAGTACAGTTGAGCTTGTCATTGTATAAGTTTTAAGGTGAAATCTTTTAAAACCTTGTGCATAGCATGGTTTTGGAATTATTGATGCAAATATAAACAAGCAATATCTGACACCTAGAGGCGTCAGTAGGAGTTAACTGCAGATACACCTGGAAGTATCAGTGGTTTAAAATTATTGAGTTTGTCTGAGAGTTTTATTTGTGTGGGAATTCTGTTCCACAGTTTCACAACTTATTGGAAGTAGAGCAAGTCTCCTGCAACATTATTTGACTGATTTGTGAGGAGTAAGAATTTGCTACTAGAATGGAGGTCCCTTATTGGATGGTAGAGTAATAATAAGTTTTGTAGTGCAGGGCATTTTTCTGGATGATGAATGAGTTTGTGTGCTGTAGTTAGTTGTGAATATGTTGGGTAGCTGTACAGTTCAAGCTAGTACAATTATTTTAAGCTATGACAATGGTGTACACATTGATAAGGTACGATGGACAGCAATTTAGAATAAATAGCTATGATTGATAAATATAATGGTATAAGGAGAAAGAAGCTAAGAGAGTTATGGACAAGTTGAGGCATCAGTGGAAAATAAAGTATGGAATTGGAATGGCAGTTCTGGGGCAGAATACGGAGGAGGAAGATAATTTCTAGATAGGGAGTAAGATCAGAAAAGCAGGGCCAATCAGTGACCTGCATAATGTACCTATTGCATAGATCATGGTGTAGGGCACCTAACAAAGAATGAAAAACAACATGCAGTGATTTGGCATATTACTGAAAGTGCAGGTAGCATCAGAAGAATGCTTTGTATATGTGATGGTGTTGCTAATAGGTGTGAAGGTGGGGGGGTGGCATGGAACCAGTTGACAATGATATGGGAAATGTACAGTAAAAATAAGGTAAAGAACATTTGGTTTTGCTTATTTGGCATAAAAAATGTGAGAGGTGGAAATATTGTAATAAAACTGAGATTACGCTAGTGGCCGTTTGGGAAGAAAGCAATAACAAAGCATAAGACAGAACTGAGGATGAAGGAAGGTGGGCAACATGGTTTGAGACTGGTGAGGAACTTAGCAAGAGGAGTAGGGAGTAGATGAATATAAATGATAAGACACTAGGGAATTGTTGAGGCTGACTTGTGGGGGGATGACATCTACACATGAGAAATGGAGAAAATATAATAAAAGGGTAATTGAAGAAGACGAGGTGGATAACAGACTGGACAATATGGGGAGGGGCATTTATGGAAAGTGAGATTCAGAGAGGGAAGTCTGTGGGGTTAAGAATACAAGGAAAGGCCTGTCCCCATATAAGATAAAAGTAGGCAAGTGAAGCAAAGAGAGGTAAATGTACTTGGAAATTTATAAGAACAGAGAAATAATGGTTACAGTCAGAGTGGTAAACCAAAACAGGTATTCATGGAATATATAAAAATCATGAAATGTGGGAAGGTCAAGACTAGTGCAGTAATAGATAGTACAAGAATGAGTACAGATGAGATGCAGCTGACCCATCCCCCATAATTAATTAATAAACAGAACAGACAAGGTGCCGCATGACAGGGCCAAGTAATGAAGGTGCAGCAGAAGTGGGTATGGGGACCTAAATTGAAGACAGAGAAAGGAGTTCTCTAGATAGTTAAACTGCAAGAGAAAGAATCTCAGTAGGCTGCAACGCAAAATGGCTAAGGTAATGTATAATATAGTCATAAAATGTAAAAAGCAGCTCAGTAAATTGACATATCATGATGCTTTCTATAAATGTTAGCTAAGACCAGGTGGGAACTTATGATAAATAGCTGGAGTTTTAAATGTTTATATGCAGACAAACTCTCCTATATGAAGTTAACTTATATATTGTGGTTGTTGATGTACCAGCAAGACTGCAGGTCTTGCCAGCTTTTTATATCTTTATGAAAATTTTCATTGAAAAATCTTTAGAAAAAAATATTTGAAACAGTTATAAGAACAATCCACTTGATAAAGAAATCTAATTTAGTTTAGCTGGTTTGTATGCCTCCATTGTTTTCTTCTTCTTCTGGGCCCTTCTTTATTGCAGTTATATAATGTAAAAGTTGTCGTTCAAATTTTAAAAAGTTTTTAAGTTAAGTTTGTCAGAAAAAGTACTTTGGCTTCCTTTTCCTTAAGTCTAGGAAAGACTAACTGATAATGAATTTTGAGAGGAGAATAAAATAGTATCTCTGCTTAAGTTAACAAAAAGAAGAGACAACAGAGTGAAGAAATTAAATTTCCCCACTTCCTGTTATATTCTTAAGCTTAGTGGCTCTTAACTTGGACATACTTTGTATTGTTTTTAACCTCAGTAAGCCCACCCATTTCTGTCCCACTCCATGGTAACAGTGTGACAGCCCTCTCCTTCGCCTATTTATTTTATATGATAGCCCCCTCCTTCGACTATTTATTTTATGTGACAGCCCCCTCCTTACACTTTTTATTTTATGTGAAAGCCCCCTCCTTCGACTATTTATTTTACGTGACACCCCACTCCTTACACTATTTATTTTATGTGAAAGCCCCTCCTTAGACTATTTATTTTACATGACAGCCCCTCTTTCAACTATTTATTTTATGTGACAGCCCCCTCCTTAGACTACTTATTTTATGTGAAAGCCCCCTCCTCAGACTATTTATTTTATGTGACAGCCCCTCCTCAGACTATTTATTTTATGTGACAGCCCCCTACTCAGACTATTTATTTTATGTGAAAGCCCCCTCATTACACTATTTATGTTATGTGAAAGCCCCTCTTCAGACTATTTATCTTATGTGAAACCCCCACCTTAGACTATTTATTTTATATGAAAGCCCCTCCTTAGACTGTTTATTTTATGTGAAAGCCCCTCCTTAGACTATTATTCTATTTGTGTGAAAACCCTTCCTTAGACTATTTATATCATGTGAAACCCCCTCCTTAGAACGTAAAACACACGAACACAGTTGAGTAAAAGCAATCAACCTTTATCAAACACAGAGCTTTCGGGATAACACCCTTCTTCAATGATTAACATAAGGCACAATTAAAATTCATTTTAAATACACCCACAACACGTCACATGGCCTGCAGCCAAAGTCATGTGACCTACTACATCAACATATAAAATTATTTAATTACACATTTGACTACATATTTAACAACCCAGTGCACTTGACTTATATATTATATATTAACTATAAATCAGGCGTAAGATTATAAGCATTTGTGACGCCTTTGTCTTCAGAAAAAAATTTTCTCCTTATAAAAAGCTTTACTAAGTATGTTACTTGAATATTCTTCCAACAGGAAGTTTAAGTATTTTTTCAGTATCTATTTCAGTTTGTTATGTTGTAACTTGACAAGTATTGGTTTTAGAGACACTGCTGCATTTATACCTGGAAACGTGTCTGCTGACAAACGAACTATCCATTCGTATTCCCTAACTTCCAGTAAATTACACGTCACCCCCTCTCAATGTTTTATTTAACATGTCTATTACTCTAAACTTAAACTTATGCTCATCACCTTGTTCCTTTATATGCTTAAATAAGGCGTTCTTTTCACATTGTTTCCTAATATTGGATTTATGCTCAACTATACGGTCCTTCAGTCTCCTTGTTGTCATTCCAACATAAAATGAAGGACATGCAACGCAGGTTGCTATGTATACAACAAAGCTAGATGTACACGTGGCTACACCATAGAAGTTGTAAAGTTTATTCGTAATTGGGTGCTTGAAGGCACTGTTGGACCTCAAATCATCACCCATAGTGGGTGCTATGTCACTACAACAACTACAGTTGTAACAGCATATCGTACCCCTGCACCTCCCCTCTGGTTGACTAGTGATGTTGCAGATAAAGTCCTTGTAGCACAACAGAAATTTCAATGACTTCTTATTCCTATAAGTGAAGGAAGGTGTATTGCCTACCAAGGTTTTAATGTCATCCTGTGCTAACAATATTTTCCAGTATTTATTTATCACACGCCTAACAATATAAGTCTTGCTATTATATGATGTGATAAATCTTACTTTTACATCATTACGTTTGTCATCTATATAATTAACATTATTCCCAGTACTAGATGAAAGTACAGGTTTATATAGTGTCTGTCTATTGTTTTCTACCATTTCCCTTGTGTTCTTTATTAGTATTTGGGGATATCCACTAGCTGTAAACTCCTCGCATATTTCATCCATTTGTTTTGAAAAAACCTAATCTATATTATTTAACCTACTCACCCTTATGAGTTGAGCTTTCACTATACCTTTGAAAACGTGGGGAGCATGCATACTAGAAGCTTCTAGGTATTGTCCAGACGATACTTCTTTTTTGTATATGGTGGTGACAAACTTATTATTTCGTATTTTTAAGTTTACATCCAGAAAATTAATGCTATTATCTGAGTACTCCAGCTTAAATTTCAAAAAAGATGTTGTGTTGTTTATATAGCCAACGAAATCTATCAAATCAGTGGTGGGACCCTCCCAAATGAGGAGACAATCATCTATGAATCTTTGAAAAAAGTTTATGTTGTTGTTCATAAATCTACCATCATCATACAGATACATCTTTTCCCATTGGTACAATACTATGTTGGCGTATGTATTGGCCACAGGGGTGCCCATTGCCACGCCGGTCAACTGTAAATAGTGTTTTTCATTGAATATAAAGACATTGTTTCGCAATACTACGTCCAACAGCATGCAAATATTCTCAGTATGTCTAGGTATGTCTAGGTGTAAACTTTGAATTTTGTATAAGAAAGTCACGTATTAACTCTATTCCAAAGTCTATTGGAATTACAGTGAACAGCGAAGTAATGTCTAGCACAACCATGTATAGGTCACCTCGTCCCCAGTTTAGCTCCCTCATATTTAGCTGCCACTTGTTCAGTTTTGTCAAAAAATCTGTTGTATCTTTAATTACTGTGGTACAAAAAGATAACAGTGGTTGTAATTGTCTCTGTAAATACAAGGAGATGGGCTCCGTGACCCATCCATTGCCAGAGACAATGGGTCGCATGGAGGGATTGTCCTTGCATTTATGGACCTTAGGGACACCATATAGTTGTGGTGTTGTTGGGCTAGTCACTGTAAAAAAATGAAACAGGTCCAAGGTGATGTCCCCAGCTAACTGAATCTCATATATGCACATATTAACATAAGAAATGCATTTCTTTACTTCTAAACATGATATTAGTCTAAACGCTGTCTCATCCCTAAGCAAACTTAGAACTGATTCAATATATTTAGTTTTATCCATAATAACCAAGGAGCCCCCTTTGTCTGCTTGCTTTATAATTATACTGGGTTCCTGTCTCAATTCTTTCAGAGCTAGATTTTCTGTAATTGTAAGATTAAAAGTATTACTATTTGGCTTCACATCATATGAATTCCTTAATTCAGTTTCACATAAGTCATTAAAGGCTATCAATAAAGGTATATTGTTCGGAATGAACGTGCTGCGTCTCTTGCAATTACTTTCTGATAGTGTATCACTTTTAAAGATTAATTTTAAACTTAAATTTCTTATGAACATTTTCAAATCAGTTAAAACATTGACTATATCATCGCTACAAGTTGGAATAAATCCCAACCCTTTACTTAGCAGTGAATAATGTCCAGTTCCTATATTAAAAGAAGACAAGTTCAATGTACCTGCCATCACTTTCTAGCTAATTTCACTTGTTTTGGCGAAGTTGAAAGTTTGCGTTTATTGTCCACCATTATAGGAACCTTTGTTGCCATTCTGCCCCTTGAGACAGACCTAGATTGTGTCTGGCGCTCCTTAACCCTTTCCGGTTGCTGGAGCTGAAAGGATTTGTTAAAGAAATTATTATACGTAGATTGGAGAGGTTTTCTAATAGTTCCAAAATGTTCATTTGCTGTCGTTAGATCCATTAGAGAGGAGCCAGCGGGTGTTCGCACGCCATCTTTGCTAGAAACAGCCCCAATTGACGCATCTGCTGGCGCTGTCGTCACTACGCCGCTAGCGTGAAGCTGTGATGGTACTGGGGGCGTGCTGCTATTCAAAACTGATGTATTGGGATCTACAAAGTCATCTAGCGTATCAAGATGTATAGCGGGAGTTTTTAAAACATCAGGATCTTTATTATTATTACCGTTGGTATTTATTCTTTTAGCATTTGCGGTATTGTCTGTTCTGGGCCAAGAAAAGATATTGCCAGACTGAAAATCACCAATATCTCTTAAGAGCTTACTTTTTTTGTTGTTTCCAGTCTGTTGTCAAGAGCAGATAGTCTATCCATCATGGATTGATGGATAGACAATGCTTCCTTCCAGCAAGGCATAGTAAATAATTCATCTTCCATCTCGATGATTTCCTTCTTTAGGTCATTCTCCATATTGAGGAAGTAATCATTCATCAAGACCATATAATCGTGACTTAGTTTAAGATTCAGACACTGCCATTTTTTCAGCAGGTCTGGGTAGGTATTGCTGTAAGAGGGCATTTTCAGGACTCTTAGGCCACGAGGAACGACCCCCTTCTCCAGGTATGCTGCAAAGCTGAAACGTTGCCACTGCATACGTTTATAAGCCCCCATCTTCCTTTCTAAGCTATAAACCCCATCCTTAGACTATTTATTTTATGTGCCAGCCCCCTCCTCAGACTATTTATTTTATGTAAAATCCCCCTCCTCAGACTATTTATTTTATTTGACAGACCCCTTTCTTCGACTATTTATTTTATGTGACAGCCTCCTCCTCAGACTATTTTATGCAACAGCGCCCTCCTCAGAATATTTATTTTATGTGAAAGCACTCTCCTTAGACTATTTATTTTATGTGAAAGCACCCCCTTCAGACTATTTATTTTATGGGAAAGCCCCCTCCTCAGACTATTTATTTTATGTGAAAGCCCCCTCCTTAGACTATTTATTTTATGTGACATCCCCCTCCTTCGACTATTTATTTTATGTGAAAGCCCCCTCCTTATACTATTTATTTTATGTGAAAACCCCCTCCTCAGACTTTTTATTTTATGTGAAAGCCCCCAACACAGACTATGTATTTTATGTGAAAGCCCCTCCTTGGACTATTATTTTATTTATGTGTAAACCCCCTCCTCAGACTATTTATTTATGTGAAACCCCCTCATCAGAATATTTATTTTATGTGACAGCCCCCTTCCTTTGACTATTTATTTTATGTGAAAGCCCCCTCCTTCGACTATTTATTTTATGTGACATCCTCCATTTGTTTTATGTGACAGTTCCTTCCTCAGACTATTTATTTTATGTGACAGCCCCCTCTTCAGACTATATATTTTATGTGACAGCCCCCTCCTTCGACTATTTATTTTATATGACATCCCCCTCCTCAGACTATTTGTTTTATGTGACAGTCCCCTCCTCAGACTATTTATTTTATGTGACATCCCCCTCCTTCGACTATTTATTTTATGTGAAAGCCCCCTCCTTATACTATTTATTTTATGTGAAAATCCCCTCCTCAGACTTTTTATTTTATGTGAAAGCCCCCAACACAGACTATTTATTTTATGTGAAAGCCCCTCCTTAGACTATTATTTTATTTATGTGAAAACCCCCTCCTCAGACTATTTATTTATGTGAAAGCCCCCTCATCAGAATATTTATTTTATGTGACAGCCCCCTTCCTTTGACTATTTATTTTATGTGAAAGCCCCCCTCCTTATACTATTTATTTTATGTGAAAGCCCCCTCCTTGGACTATTTATTTTATGTGAAACTCTCTCCGTAGACTATTTATGTTATGTGACAGATCCTTCCTTCGACTATTTATTTTATATGATAGCCCCCTCCTTCGACTATTTATTTTATGTGACAGCCCCCTCCTTACACTATTTATTTTATGTGAAAGCCCCTAATTAGATTATTTATGTTATGTGACAGCCCTCTCATTCGACTATTTATTTTACGTGACACCCCGCTCCTTACAATATTTATTTTATGTGAAAGCCCCACCTTAGACTATTTATTTTACATGACAGCCCCTCCTTCGACTATTTATTTTATGTGACAGCCCCCCCCTTAGACTACTTATTTTATGTGAAAGCCCCCTCCTCAGACTATTTATTTTATGTGAAAGCCCCCTCCTTACTCTATTTATGTTATGTGAAAGCCCCTCTTCAGACTATTTATCTTATGTGAAACCCCCACCTTAGGCTATTTATTTTATATGAAAGCCCCGCCTTAGACTGTTTATTTTATGTGAAAGCCCCTCCTTAGACTATTATTCTATTTGTGTGAAAAGCCCCTCCTCAGACTATTTATATCATGTGAAAGCCCCCTCCTTAGACTATTTATTTTATGTGCCAGCCCCCTCCTCAGACTATTTATTTTATGTAAAATCTCCCTCCTTAGACTATTTATTTTATGTCACAGCCCCCTCCTCAGACTATTTATTTTATTTGACAGACCCCTTTCTTCTACTATTTATTTTATGTGACATCCCCCTCCTCAGACAATTTATTTTATGTGAAAGCACCCTCTTCAGACTATTTATTTTATCTGAAAGCCCCCTCCTTAGACTATTTATTTTATGTGACAAGCCCCTGCTCAGACTATTTATTTTATGTGACAGCCCCCTCCTTTGACTATTTATTTTATGTGACATTCCCCTCCTCAGACTATTTGTTTTATGTGACAGTCCCCTCCTCAGACTATTTATTTTATGTGACATCCCCCTCCTTCAACTATTTATTTTATGTGACATCCCCCTCCTCAGACTAGTTATTTTATGTGAAAGCCCCTCCTCAGACTATTTATTTTATGTGAAAGCCCCCTCCTTAGACTAATTTTATGTGAAAACCCCCTCCTCAGACTTTTTATTTTATGTGAAAGCCCCCAACACAGACTATTTATTTTATGTGAAATTCCCTCCTTAGACTATTATTTTATTAATGTGAAAGCCCCCTCCTCAGACTATTTATTTATGTGAAAGCCCCCTCATCAGGATATTTATTTTATGTGACAGCCCCCCTCCTTTAACTATTTATTTTATGTGAAATCCCCCTCCTTAGACTATTTATTTTATGTGACAGTCCCCTCCTGCTATTTATTTTATGTGAAAGCCCCCTCCTTAGACTAATTTTATGTGAAAACCCCCTCCTCAGACTATTTATTTTATGTGAAATCCCCCTCCTTAGACTATTTATTTTATGTGACAGTCCCCTCCTGCTATTTATTTTATGTGAAAGCCCCTACTTAGACTATTTTATGTGAAAGCCCCTCCTTAGACTATTATTCTATTTATCTGAAACTCCCCTCCTCAGACTATTTATTTTATGTGAAAGACCCCTCCTCAGACTATTTATTTTATGTGACAGCCCCATCCTCAGACTATTTATTTTATGTGACATACCCCTCCTTCTACTATTTATTTTATGGGACAGTCCCCCTCCTCAGACTATTTTATGTGACAGCCCCCTCCTCAGACTATTTTGCGACAGTCCCCTCCTCAGACTATTTATTTTATGTGAATTCCGCCTCCTGAGACTATTTATTTTACTTTAAAGCACCCTCCTTAGACTATTTATTTTATGTGAAAGCACCCTCCTCAGAATATTTATTTTATGTGAAAGCCCACTCCTCAGAGTATTTATTTTATGTGAAAGCCCCCTCATTAGACTATTTTATGTGAAAGCCCCCTCCTTAAACTATTTATTTTATATCACAGCCCCCTCCTCAGACTCTTTATTTTAGGTGAAAGCCCCCTCCTCAGACTATTAATTTTATATGAATGCCCCTCCTTAGACTATTATTCTATTTATGTAAAAACCGCCTCCTCAGACTATTTATTTTATGTGACACCCCCCTCCTTAGACTATATATTTTATGTGAAAGCCCCCTCCTTGGACTGCTTATTTTATGGGAAAGCCCTTCCTTGGACTATTATTCTATTTATGTGAAAACACACTTTTTAGACTATTTAATTTATGTGAAAGCCCCATCCTTAGACTATTTATTTTTTGTGACATCCCCCTCTTTTGACTATTTATTTTATGTGAAAGCCTCCTCCTTAGACTATTTATTTTATGTGAAAGCCCCACCTTAGACTATTATTCTATTTATGTGAAAGCCCCCTCCTTAAACTATTTATTTTATGTGACAGCCCCCTCCTAAGACTATTTATTTTATGTGACATCCCCCTCCTTCAACTATTTATTTTATATCAAAGCCTCCTCCTTAGACTATTTATTTTATGTGAAAGCCCCTCCTTAGACTGTTATTCTATTTATATAAACCCCCCCCTCCTCAGACTATTTATTTTATGTGAAAGCCCAGACTATTTATTTTATGTGAAAGCCCCTCCTTAGACTATTTATTTTATGTGAAATCCCCCTCCATCGATTATTTATTTTATGTGAAAGCCCCCTCCTTAGACTATTATTCTATTTATGTGAAAACCCCTTCCTCAGACTATTTATTTTATGTGAAAGCCCCCTCCTTAGACTATTTGTTTTGTGACACCCCCTCCTTCTACTATTTATTTTATGTGAAAGCCCTATCCTCAGACTATTTATTTTATGTAAAAACAACTATTTAAACTATTTATTTTATGTGACAGCCCCCTTCTTAGACTATTTATTTTATGTGAGAGCCCCCTTCCTTCAACTGTTTATTTTATGTGAAAGCTCCCTCCTTAGACTATTTATTTTATGTGAAAGCCCCTCTTCAGATCAATTATTTTCTGTGAAATCACCATCCTTAGACTATTCATTTTATGTGAAAGCCCCTCTTCAGACCAATTAATTTATGTGAAAGCTCCCTCCTTACACTATTTATGTTATGTGGAAGCTCCTCCTCAGACTATTTATTTTATGCAAAAGCACCTCCTTAGACTGTTTGTTTTATGTGAAAGCCCCTCCTTAGACTATTATACTATTTGTGTAAAACCCCCTCCTCAGACTATTTCTTTTATGTGAAAGCTCCCTCCTTACACTATTTATGTTATGTGGAAGCTCCTCCTCAGACTATTTATTTTATGCAAAAGCACCTCCTTAGACTGTTTGTTTTATGTGAAAGCCCTTCCTTAGACTATTATACTATTTGTGTAAAACCCCCTCCTCAGACTATTTATTTTATGTGAAAGCTCCCTCCTTACATTATTTATGTTATGTGGAAGCTCCTCCTCAGACTATTTATTTTATGCAAAAGCACCTCCTTAGACTATTTACTTTATGTGAAAGCACCCTCCTCAGACTATTTATTTTATGTGAAAGCCCCCTCCTTAGAATATTTATTTTCTGTGATAGCCCCCTTTTCTGACTATTTGTTTTATGTGACAGCCCCCTTTTCAGGCTATGTATTTTATGTGACAGCCCCCTTAGACTATTTTATGTGAAAACCCCCTCCAAAGACTATTTATGTAAAAGCCCCCTTCTCAGACTTTTTATTTTATGTGAAAGCCTCTCCTCAGACAATTTATTATATGTGACAGCCGCCTCCTTCGACTATTTATTTTATGTGAAAGCCCCCTCCTTAGACTATTTATTTTATGTGAAAGCTCCCTCCTTAGACTATTTATTTTATGTGACAGTCCCCTCCTACTATTTATTTTATGTGAAAGCCCCTCCTTATACTATTTATTTTATGTGAAAGCCCCCTCCTTGGAATATTTATTTTATGTGAAAGCCCCCTCCTTAGACTATTTATGTTATGTAGAAAATGAACTTGCTCAAAAGAGCACAAACTTATAAAGCTAAAAAATAAAAAATAATAAAAAACCACAAACACTGAGTAAATCTACACACGGATAGGAAGGGAGAGTCAATAAACCATTTAATGCACGACTAAGCGCTTTCACCCTGTAACATCAGGGCATCATCAGAGTAACTAGACACAGCAAAAGACTTCATTTATATTGTTAAAGAATACAACACGCCCACTAACCCATTTATACCATAAGGAATTAATTAAATAATCAATACATATAGTAATAAAGTTAAAATCACTTAAAAACATTATATTGTGTACCCAGATGTAAATATATATACATTTATAAATATGTGCAAACCCTACCATAATAATAAAAAATATATACATAAATATGATTTTAATAAATACTAACATACAAAAACTACTTGACTAAGACATACCTAAAAACAGACTGCACTTTCTAATATAAATAACCATAATAACTCGTATTGAGGTTAAATCTGTAGTGCTCTTAATTTCAAAACAGAACTCAATGACACATTTTCCTTGATACCTGGAAATATTGTAGCATTTTTTCTCAACTGCCATTCCAACTCTATTTTCTGTCAACGTTCGATGCCCAGTCCAGGGTACTACAATTGTAATACCAGAATGGCAGTATATACAGCTACATGTTTGTCTTGTTCAGTGTTTTATGTGGGTAAAACCTCTAGAAAATTGAAAGAAAGAATATTAGAGCATGTTAGGGACATTAAAAAGAGTAAGAAAGAAAGAAAGTGCACTTTATGATCACACTGTGAAATGTGAGGGTTTTAATAAATTCCTGTTTTTATTATAGATAGAGTCTTTGATCATTGTAGAGAAGATGATGTGAACTTATATTTAGAGAAAATTCCTTATTCTATAATTCATTTAGTGGGCATTTTGTATTCTTTAGCAATATAAATGATGTCTTTTGCTGTGTCTAGTTACTCTGATGATGCCGAATGCTACACGGTGAAAGCACTTAGTCAATCATTAAATGTTTTATTGACTCTTCCTTCCTATCCATGTGTGGATTTACTCAGCGTTTGTGGTTTTTTTATTATTTTTTATTTTATATTCATGTTATGTGACAGCCCCCTCCTTAAACTTTTTGTTGTATGTGAAAGCCCCTCCTTAGACTATTTATTTTAGGTGAAAGCACTCTGCTTATACTATTTATTTTCGCTGAAAGCCCCTTTTCAGACTGTTTATTTTATATGAAAGCCGCCTCCTTAGACTATTTATTTTCTGTGATAGCCCCCTCCTCAGACTCTTGTATGTGACAGCCCCGTTTTCAGGCTATGTATTTTATGTGACAGCCCCCTTAGACTATTTTATGTGAAAACCCCCCTCCAAAGACACATTTTATGTAAAAGCCCCCTCCTCAGACTTTTTATTTTATGTGAAAGCCTCTCCTCAGACTATTTATTTTATGTGAAAGCCCCCTGTTTAGTCTATTTTTTATGTGAAAGCCCCTCCTTAGACTATTATTTTATTTATGTGAAAACCCCCTCCTCAGACTTTTTATTTTATGAGAAAGCCCACTCCTTAGACTATTTATTTTATGTGAAAGCCCCTCCTTAGACTATTATTCTGTTTATGTGAAAACCTCCTCCTCAGACTATTTATTTTATGTGCAAGACCCCTCCTCAGGCTATTTATTTTATGTGAAAGCCCCCTCCTTCGACTATTTATTTTATGTGAAAGCCCACTCCTTAGACTATTTATTTTATGTGAAAGCCCCTCCTTAGACTACTATACTATTTGTGTGAAAACCCCCTCCTCAGACTATTTATTTTATATGAATGCCCCCTCCATAGACTATTATTTTATGTGAAAGCCCCTTCTTAGACTATTATTGTATTTATGTGACAGTCCCCTCCTCCGACTGTTTATTTTATGTGACATACCCCTATTTTGACTGTTTATTTTATGTGACAGACCCCTCCTCAGACTATTTTATGTCACAGCCCCCTCATCAGACTATTTATTATATCTGAAAGCCCCCTTCTCAGATTATTTATTTTATGTGAAACCCCCCTTTTCAAACTATTTTTTTTTATTTGAAGGCCCCCTCCTTATACTATTTATTTTTTGTGACAGCCCCTCGTCAGACTACTTGTTTTAAGTGACAGACCCCTCCTCAGATTGTTTATGTTATATAAAAGCCCCTCCTTAGACTATTTACTTTTTGTGAAAGCCCCCTCCTCAGCCTTTTTATTTTATGTGAAAGCCCCTCCTCAGGCAATTTATTTTATGTGAAAGCCCCCTCCTTAGTCTATATATTTTATGTGAAAGCCCCTCCTTAGACTAGTACTTTATTTATGTAAAACCCCACTCCTCAGATTATTTATTTTATGTGAAAGCCCCCTCCTCAGACTATTTATTTTATGTGAAGGCCCCCTCCTTAGACTATTTATTTTATGTGATAGCTCCATCCTTAGACTATTTATTTTATTTAAAAGCCCCTTCCTTAGACTATTTATTTTATGTGACAGCCCCCTCCTCAGATGGTTTATTTTATGTGAAAGCCCTCTTCTTTGACTATTTATTTTATCTGAAAGCCCCTACTTCAACTCTTTGCTTTATGTGAAAGCCCCTCCTTAGACTATTACTTTATTTATGTGAAACCCCCTCCTCAGACTATTTATTTTAAGTGAAAGCCCACTCCTTAGACTATTTATTTTATGTGACACTCCACTCCTTCGACTATTTATTGTATGTGAAAGCCCCTTCTTAGGCTATTATTCTATTGATGTGAAACCCCCCCTCCTTACATTATTTACCCCCCTCCTCAGATTATTTATTTTATGTGACAGACCCCTCCTCAGGCTGTTTTAAGTGACAGTCCCCTCCTCGGACTGTTTATTTTACATGAAAGCCAACTCCTTAGACTATTCATTTTATGTGAAAGCCCCCTCCTTAGTCTATATATTTTATGTGAAAGCCCCTCCTTAGACTATTATTTTATTTATGTGAAACCCCCTCCTCAGACTATTTATTTTAAGTGAAAGCCCACTCCTTAGACTATTTATTTTATGTGAAAGCCTCTCCTTAGACTATTTATTTTATGTGACACCCCCCTCCTTCGACTATTTATTTTATGTGAAAGCCTCCTCCTTAGACTATTTATTTTATTTGAAAGCCCCTCCTTAGACTATTATTCTATTGATGTGAAAACCCCCTCCTTAGACTATTCATTTTATATGAAAGTCCCCTCCTCAGGCTATTTATTTTATGTTAAAGCGCCTCCTTAGACTATTTATTTTATGTGAAAGCCACCCTCCTTAGACTATATATTTTATGTGAAAGTCCCCTCCTTAGACTATTTATTTTATGTGATAGCCCTTTCTTTAGACTATTTATTTTATTTCAAAGCCCCCTCCTTAGACTATTTATTTTATGTGACAGCCCCCTCCTCAGACTATTTATTTTATATGAAAGCCCCATCCTTTGACTCTTTGCATTATGTGAGAGCCCCTCCTTAGACTAATATTCTAGTTATGTGAAAACCCCCTCCTCAGACTATTTATTTTATGTAAAAGCCCCCTCCTTAGACTACTTATTTTATATGACACACCCTCCTTTGACTATTTATTTTATGTGAAAGCCTCCACCTTAGACTATTTATTTTATGTGAAAGCCCCTCCTTAGACTTTTATTCTATTGATGTGAAAAAAACCCTCCTTAGACTATTTATTTTATGGGAAAGCCCCCTCCTGCTTATTTTATGTTAAAGCGCCTCCTTAGACTATTTATTTTATGTGAAAGTCCCCTCCTTAGACAATTTATTTTACATTATATCCCCTCCTTAGACTATTTATTTTATGTGACAGACCTCTCCTATGACTATTTATTTTATGTGACAGACCCCTCCTGTGACTATTTATTTTATGTGAAAGACCCCTCCAGACCCCTCCTCAGGCTACTTTATCTGATAGTCCTCTCCTCAGACTGTTTATTTTATGTGAAAGCCTACTCCTTAGACTATTTACTTTATGTGAGAGCCCCTCCTTAGACTATTATTCTATTTATTTGAAAACCCCCTCCTCAGACTATTTATTTTATGTGAAAGCTCCCTCCTCAGACTATTTATTTGATATGAAAGCCCCCTCCTTAGACTACTTATTTTATGTAATAGCTCCTTCCTCAGACTGTTTATTTTATGTGAAACCCCCTCCTCAGACTATTTATTTTATGTGAAAGCCCCCTCCTTAGACTATTTATTTTATGTGACACCCCCCTCCTTCGACTATTTATTTTATGTGAAAGTCTCCTCCTTAGACTATTTATAGGTTCATAGGTTCGTACTAGGCTATCTGCCTAGGGCATTTATAAGCCTAGCCAGAGTGTGTTTGGCTTTCGCCTCCCATTTTAAATGAATTTTGCTATGCCCTTTTTCAAGGTTAGTATACTGTGCCTCTGTCTAACAGTGACACAGAAGTGATACCCGGGGTAAACCTACGATCTCCCATCTACTCATCAAGATTCCTCTTGAAGAGAGTCAATGAGGGACTCTGCCTAACCTGGACTGGGATTTTATTCCAGAGTGAAGGGAGCCTCTGGGTTATGAATCTGTCCCTCCAGCATGTCCTATTTATTTCAGTGCTGAGGTTCAAGTCTCTCGAGCGCATAGCTCGATGGGATTTGGATTTTCTGAGGTGCAGCATGTCCATTAATTCCGGGTTAGACATGGCTTTATACGTCAGGCACAGATCGCCTCTGAGCATGTGGTATGCCACTGAGTAGAGCTGGAGTTTCTTTAACCGGGCAGCATATGGCATCTGTTTGAGCCCTTTGATCCTCTTGGTGAGGTACATTTGGGGTCTTTCCAGTTGCTGCAGGTATCTGTTAAGGTACAACCCAAAAGGGGCATTGTACTCAATTATGGGCCTGATGAGGGATGAGTAAAGAGGCACGATGACCTCCCCTGATCTAGATGTGAATCCCTTCATGATTAGGTGGGCTATATAAAATGTTTTTCTAACCACTTAGGCCACGTGGTTGTCAAATGAGAGATTGCTATCAACTTGGGTCCCCAGGTCCCTAATTACTTCTTCTGTATTTAATGGATTACCACCTATGTGGTAATTTGTGGGCACTTTGTTTTTGCCAAAGGGGATGACTATACACTTTTTGGCATTTAGCTTGAGGCCATGGCTCTGGCACCAGTTGTCTGTTTCTATGAGGCCCTTTTGGAGGATGCTTGTATCGGCTGGAGAGTTGATTATGGCGCCCAGTTTGCAGTTATCTGCGAACTTGGTTAGCCACAGTCCTTCTGTGTTTACCTGTACCTCCGAGAAATGTATACCGAACAACAGAGGTCCCAGGACTGAGCCTTGTGGGACGTCACTTGTAACTGGTTTGGAGTCTGACATGGCTCCAGCAATTCTAACCATGTGGGTTCTGTCCTTGAGACAGTTTGCAACCCATCTAGTGACATAGGGGTTTATATTTAAGCTGGTGAGCTTATCTATAATGCCCGAGTGGTGTATTGTATCGAAGGCTTTTGCGAGGTCCAGGTAGGCTGTGTGGACCACCTTCCCCTCGTCAATGGCCTTGGTGACTGTTTCAAAGAAATCAACCAGGTTTAAGAGGCAGGATCCGCCAAACTGGTTATGATCCAGTGTCTGTAGGTCCCCAATATCTTTATTTATGAGGTCCATGATGATCCTTTCCATAGCTTTGCAGACCAAGCTAGTCAGGCTTATGGGGCGATAGTTTCCAGGATCCGTTGAGGCACCACCTTTGTGGAGAGGGACCACTGTTGCTGTACGCCACTCTTTGGGTACATATCCTATAGTAAGGCTGAGATTGAACAGTAGTTTTATGTTTGGGTTTAGCTCTTCTTGGAGTTCATGTAGGACACAGCCCGATTCACCGTCTGGTCGCATTGATGCTGTGTTTTTTGCTTTGGAGAGGGCAGCTCGTACCTGAGCATCTGAGATGTCAGGGGGGCAGCACTCTGCTGGGGTAGATATTTGCCCTTTTGGGGGGGGGGGTTGCACTTAACCTGTCAGCTAGGATGTTGGCAATGTCTGTGGGTTCGGTGTATTTTTTGTCATTTTGGACTAATTCTGAGCATATCTGGGAATTCCCACCCAGGTTCCTAACATAACTAAAGAAAGCCTTGTGATTATCCTTAGTGTCCTGTGCAATTTTTCTCTCGAAGCTGGCCTTAGACGATTTTATGAGTGCCCGTAGTTTTTTGCTAATACTGATCAGAGATGCCTTCCCTTTTTGGGATTTTGCTCTATCATGTAGTAGCTTCCTCCTTTTATTGTATAGTTTGTTTATGGGTGGGGTCCACCAGACAGGATGTCTGCTTTTGGAGGATTGGGTCTTGGTTTTATTTGGGATTGCATGATCCATGCATACCTGAAGGTGTTCATAGAATGCGTTTATAAAGGATTCTGCGGTCTGGGACGTATTTTCCACAGGCCCGGGGGCTTTGAAGGTTTCCACCTCGGTTTTGAGGAGTGTGAAATTTGCTTTAGAGAAGTTCTTCACTGTGGTTTTCAGGGCAGGGGGTGGAGTCGGGATGTGAATATCCAGTGAGATTAGTTTATTGTCTGATCTTACCAGTGAAGGATACACTTCTGGTCTGGAGCATAGAGTCCCCATGTTGGTGATGATCAGGTCCAGTATGTTTTCCCCTCTTGTGGGAGTGGTAACAAGTTGTTCCATAGCATTTGAGTTTATAAATTCTAGGAACCTTTGGGCTAGGATGTTGGAGCTAGAGTAATGCTCCCAGTCTATGTTTGGGTAGTTGAAGCCCAATATAATGGTGTTTGGAGAGACCTTCATATTTTCCAGTGTTCTCAGGAAGGCCGAGTGGGGTTGCTGGGTTTGGGAGGGTGGTCTGTAGCAGGCTATAAACTGGAAGGTAGTTTTACCCACTGTTAGTTGCACATGGATAGTCTCTGATGCTTCGTGCTGTGCCACCAACCTGGAGGTGTGGGTATCTTTGATGAATATTGATACTCCCCCCTCCTTTTGTGGTTCGGTCCAAGTTTTGGGGCCGAAAAGCATGGTATGAGGTATAACCTGATAGTGCTGGGGTGCTCTCGGGAGCCTTGAACCAGGTTTCTGTTACTGCACAGATATCTATGATCTCCATGCTAAGGAGAATTTTGAGTGCGTGCATCTTGAGGTTTAGACTTCTGGCGTTGAGTAGCATTACTCTTAGTTTCTTATCCCTTGTGATACCTATGGAGGTGGGTTTGTCTTTTGAGCCTTGCCTAAAAAAGGCACTATGGGGGTAGCAAGAGCCTTTGTCAATATCTGAAAGCCCAGGGGTGACAGGTGCAAGCCATCCCTAGCGAAGCATCGTGGCTTGTCGAGCATGTCATCCCAGGCTGACAGGCATTGGATCCCCTTTGAATGACACAAATACTTAAGCCAATTGTTGAAATTGATCATCTTGTCTTCATATTGTGGCATCATTCTTGGTGAGGGTAAGATGCTACTCAAGGTCAGGGTCATACCGGCCTGGGCTACATGCTCAGAGAGCTCCTCTATGTCTCTTTTCATGTAGTCCAGGGAGGTACGTCTCAGGTCATTCACACCAGCATGGACAATGACTGAGTCATATTTGTACTTGCCTTGGAGTGACCTGAGTGCTTGTGTTATGTGGCGGATCCTAGCACCCGACTGGCAGCTCACCGTGACATTCTCCTTGTTCAGCCTGGTGAGCGGGATGTCAGTGTGCCTGTCGATAAAGTCACCTATTACAAGTGTATCAGGTGTGTTGTTTAGCCTTAAGGGCTGTGACTGTTCGGCACACTGGCTTTGTGAGCTATGTGTTGCACGTGTTCTGTTTTGGGGTAGCGGTTGCTTGGGTGTCTGCTTTGGAGGTCACTGCTGCTTAGGCAGATTTTTATTTAGAGCCTCCGAGTATGTTTTTGTGTGTTTATGTGTTTGGTTTTCTGTCGTGGTAGTTCTATGTGAGACTGGAATTGTAGTGAGTGTGGTTTCCTTCTCCTCCTGACTGGTTTCGCCATTACTGAGTTGAGAGAGCTTAGCCTCCAGTATGGCTATATGGTTGCATCTCTCACATGTGTTGGAATTTGTTGGGAGGAGGAGAGGGTTGTCTGTGTACATGAGGCAGTTGTAACATTGCCTCAAGATTCCCAGATTCACCAGCTGGACCGGAGAGGAGATTGACAACTGACCTTTGGACATGCTAGAATAGTATTGGGAATTCCTTTACAATTGAAAAAAGGGCCAGTGGGGAACAAGGTACTCAAGGGGAGTTTGTGAGGGTGTAGTGCTTTTAATTTTTTAGTGCTGACTTATATAATTGCTTTAGTGAGCAAGTGCCAGGTAACTTAAATGCAATGTGTTACAGGTAACTTAAATGCAAAAATGACAAACAGTAACTTTCTTTCAAGTGAAATAAGGAAATAAGTACAGTAATCAATGCAGATATCACTAGGGATCCACAGAAGCTCTGAAAAGCCATGTTTTAGGTGGAATTAGCATTTCAGGGAAATAACAAGTAAACAAACAACAAGCATACAAACAAAGCTAGATTCAGCAGGCCTGGATCTAGTCTATGCTACAGCAAACAAGGTGTACCAATTTCAGTAAGAAACTGTACAAATATGCAGGCACTATAAGCCTTTAACCAGAAATTCCCATCTCAGAAGGGCAGAGTCCAGCCTCTCCTCCCACAAGAGTGCAGACCACAAACCTTCTTAATGTAAAATAACTGGCCTGAAGCCCAAGTGCTTAAACCAGAATTAATACACTTTTAGAATAACAGACACTGAGCCCTCAATCAGCAGTTCCCAACTTAGAAGGATGTAAGCTACCTGTCCTGCCACCACAGTGCAGGCCACAAACCTTCCTAATGTAAAACAACTGGTCTGAAGCCCAAGTGCTTAATCCAAAAGACGTAGAATGATAGCTACACTTTAATCAAGTTACTACCAAGCAGTAATAAATACAATTGAATACTTTAAAGAATGCCTGGATTAGTGATCAAGTTATACAAACAAAGCTAGATTCAACAGGCCTGGATCTAGTCTATGCTACAGCAAACAAGGTGTACCAATTTTAGTAAGAAGCAGTTCAAATATGCAGGCACTATAAGCCTTTAACCAGAAATTCTCAGCTCAGAAGGGCAGAGTCTAGCCTCTCCTCCCACAAGAGTGCAGACCACAAACCCTTTTAATGTAAAATAACTGGCCTGAAGCCCAAGTGCTTAAACCAGAATGAATACACTTTTAGAATAACAGACACTGAGCCCTCAATCAGCAGTTCCCAACTTAGAAGGATGTAAGCTACCTGTTCTGCCACTACAGTGCAGACCACAAACCTTCTTAATGTAAAACAACTGGCCTGAAACCCAAGTGCTTAAACCAGAATTAATACACTTTTAGAATAACAGACACTGAGCCCTCAATCAGCAGTTCCCAACTTAGAAGGATGTAAGCTACCTGTCCTTCCACCACAGTGCAGGCCACAAACCTTCCTAATGTAAAACAACTGGTCTGAAGCCCAAGTGCTTAATCCAAAAGACTTAGAATGATAGCTACACTTTAATCAAGTTACTACCAAGCAGTAATAAATACAACTGAATACTTTAAAGAATGCCTGGATTAGTGCTCAAGTTATACAAACAAAGCTAGATTCAGCAGGCCTGGATCTAGTCTATGCTACAGCAAACAAGGTGTACCAATTTCAGTAAGAAGCAGTTTAAATATGCAGGCACTATAAGCCTTTAACCAGAAATTCCCAGCTCAGAAGGGCAGAGTCCAGCCTCTCCTCCCACAAAAGTGCAGACCATGAACCCTTTTAATGTAAAATAACTGGCCTGAAGCCCAAGTGCTTAAACCAGAATTAATACACTTTTAGAATAACAGACACTGAGCCCTCAGTCAGCAGTTCCCAACTTAGAAGGATGTAAGCTACCTGTTCTGCCACTACAGTGCAGACCACAAACCTTCCTAATGTAAAACAACTGGTCTGAAGCCCAAGTGCTTAAACTAAAAGGCTTAGAGTGAGTTACACCAAGCAGTAATAAGTACAATTGAGTACTTTTAAGATGATGCAAAAGCAAAATAAAGTAGGAAGAAACACAAATACAGTAAAAGCAGATACATTTCTTTTTTTTTTTTTTTTTTTTTTTTTTTTTGAGTGAGCAAATGAGATGGGCCCAGGAGTTACAGGACAGAAACAAGTGCAAATGCAAGCCTTCAAATCAGAAAGTTGAGAGAGATGGAAGACCGCCAAAATGGCCAATAACTACAAATTCTGGGCCAGAACCACTCCTTGGTAGACAGGTTACCTAGTGCTTTCCACTCCCACTGATAAGCTAGAAGGCTTCCCTCCAACACAGAAAGGCTTGGGGGGCTCAGAAGCTTACAAATAGTCCTGGATACAGCAAATCTGTATCTGGAACACTAATTACAGGAAAGGTAGGAAACAGGCTTACAATTTTTATTTATTTTTTTTTTTTTTTTTTTTTTTTTAGAAAAGTAGCAAAAAAAATTCACATGCAGTGCAAGTTGGTACACTTGAGTATGCAGCAATATTAGTCCACACACAGTTTGAAAACATGTAATTAAATTAAAAAGGACTAAAAGCAAGTGCAGAAAGGGTTTATTAGGTAGAATGCGGTAAAGAGATGGGAATGGGGGAGTGTCCTAGATCAAATCTACAGTGGGGCGTGCACTGCAAAAGCCACCAAACTACAACCAAGAACAGGGAGGGGGAGTGGGGAAAACAGTTTCAACAGAGATGTGAGGAATCAGAGTGCAGATTATAAAACCAAAAAAATATATACTGATCTCTGTATATTTGCAGAACAGTAAGACAACAGATATCTAAGCAACAATTTAGCTCTATAATACAGAATAATACAGAAAAATATACTCAGCTCTATATATTTGCAGATAGTCTTGTAAGGCTGTCTCTCAACACACAGGTCCCACTTTAAATTTTAAATTATTTTATGTGAAAGCCCCTTCTTAGGCTATTATTCTATTGATGTGAAAACCCCATCCTTAGACTATTTATTTTATGTGAAAGCCCCCTCCTCAGACTATTTATTTTATGTTAAAGCGCCTCCTTAGACAATTTATTTTATATGAAATCCCCTCCTTAGACTATTTATTTTATGTGAAAGCCCCCTCCTTCAACTATTTATTTTATGTGAAAGCCCCCTCCTTAGACTATTTATTTTATGTGAAAGCCCCTGCTTAGACTATTTTTTTATGTGACAGCCCCTTCCTTCGACTATTTATTTTATGTGAAAGCCCCCTCCTTATACAATTATTCGATTTATGTGAAAACCTTCTCCTCAGACTATTTGTTTTATGTGAAAGCCCCCTCCTTAGACTATTTACTTTATGTGAAAGCCCACTCCTTAGACTATTTATGTTATGTGAAAGTCCCTCTTTCGACTATTATTCTATTTATGTGAAACCCCCCACTTCAGACTATTTATTTTATGTGAAAGCCCCCTCCTCAGACTATTTATTTTATGTGAAAGCCCCCTCCTTATACTATTTTTTTATGTGACAGTTCCCTCCCTCGACTATTTAGTTCCCTCCTTAGACTATTTAGTTTATTTGAAAGCCCCCTCCTTAGACTATTTAGTTTATTTGAAAGCCCCCTCCTTAGACTATTTAGTTTATGTGACAGCCCCCTCCTCAGACTGTTTATTTTATGTGAAAGCCTACTCCTTAGACTATTTATTTTATGTGAAAGCACCCTTCTTTAGGTTAGTGGGCGTGTTGTATTCTTTTGCAATATAAATTATGTCTTTTGCTGTGTCTGGTTACTCTGATGATGCCCTGATGTTACAGGGTAAAAGCGCTTAGTCATTCATTAAATGGCTTATTGACTCTTCCTTCCTATCCGTGTGTAGAGTTACTCAGCATTTGTGGTTTTCTCTTCTTTTTTATTTTATATTTATGTTATGTGACTTCCCCCTCCTTTGACTATTTATTTTATGCGACAGCCCCTCCTTACACTATTTATTTTATGTTAAAGCTCCTCCTTAGACTATTTATTTTATGTGAAATCCCCCTCTGTATGCTATTTATTTTATGTGAAAGCCCCTCCTCAGACTCTTTATTTTATGTGAAAGCCCCCTCCGTAGACTATTTATTTTATGTGACAGCCCCCTCCGTAGACTATTTATTTTATGTGACATCACCCCCCTTCGACTATTTATTTTATGTAAAAGCCCCCTCCTCAGACTATTTATTTTATATGAAAGCCCCTCCTCAGACTATTATTCTATTGATGTGAAAACTCCCCTCCTTAGACTATTTATTTTATGGGAAAGCCCCATCCTCCTTATTTTATGTTAAAGCGCCTCCTTAGACTATTTATTTTATGTGAAAGCCCCCTCCTTAGACAATTTATTTTATATTATATCCTCTCCATAGATATTTTATGTGACATACCCCTCCTATAACTATTTATTTTATGTGACAGACCCCTCCTATGAATATTTATTTTATGTGACAGTCCCCTCCTATGACTATTTATTTTATGTGAAAGACCCCTCCAGACGCCTCCTCAGGCTACTTTATCTGATAGTCCTCTCCTCAGACTGTTTATTTTATGTGAAAGCCTATTCCTTAGACTATTTACTTTATGTGAGAGCCCCTCCTTAGACTATTATTCTATTTATGTGAAACCCCCCTCCTCAGACTATTTGTTTTATGTGAAAGACTATTTATTTTATGTGACACCCCCCTCCTTCGACTATTTATTTTATGTGAAAGTCTCCTCCTTAGACTATTTATTTTATATGAAAGCCCCTTCTTAGGCTATTATTCTATTGATGTAAAAAACCCCTCCTTAGACTATTTATTTTATGTGAAAGCCCCCTCCTCAGACTATTTATTTTATGTTAAAGTGCCTCCTTAGACTATTTATTTTATGTGAAGGCCCCCTCCTTAGACAATTTATTTTATATTATATCCCCTCCTTAGACAATTTTATGTGACAGACCCCTCCTATGACTATTTATTTTATGTGACAGACCCCTCCTCAGACTATTTATTTTATGTGAAAGACCCCTCCAGACCCCTACTCAGGCTACTTTATCTGATAGTCCTCTCCTCAGACTGTTTATTTTATGTGAAAGCCTACTCCTTATACTATTTACTTTATGTGAGAGCCCCTCCTTAGACTATTATTCTATTTATGTGAAAACCCCCTCCTCAGACTATTTATTTTATGTGAAAGCTCCCTCCTCAGACTATTTATTTTCTGTGAAAGCCCCCTCCTTAGACTATTTATTTTATGTAATAGCTCCTTCCTCAGACTGTTTATTTTATGTGAAACCCCCCTCCTTCGACTATTCATTTTATGTGAAAGTATCCTCCTTAGACTATTTATTTTATTTGAAAGCCCCTTCTTAGGATATTATTCTATTGATGTGAACCCCCCCCCCCCATAGACTATTTATTTTATGTTAAAGCGCCTCCTTTGACCATTTATTTTATATGAAATCCCTTCCTTAGACTATTTATTTTATGTGAAAGCCCCCTCCTTCAACTATTTATTTTATGTGAAAGCCCCCTCCTTAGACTATTTATTTTATGTGAAAGCCGCTCTTTAGACTATTTACTTTATGTGAAAGCTGCTCTTTAGACTATTTACTTTATGTGAAAGCCGACTCCTTAGACTATTTATGTTATGTGAAAGTCCCTCCTTAGACTATTATTCTATTTATGTGAAACCCCCCTCTTCAGTCTATTTATTTTATGTGAATGCCCCCTCCTCAGACTATTTATTTTACGTGAAAGCCCCCTCCTTAGATTATTTATTTTATGTGACCGTTCCCTCCCTCGACTATTTATTTTATGTGAAAGCCCCTCCTTAGACTATTTATTTTATGTGAAAGCCCTCTCCTTAGACTATTTATTTTATGTGAAAGCCCTCTCCTTAGACTATTTATTTTATGTGAAAGCACCCTTCTTTGGGTTAGTGGGCGTGTTGTATTCTTTCGCAATATAAATGTTGTCTTTTGCTGTGCCTAGTTACTCTGATGATGCCCTGATGTTACAGGGTGAAAGCGCTTAGTCGTTCATTAAATGGCTTATTGACTCTTCCTTCCTGTCCGTGTGTAGAGTTACTCAGCATTTGTGGTTTTCTCTTCTTTTTTATTTTATATTTATGTTGTGTGACAGCCCCCTCCTTTGATTATTTTTTTATGGGGAAAGCCTCTTCCTCCTTATTTTATGTTAAAGTGCCTCCTTAGACTATTTATTTTATGTGACAGACCCCTCCTATGACTATTTATTTTATGTGACAGATCCCTCCTCAGACTATTTATTTTATGTGAAAGACCCCTCCAGACCCCCCCTTCAGGCAATTTTATATGATAGTCCCCACTTCAGACTGTTTATTTTATGTGAAAGCCTACTCCTTAGTCTATTTACTTTATGTGAGTGCCCCTCCTTAGACTATTATTCTATTTATGTGAAAAATCCCTCCTCAGACTATTTATTTTATGTGAAAGCCCCTCATCAGACTATTTATTTTTTGTGAAAGCCCCCTCCTTAGACTATTTATTTTATGTGACAGCTCCCTCTTCAGACTGTTTATTTTATGTGAAAGCCCTTTTATTAGACTATTTATTTTATGTTAAAACCCCTCCTTAGATTATTATTCTACTTATGTGAAAATCCCCTCCTCAGACTATTTATTTTATGTGACAGCCCCCGCCTCAGGCGATTTATTTTATGTGAAAGCCCCCTCCTTAGACTATTTATTTTATGTGACACCCCCCTCTTTCGACTATTTATTTTATGTGAAAGTCTCCTCCTTAGACTATTTATTTTATGTGAAAGGCCCTCCTTAGGCTGTTATTCTATTGATGTGAAAACCCCCTCCTTAGACTATTTATTTTATCTGAAGGCCCCCTCCTCAGACTATTTATTTTATGTTAAACTGCCTCCTTAGACAATTTATTTTATATGAAATCCCCTCCTTAGACTATTTATTTTATGTGAAAGCCCCCTCCTTCAACTATTTATCTGATGTGAAAGCCCCTGCTTAGACTATTTATTTTATGTGAAAGCCTCTCCTCAGACTATTTATTTTATGTGAAAGCCCCCATCTAAGAATATTTATTTCATGTGACAGACCACTCCTTCGACTATTTATTTTGTGTGACAGACCCCTCCTCAGACTATTTATTTTATGTGAATGCCCCTCCTTAGACTGTTATTGTATTTATGTGAAAACCCTCTCCTCAGACTATTTATTTTATATGAAAGCCCCCTCCTTAGACTTTTTATTTTATTTGACAGCCCCCTACTCATACTATTTATTTTATGTGAAAGCCCCCTCCTTAGACTATTTATTTTGTGACAGCCCCTCCTCAGACTATTTCTCTTATGTTACAACCCCCTCCTCAAACTATTTATTTTATGTGATAGACCCCTCCTTCGACTATTTATTTTATGTGACAGATCCCTCCTCAGACTATTTATTTTATGTGACAGAACCCTCCTCAGACTATTTATTTTATGTGAAAGCCCATTCCTTACACTATTTATTTTATGTGAAAGTCCCTCCTTGTACTATTATTTTATTTATGTGAAAACCCCCTCCTCAGACTATTTATTTTATGTGACAGCCCCCTCCTCAGACTATTTATTTTGTGTGAAAGCCCTCTCCTTAGACTATTTATTTTATGTGAAAGCCCTCTCCTTAGACTATTTATTTTATGTGAAAGCACCCTTCTTTGGGTTAGTGGGCGTGTTGTGTTCTTTTGCAATATAAATGATGTCTGTTGCTGTGTCTAGTTACTCTGATGATGCCCTGACGTTACAGGGTAAAAGCACTTAGTCATTCATTAAATGGCTTATTGACTCATCCTTCCTATCCGTGTGTAGAGTTACTCAGCATTTGTGGTTTTCTCTTCTTTTTTATTTTATATTTATGTTATGTGACTTCCCCTTCCTTTGACTATTTAATTTATGCGACAGCCCCTCCTTACACCATTTATTTTATGTTAAAGCTCCTCCTTAGACTATTTATTTTATGTGAAAGCCCCCTGCATATGCTATTTATTTTATGTGAAAGCCCCTCCTCAGACTCTTTATTTTATGTGAAAGCCCCCTCCGTAGACTATTTATTTTATGTGACAGCCCCCTCCTTCGACTATTTATTTTATGTGACATTACCCTCCTTCGACTATTTATTTTATGTAAAAGCCCCTTCCTCAGACTATTTATTTTATATGAAAGCCCCTCCTTAGACTATTATTCTATTGATGTGAAAAACCCCCTCCTTAGACTATTTATTTTATGGGAAAGCCCCCTCCTTAGACTATTTATTTTATGTGAAAGCCCCCTCCTTAGATAATTTATTTTGTATTATATCCCCTCCTTAGACTATTTATTTTATGTGACAGACCCCTCCTATGACTATTTATTTTATGTGACAGACCCCTCCTATGACTATTTATTTTATGTGACAGTCCCCTCCTATGACTATTTATTTTATGTGAAAGACCCCTCCAGACCCCTTCTCAGGCTACTTTATCTGATAGTCCTCTCCTCAGACTGTTTATTTTATGTGAAAGCCTATTCCTTAGACTATTTACTTTATGTGAGAGCCCCTCCTTAGACTATTATTCTATTTATGTGAAAACCCCCTCCTCAGACTATTTATCTTATGTAATAACTCCTTCCTCAGACTGTTTATTTTATGTGAAACCCCCTCCTCAGACTGTTTATTTTATGTGAAAGCCCCCTCCTTAGACTATTTATTTTATGTAACACCCCCCTCCTTCAACTGTTTATTTTATGTGAAAGTCCCTTCTTAGGCTATTATTCTATTGATGTGAAACCCCCCTCCTTAGACTATTTATTTTATGTGAAAGCCCCCTCCTCAGACTATTTATTTTATGTTAAAGCACCTCCTTAGACTATTTATTTTATGTGAAAGCCCCCTTTTTAGACAATTTATTTTATGTGAAAGACCCCTACAGACCCCTCCTCAGGCTACTTTATCTGATAGTCCTCTCCTCAGACTGTTTATTTTATGTGAAAGCCTACTCCTTAGACTATTTACTTTATGTGAGAGCCCCTCCTTAGACTACTATTCTATTTATGTGAGAGCCCCTCCTTAGACTATTATTCTATTTATGTGAAAACCCCCTCCTCAGACTATTTATTTTATGTGAAAGCTCCCTCCTCAGACTATTTATTTTATGTGAAAGCCCCCTACTTAGACTATTTATTTTATGTAATAGCTCCTTCCTCAGACTGTTTATTTTATGTGAAACCCCCTCCTCAGACTATTTATTTTATGTGAAAGCCCCCTCCTTAGACTGTTTATTTTATGTGACACCCCCCTCCTTCGACTATTTATTTTATGTGAAAGTCTCCTCCTTAGACTATTTATTTTATGTGAAAGCCCCTTCTTAGGCTATTATTCTATTGATGTGAAAACCCCCTCCTTAGCCTATTTATTTTATGTGAAATCCCCCTCCTCAGACTATTTATTTTATGTTAAAGCGCCTCCTTAGACAATTTATTTTATATGAAATCCCCTCCTTAGACTATTTATTTTATGTGAAAGCCCCCTCCTTCAACTATTTATTTTATGTGAAAGCCCCCTCCTTAGACTATTTATTTTATGTGAAAGCCGCTCTTTAGACTATTTACTTTATGTGAAAGCTGACTCCTTAGACTAGTTATGTTATGTGAAAGTCCCTCCTTAGACTATTATTCTATTTATGTGAAACCCCCCTCTTCAGACTATTTATTTTATGTGAATGCCCCCTCCTCAGACTATTTGTTTTATGTGAAAGCCCCCTCCTTAGATTATTTATTTTATGTGACAGTTCCCTCCCTCGACTATTTATTTTATTTGAAAGCCCCTCCTTAGACTATTTATTTTATTTGAAAGCCCCCTCCTTAGACTATTTAGTTTATGTGACAGCCCCCTCCTCAGACTGTTTATTTTATGTGAAAGCCCTCTCCTTAGACTATTTATTTTATGTGAAAGCACCCTTCTTTGGGTTAGTGGGCGTGTTGTATTCTTTCGCAATATAAATGTTGTCTTTTGCTGTGCCTAGTTACTCTGATGATGCCCTGATGTTACAGGGTGAAAGCGCTTAGTCGTTCATTAAATGGCTTATTGACTCTTCCTTCCTGTCTGTTTGTAGAGTTACTCAGCATTTGTGGTTTTCTCTTCTTTTTTATTTTATATTTATTTTGTGAGACAGCCCCCTCCTTTAATTATTTTTTTATGGGAAAGCCCCCTCCTCCTTATTTTATGTTAAAGCGCCTCCTTAGACTATTTATTTTATGTGACAGACCCCTCCTATGCCTATTTATTTTATGTGACAGATCCCTCCTCAGACTATTCATTTTATGCGAAAGACCCCTCCAGACCCCCCCTCAGGCTATTTTATCTAATAGTCCCCACTTCAGACTGTTTATTTATGTGAAAGCCTACTCCTTAGACTATTTACTTTATGTGAGAGCTCCTCCTTAGACTATTATTCTATTTATGTGAAAAATCCCTCCTCAGACTATTTATTTTATGTGAAAGCCCCTAATCAGACTATTTATTTCTTGTTAAAGCCCCCTCCTTAGACTATTTATTTTATGTGACAGCTCCCTCTTCACACTGTTTATTTTATGTGAAAGCCCTTTTATTAGACTATTTATTTATGTTAAAACCCCTCCTTAGATTATTATTCTACTTATGTGAAAATCCCCTCCTCAGACTATTTATTTTATGTGACAGCACCCTCCTCAGACTATTTATTTTATGTTACACTGCCTCCTTAGACAATTTATTTTATGTTAAACTGCCTCCTTAGACAATTTATTTTATATGAAATCCCCTCCTTAGACTATTTATTTTATGTGAAAGCCCCCTCCTTCAACTATTTATTTTATGTGAAAGCCCCTGCTTAGACTATTTATTTTATGTGAAAGCCCCTCCTCAAACTATTCATTTTATGTGAAAGCCCCCATCTTAGACTATTTATTTCATGTGACAGACCACTCCTTTGACTATTTATTTTATGTGACAGACCCCTCCTCAGACTATTTATTTTATGTGAAAGCCCCTCCTTAGACTATTATAGTATTTATGTGAAAACCCTCTCCTCAGACTATTTATTTTATGTGAAAGCCCCCTCCTTAGACTTTTTATTTTATTTGACAGCCCCTACTCATACTATTTATTTTATGTGAAAGCCCCCTCCTTAGACTATTTCTTTTATTTGACAGCCTCTTACTCATACTATTTATTTCATGTGAAAGCCCCTTCCTTAGACTATTTATTTTGTGACAGCCCCTCCTCAGACTATTTCTCTTATGTAACAACCCCCTCCTCATACTATTTATTTTATGTGTCAGACCCCTCCTTAGACTATTTATTTTATGTGACACCCCCTCTTTCAACTATTTATTTTATGTGAAGGTGTTCTCCTTAGACTATTTATTTTATGTGAAAGGCCCTCCTTAGGCTGCTATTCTATTGATGTGAAAACCCCCTCCTTAGACTATTTATTTTATCTGAAGGCCCCCTCCTCAGACTATTTATTTTATGTTAAACTGCCTCCTTAGACAATTTATTTCATATGAAATCCCCTCCTTAGACTATTTATTTTATGTGAAAGCCCCCTCCTTCAACTATTTATTTTATGTGAAAGCCCCTGCTTAGACTATTTATTTTATGTGAAAGCCCCTCCTCAAACTATTCATTTTATGTGAAAGCCCCCATCTTAGACTATTTATTTCATGTGACAGACCACTCCTTTGACTATTTATTTTATGTATAGCTTACGACAGCTGCTCACGCTGGTTAATGCTCTTGTTTGAAAAACGCTGAATCGTTGAATATAATAAAATACTAAAACAAGAGCAAAAGCAAAGCACAAACAAGTCTTTTCAGCTCTCAAAAGATTCAAACCATTTATTATAAATGATAAGCGCTTTCGCTTACAGGTAGCTTCATCAGATCATATACTATTTTACTATACATCATCAAACAATTTATTCAAAAGAACCAATCATTAACATCTGATAGTATAGTGCATTCAATAAGTTAAAAAATATATTAAAGAATATATATGTATTAAATGCAGTTCCAATACATATTAATTATAATTACCTTCCTGCAATAAAAGTTAACCTATAAACCTAGAACTAATGAAATAGGAAGAAGTTATTTAAATAACTTGAATGCAATTTATCATATAAGCAATTCCTTTCATATAAAATACATTTAATATCACAGTTAAAAACTGAACCAATAAAATAAAAATATATATATGTATACAATCTATCATATAAATAAATATACCTACATAATAATACCCATAGCAATATATATATATATATAAATATATAAATGTAGATATATAAATTCATAAAAGGATATGCTGTACATAAACGTAAACAGGTATAGAAATATATATACAAAAAGAATAAAAAAGAGAGAATAAGATTAAACCTATTAATATTATTCACTTCATATTATATATAATTTCATTTTATGTGCCTACGTTGTCTTAATGTAGGTTTTATTGACACCTTGTCATTTAATCCTAAACCCCTGTCTGCTCTTAACCTAATTATCCAACCATCTTCCGTACGTGACATAATATTTCCGCCTCTAACATCAGGTATAATCACTTCTAATACCCTAAACATAAATTCATGTTCAATACCATTTAAACTAACATGTTTAGCTAGTGCATTCTGCATGTTGTTTTTCCTAATACTATAAACATGCTCCCTTATTCTATCATGTATTGGGTGGTTTGTCTTGCCCACATAGAATGAGGAGCAGATTTTACATACTGCTAAATAGACAACATTGGCAGTCATACAGTCAGCATCTACTTTGAGTTGAAATATTTTTCCATTATCAGGGTGATGGAATTCTGTGTTACTGTCAATTAAAGTACAAAAATTGCAGTGTCCACATTGTTTAGTGTAACCAGGGTTAGTAAAATTATTGCCATTCATCTTCGAATAGCATAGTAGCCTCTTCAGGTTACTTTTGTTCCTATATAAAAATTAAGGTGTTTCGCCAGCTATCTGATGAATGTGCTCATCTGCCTTCAATATATCCCAGTGTCTACTAATAATTTTCTTGACTTCAAATAGGTCTGTTGTATAATGTGTTGAAAACTTCACATTAGAAGATATTGATGTATCTTTAGGCTTGATTTTATCAGGGGGAGGAACAAAATATGGTAAACCTTTGGTGTGGCATAGATCATATATGTCCTTAATATGTCGATTTACTTCAACTGTCCTATAGCCTCTATCTAAAAATCGATTTCTTAAACTGGATAGGTCATTCTCTAAGCCACTTTCCAGTGGATTTAGCCTCGAACATCTCAATGTTTGTCCCATTTACTTGGCCGAAGAACAGCGCAAACAGTCTCGGATCTATTGTTCGTGAAGAGCAAGTAACCAGGGCTAACACTCGAACTGCCTTACTTGTCGATACTACCACTACTGATGAACCATTAAAAACTAATAATGTTGATATGAATGTACTATCTGTCTCGAATGTATCTAGAAATGGAACTAATACCAGTGTTAGTCCAATGCACAATTGTAGGGCTGAAAATGTATCTGAGATTGTGATTGAACAAAGTGTAAATGAAGTGATAAATAGTGAACCATGCAATGACTCAACAGATGTTATAAGAATAATGCACCCAAGTATGCAAACAGATAGCAATTTATACCCTGAAGTTAATGTTATTAAAAACAAACCAATAATTAGTAATGGACCTATAGTTAGGCCGAAAATAAGAAATAACACCAATGAACCAGTATTTGATGCTAATTTATCTTTTCCCCTGCCTGTACGTATGGACAAAGGTCCGAAGAGATCACGTTCTATGAGCAGGGGGAGACAAAAAAGAAAATTTTCAGGGGAAACACAACAGCATGTTACATTAAAGAAAATGTGGACAAAGAAAAATTAGTTCACAATTTATCTAGTACTGAGTTAACCCAACATGACATCTCACTACTATGTAAAAGTCTAAACTTTATTCCAAAGAGAGCTGGTTGTCTAATTGACACTGTAACTGACTTAAAAGTCTTTTGCAGGACACTGCGATTTTTGTACTTTAATTGACAGTAACACAGAATTCCATCACCCTGATAATGGAAAAATATCTAAAAATAGATCTATGTGCATATGTACAGTCCCCTCCTTTGGCTATTTGTTTTATGAGAAAGACCCCTCTTTCGAGTATTTATTTTATGGGACAGCCCCCTCTTCAGACTATTTTATGTCACAGCCCCCTTCTCAGACTATTTCTTTTATGTGAAAGCACTCTCCTCAGACTACTTATTTTATGTGAAAGCCCCCTCCTCAGACTATTTATTTTATGTGAAAGCCCTCTCTTCAGACTATTTATTTTATGTGAAAGCCCCCTCCTTAAACTATTTATTTTCTGTGACTGCCCCCTCCTCAGACTATTTGTTTTATGTGACAGCCCACTCCTCAGACTATTTATTTTATGTGACAGCCCCCTCCTTAGACTATTTTATGTGAAAAACCCCTCCTCAGACTATTTATTTTATGTGAAAGCCCCCTCCTTAGACTATTTATTTTATGTGAAAGCCCCCTCCTCAGACTTTTTATTTTATGTTAAAGGACCTACTCAGACTATTTATTTTATGTGAAAGCCCCCTCCTTAGTCTATTTATTTTATGTGAAAGCCCCCTCCTCAGACTATTTATTTTATTTTAAAGCACCTCCTTAGACTATTTATTTTATGTGAAAGCCCCCTCCTTAGACAATCTATTTTATATGATATCACCGCCTTAGACTATTTATTTTATGTGAAAGCCCCCTCCTTCAACTATTTATTTTATGTGAAAGCCCCCTATTTAGACTATTTATGTGAAAGCCCCTCCTCAGACTATTTATTTTGTGTGAAAGCCCCCTCTCAGACTATTTATTTTATGTGAAAGCCCACGTCAGACTATTTATTTCATGTGAAAGCCCCCTCCTCAGACTTTTTATTTTATGTTAAAGGACCTCCTCAGATTATTTATTTTATGTGAAAGCCCCCTCCTTAGTCTATTTATTTTATGTGAAAGCCCCCCCTCAGACTATTTATTTTATTTTAGAGCGCCTCCTTAGACTATTTATTTTATGTGAAAGACCCCTCCTTAGACAATCTATTTTATATGATATCACCGCCTTAGACTATTTATTTTATGTGAAAGCCCCCTCCTTCAACTATTTATTTTATGTGAAAGCCCCCTGTTTAGACTATTTATGTGAAAGCCCCACCTCAGACTATTTATTTTGTGTCAAAGCCCCTTCTCAGACTATTTATTTTATGTGAAAGCCCACATGTTAGACTATTTATTTCATGTGACAGACCCCTCCTTTGACTATTTATTTTATGTGACAGACCCCCTCCTCAGACTATTTATTTTATGTGAAAGCCCCTCTTTAGACTATTTATTTTATTTGAGAGCTCCCTACTCAGACTACTTATTTTATGTGAAAGCCCCCTCCTTAGACTATTTATTTTGTGACAGCCCCCTCCTCAGACTATTTCTTTTATGTAACAGCCCTCTCCTCAGACTACTTATTTTTTGTGAAAGCCCCCTCCTTAGACTATTTATTTTATTTGAGAGCCCCCTATTTATTTTATGTGAAAGCCCCTTCCATAGACTATTTATTTTGTGACAGCCCCCTCCGCAGACTATTTCTTTTAAGTAACAGCCCCCTCCGCAGACTATTTCTTTTAAGTAACAGCCCCCTCTTCAGACTATTTACTTTTTGTGAAAGCCCCCTCCTTAGACTATTTATTTTGTGACAGCCCCCTCCACAGACTATTTATTTTATGTAACAGCCCCCTCCTCAGACTTTTTATTTTATGTGGCAGACACCTCCTCAGACTATATATTTTATGTGACAGACCCCTCCTCAGGCTATTTTATGTGACAGTCCCCTTCTCAGACCATTTATTTTATGTGAAAGCCCCCTCCTTAGACTATTTATTTTATGTGAAAGCCCCCTCCCCAGACTTTTTATTTTATGTGAAAGGCCCTCCTTAGTCTATTTATTTTATGTGACAGAACCCTCCTCAGACTATTTTTTTATGTGACAGCCCCCTCCTAAGACTATTTATTTTATGTGAAACCCTCCTTAGACTATTATTGTATTTATGTGAAACCCCCCTGTCTCAGACTATTTATTTTACGTGAAAGGCCCCTCCTTAAACTCTTTATTTTATTTGAGAACCCCCCCACTCAGACTATTTATTTTATGTGAATGCCCCCTCAGACTATTTATTTTGTGACAGCCCCCTCTTCAGACTATTTCTTTTATGTAACAGCCCCCTCCTCAGACTATTTATTTTATGTGAAACCCTCCTTAGACTATTTATTTTATTTGAGAGCCCCCTACTCAGACTATTTATTTTATGTGAAAGACCCCTTCATAGACTATTTATTTTATGACAGCCCCCTCAGCAGACTATTTTTTTATGTTACAGCCCCCTCCTCAGACTTTTTATTTTACGCAACAGCCCCCTCCTCAGACTTTTTATTTTAAGTGACAGCCTCCCCCTCAGACTATTTATGTGAGAGTCCCTCCTTAGACTATTATTGTATTTATGTGAAAACCCCATACTCAGACTATTTATTTAATGTGAAAGCCCCCTCCTCAGACTATTTATTTTATGTTAAAGGCCTCCTTAGACTATTTATTTTATGTAAAAGCCCCTTCCTTAGACAATTTATTTTATATGATATCCCCTCCTTCAGCTATTTATTTTATATGAAAGCCCCCTCCTTAGACTATTTATGTTATGTGAAAGTCTCTCCTCAGACTATTTATTTTATGTGAAAGCCCCTCCTCTGACTATTTATTTTATGTGAAAGCCCCCACTTTAGACTATTTATTTCATGTGACAGACCCCTCCTTTGACAATTTATTTTATGTGACAGACCCCTTCCTCAGACTATTTATTTTATGTGACAGCCCCCTCCTCAGACTATTTATTTTATGTGAAAGCCCCTCTTTAGACTTTTATTTTATTTATGTGAAAACCCCCTCCTTCGACTATTTATTTTATGTGAAAGCTTCTTCCTTAGACTGTTTATTTTATGTGAAAGCCCCTCCTTAGACTATTATTCTATTGATGTGAAAACCCCCTCCTTAGACTATTTATTTTATGTGACAGCCCCCCTCCTTAGACAATTAATTTTATAAGAAATACCCTCCTTAGACTATTTATTTTATGAGAAAGCCCCCTCCTTCAACTATTTATTTTATGTGAAAGCCCCACGGTATATTTTATGTGAAAGCCCCTCCTTAGACTATTATTGTATTTATATGAAAACCCCCTCCTCAGACTATTTATTTTATGTGAAAGCCCCCTCCTTAGACTATTTATTTTATGTGACAGCCCCCTTCCCAGACTATTTATTTTCTGTGAAAGCCCCCTCCCTAGACTTTTTATTTCATGTGACAGCCCCCTCCTCAGACTATTTATTTTATATTACAGCCCTCTCCTCTGACTATTTATTTTATGTGAAAGACCCCTCTTTCAACTTATTTTATGTGACAGCCCCCTCCTTAGACTATTTTATGTCACAGCCCCCTTCTCAGACATTGATTTTATGGAAAAGTACACTCTTTAGACTCTTTATTTTATGTGAAAGCACTCTCCTCAGACTACTTATTTTATGTGAAAGCCCCCTCCTCAGACTATTTATTTCATGTGAAAGCCCTCTCTTCAGTCTATTTATTTTATGTGAAAGTCCCCTCCTTAGACTATTTATTTTCTGTGACAGCCCCCTCCTCAGGCTACTTGTTTTATATGAAAGCCCCTTCCTCAGACTATTTATTTTGTGACAGCCCCCTCCATAGACTATTTATTTTATGTGAAAGCCCACTCCTTCGACTCTTTACTTTATGTGAGAGCCCCCCCTTAGACTATTATTCTATTTATGTGAAAACCCCCTCCTTAGACTATTTTATGTGAACGCCCCCTCCTCAGACTATTTATTTTATTTTAAAGCGCCTCCTTAGACTATTTATTTTATGTGAAAGCCCCCTCCTTAGACAATTTATTTTCTATGATATCACCTCCTCAGACTATTTATTTTATGTGAAAGCCGCCTCCTTCAACTATTTATTTTATGTGAAAGCCCCCTCCTTAGACTATTTATGTTATGTGAATGCCCCTCCTCAGACTATTTATTTTGTGTGAAAGCCCCTCCTCAGACTATTTATTTTATATTACAGCCCTCCGACTATTTATTTTGTGTGAAAGCCCCTCCTCAGACTATTTATTTTATATTACAGCCCTCTCCTCTGACTATTTATTTTATGTGAAAGACCCCTCTTTCGACTGTTTATTCTATGTGACAGCCCCCTCTTCAGACTATTTTATGTCACAGCCTCCTTCTCAGACTATTTATTTTATGGGAAAGCACTCTCTTTAGACTATTTATTTTATGTGAAAGCACTCTCCTCAGACTACTTATTTTATGTGAAAGCCACCTCCTCAGACTATTTATTTTATGTGAAAGCCCTCTCTTCAGACTATTTATTTTATGTGAAAGCCCCCTCCTCAGACTATTTATTTTATTTTAAAGCGCCTCCTTAGAATATTTATTTTATGTCAAATCCCCCTCCTTCAACTATTTATTTTATGTGAAAGTTCCCTCCTTAGACTGTTTATGTTATAAGAAAGCCCCTCCTCAGACTATTTATTTTGTGTGAAAGCCCCTCTTTAGATATTTATTTTATTTATGTGAAAATCCCCTTCTCAGACTATTTATTTTATGTGACAGCCCCCTCCTCAGACTATTTTTTTACGTGAAAGCCCCCTCCTTCCACAATTTATTTTATGTGACAGACCCCTCCTCAAAATATTTATTTTATGTGACAGCCCCCTCTTCAGACTATTTTTTATGTGAAAGCCTTCTCCTTCGACTATTTATTTTATGTGAAAAAGCTTCCTCCTTAGAATATTTATTTTATGTGAAACCCCCTCCTTAGACTATTTATTTTATGTGAAAGCCCCCTCCTCAGACTATTTATTTTGTGTGAAAGCCCCTCTTTAGACATTTATTTTATTTATGTGAAAATCCCCTTCTCAGACTATTTATTTTATGTGACAGACCTCTCCTCAAAATATTTATGTTATATGAAAGCCCCCCTCCTTAGGCAATTTATTTTATAAGAAATACCCTCCTTAGACTATTTATTTTATGTGAAAGCCCCCTCCTTCAACTATTTATTTTATGTAACAGCCCCCTCCTCAGACTTTTTATTTTATGTGGCAGACACCTCCTCAGACTATATATTTTATGTGACAGACCCCTCCTCAGGCTATTTTATGTGACAGTCCCCTTCTCAGACCATTTATTTTATGTGAAAGCCCCCTCCTTAGACTATTTATTTTATGTGAAAGCCCCCTCCTTAGACTATTTATTTTATGTGAAAGCCCCCTCACCAGACTTTTTATTTTATGTGACAGAACCCTCCTCAGACTATTTTTTTATGTGACAGCCCCCTCCTAAGACTATTTATTTTATGTGAAACCCTCCTTAGACTATTATTGTATTTATGTGAAACCCACCCGTCTCAGACTATTTATTTTACGTGAAAGGCCCCTCCTTAAACTATTTATTTTATTTGAGAACCCCCCTACTCAGACTATTTATTTTATGTGAATGCCCCCTCAGACTATTTATTTTGTGACAGCCCCCTCCTCAGACTATTTATTTAATGTGAAACCCTCCTTAGACTATTTATTTTATTTGCGAGCCCCCTACTCAGACTATTTATTTTATGTGAAAGACCCCTTCATAGACTATTTATTTTATGACAGCCCCCTCAGCAGACTATTTTTTTATGTTACAGCCCCTTCCTCAGACTTTTTATTTTACGCAACAGCCCCCTCCTCAGACTTTTTATTTTAAGTGACAGCCTCCCCCTCAGACTATTTATGTGAGAGTCCCTCCTTAGACTATTATTGTATTTATGTGAAAACCCCATACTCAGACTATTTATTTAATGTGAAAGCCCCCTCCTCAGACTATTTATTTTATGTTAAAGGCCTCCTTAGACTATTTATTTTATGTAAAAGCCCCTTCCTTAATCAATTTATTTTATATGATATCCCCTCCTTCAGCTATTTATTTTATATGAAAGCCCCCTCCTTAGACTATTTATGTTATGTGAAAGTCTCTCCTCAGACTATTTATTTTATGTGAAAGCCCCTCCTCAGACTGTTTATTTTATGTGAAAGCCCCTCCTAAGACTATTATTGTATTTATATGAAAACCCCCTCCTCAGACTATTTATTTTGTGTGAAAGCCCCCTCCTTAGACTATTTATTTTATGTGACAGCCCCCTTCCCAGACTATTTATTTTCTGTGAAAGCCCCCTCCCTAGACTTTTTATTTCATGTGACAGCCCCCTCCTCAGACTATTTATTTTATATTACAGCCCTCTCCTCTGACTATTTATTGTATGTGAAAGACCCCTCTTTCAACTTATTTTATGTGACAGCCCCCTCCTTAGACTAATTTATGTCACAGCCCCCGTCTCAGACATTGATTTTATGGAAAAGTACACTCTTTAGACTCTTTATTTTATGTGAAAGCACTCTCCTCAGACTACTTATTTTATGTGAAAGCCCCCTCCTCAGACTATTTATTTCATGTGAAAGCCCTCTCTTCAGTCTATTTATTTTATGTGAAAGTCCCCTCCTTAGACTATTTATTTTCTGTGACAGCCCCCTCCATAGACTATTTATTTTATGTGAAAGCCCACTCCTTCGACTCTTTACTTTATGTGAGAGCCCCCCCTTAGACTATTATTCTATTTATTTGAAAACCCCCTCCTTAGACTATTTTATGTGAACGCCCCCTCCTCAGACTATTTATTTTATTTTAAAGCGCCTCCTTAGACTATTTATTTTATGTGAAAGCCCCCTCCTTCAACTATTTATTTTATGTGAAAGCCCCCTCCTTGGACTATTTATGTTATGTGAATGCCCCTCCTCAGACTATTTATTTTGTGTGAAAGCCCCTCCTCAGACTATTTATTTTATATTACAGCCCTCTGACTATTTATTTTGTGTGAAAGCCCCTCCTCAGACTATTTATTTTATATTACAGCCCTCTCCTCTGACTATTTATTTTATGTGAAAGACCCCTCTTTCGACTGTTTATTCTATGTGACAGCCCCCTCCTCAGACTATTTTATGTCACAGCCTCCTTCTCAAACTGTTTATTTTATGGGAAAGCACTCTCTTTAGACTATTTATTTTATGTGAAAGCACTCTCCTCAGACTACTTATTTTATGTGAAAGCCCCCTCCTCAGACTATTTATTTTATGTGAAAGCCCTCTCTTCTAACTATTTATTTTATGTGAAAGCCACCTCCTCAGACTATTTATTTTATTTTAAAGCGCCTCCTTAGAATATTTATTTTATGTGAAATCCCCCTACTTCAACTATTTATTTTATGTGAAAGTTCCCTCCTTAGACTGTTTATGTTATAAGAAAGCCCCTCCTCAGACTATTTATTTTGTGTGAAAGCCCCTCTTTAGATATTTATTTTATTTATATGAAAATCCCCTTCTCAGACTATTTATTTTATGTGACAGCCCCCTCCTCAGACTATTTTTTTACGTGAAAGCCCCCTCCTTCCACAATTTATTTTATGTGACAGACCCCTCCTCAGAATATTTATTTTATGTGACAGCCCCCTCTTCAGACTATTTTTTACGTGAAAGCCCTCTCCTTCGACTATTTATTTTATGTGAAACCCCCTCCTTAGACTATTTATTTTATGTGAAAGCCCCCTCCTCAGACTATTTATTTTGTGTGAAAGCCCCTCTTTAGACATTTATTTTATTTATGTGAAAATCCCCTTCTCAGACTATTTATTTTATGTGACAGCCCCCTCCTCAGACTATTTTTTTACATGAAAGCCCCCTCCTTCGACAATTTATTTTATGTGACAGACCCCTCCTCAAAATATTTATGTTATATGAAAGCCCCCCTCCTTAGGCAATTTATTTTATAAGAAATACCCTCCTTAGACTATTTATTTTATGTGAAAGCCCCCTCCTTCAACTATTTATTTTATGTGAAAGCCCCCTCCTTAGACTATTTATTTTATGTGAAAGCCCCTGCTTAGACTATTTATTTTATGTAACAGCCCCTTCCTTCGACTATTTATTTTATGTGATAGCTCCTCCTTACACTATTATTCTATTTATGTGAAAACCTTCTCCTCAGACTATTTTTTTTATCTGAAAGCCCCCTCCTCAGGCTATTTATTTTATGTGAAAGCCCCCCTCCTTAGACTATTTATGTTATGTGGAAGCCCCTCCTCAGATAATTTATTTTATGTAAAAGTCCCTCTTTAGACTACTATTCTAGTGATGTGAAAGACCCCTCCTTAGACTATTTATTTTATGTGAAACCCCCACGGTATATTTTATGTGAAAGCCCCTCCTTAGGCTATTATACTATTTGTGTGAAAACCCCCTCCTCAGACTATTTATTTTATGTGAAAGCCCCTCCTAAGACTATTATTGTATTTATGTGAAAGCCCCCTCCTTAGACTATTTATTTTATGTGACAGACCCTTTCTCAGTCTATTTATTTTATGTGACAGACCCTTTCTCAGTCTATTTATTTTATGTGAAAGCCCCCTCCCTAGACTTTTTATTTTATGTGACAGCCCCCTCCTCAGACTATTTATTTTATATTAGAGCCCTCTCCTCTGACTATTTATTTTATGTGAAAGACCCCTTTTTTGACTGTTTATTTTATGTGACAGTCCCCTCCTCAAACTATTTTATGTCACAGCGCCCTTCTCAGACTATTTATTTTATGGGAAAGTGCTCTCTTTAGACCCTTTATTTTATGTGAAAGCACTCTCCTCAGACTATTTATTTTTTGTGAATGCCCCCTCCTCAGACTTTATATTTTATGTGAAAGGCCCTCCTCAGACTATTTATTTTATGTGAAAGCCCCCTCCTTAGTCTATTTATTTTATGTGAAAGCCTACTCCTTAGACTATTTATTTTATGTGAAAGCCCCTCCTTAGACTATTTATTTTATGTGAAAGCCCCTCCTTGGGCTATTTATTTTATGTGAAAGCCCCTTCTTAGACTATTATTCTACTTATGTGAAAACCCCCTCCTCAGACTATTTATTTTATGTGACAGCCCCCTCCATAGACTATTTATTTTATGTAAAAGCCTCCTCCTCAGACTATTTATTTTATGTGACAGCCCCCTCCATAGACTATTTATTTTATGTGAAAGCCCCTCCCTCAGACTATTTATTTTATGTGAAAACCCTGTCTTCAGACTATTTATTTTATATGAAAGCCCCCTCCTTAGACTATTTATTTTCTGTGACAGCCCCCTCCTTAGACTATTTTATGTGAAAGCCCCCTCCTCAGACTATTTATTTTATGTGAAAGTCCCCTCCTTAGACTATTTGTTTTATGTGAAAGCCCCCTCCTCAGACTTTTTTTTTATGTGAAAGGCCCTACTCAGACTATTTATTTTATGTGACAGCCCCCTCCATAGACTATTTATTTTATCTGAAAGCCTCCTCTTTCGGCTTTTTACTTTATGTGAGAGCCCCTCCTTAAACTATTATTCGATTTATGTGAAAACCCCCTTTTTAGACTATTTATTTTATGTGAAAGCCCCCTCCTCAGACTATTTATTTTATTTTAAAACGCCTCCTTAGACTATTTATTTTTAGAGAAAGACCCCTTCATAGACAATTTATTTTATATTATATTATGCTATTTATTTTATGTTTAAGCCCCCATCCTTCAATTATTTATTTTATGTGAAAGCCCCCTCCTTAGACTATTTATGTTATGTGAAAGCCCCTCCTCAGATAATTTATTTTATGTGAAAGCCCCTCCTTAGACTATTTATTTTATGTGAAAGCCCCCCTCCTTAGACAGTTATTTTTATAAGAAATACCTTCCTTAGACTATTTATTTTATGAGAAAGCCCCCTCCTTCAACTATTTATTTTATGTGAAAGCTCCCTCCATACACTATTTATGTTATGTGAAACCCCCACGGTATATTTTATGTGAAAGCCCCTCCTTAGACTATTATACTATTTGTGTGAAACCCCCCTCCTCAGACTATATATTTTATGTGAAAGCCCCTCCTAAGACTATTATTGTATTTATATGAAAACCCCCTCCTCAGACTATTCATTTTATGTGAAAGCCCCCTCCTTAGACTATTTATTTTATGTGACAGCCCCCTTCACAGACTATTTATTTTATGTGAAAGACCCCTCGACTGTTTATTTTATGTGACAGCCCCCTCCTCAGGCTATTTTATGTCACAGCCCCCTTCTCAGACATTTATGGAAAAGTACAATCTTTAGACTCTTTATTTTATGTGAAAGCACTCTCCTCAGACTATTTATTTTATGTGAAAGCCCCCTCCTCAGACTATTTATTTCATGTGAAAGCCCTCTCTTCAGACTATTTATTTTATGTGAAAGCCCCCTCCTTAGACTATTTATTTTCTGTGACAGACCCCTCCTCAGACTACTTGTTTTATGTGAAAGCCCCTTCCTCAGACTATTTATTTTATGTGACAGCCCCCTCCATAGACTATTTATTTGATGTGAAAGCACACTCCTTCAACTCTTTACTTTATGTGAGAGCCCCTCCTTAGACTATTATTCTATTTATGTGAAAACCCCCTCCTTAGACTATTTTATGTGAACGCCCCCTCCTCAGACTATTTATTTTATTTTAAAGCGCGTCCTTAGACTATTTATTTTATGTGAAAGCCCCCTCCTTAGACAATTTATTTTATATGATATCACCTCCTTAGACTATTTATTTTATGTGAAAGCCCCTCCTCAGACTATTTATTTTGTGTGAAAGCCCCTCCTCAGACTATTTATTTTATATTACAGCCCTCAGACTATTTATTTTGTGTGAAAGCCACTCCTTAGACTATTATACTATTTGTGTGAAAACCCCCTCCTCAGACTATTTATTTTTTGTGAAAGCCCCCTCCTTAGACTATTTATTTTATGTGACAGACCCCTTCTCAGTCTGTTTATTTTATGTGAAAGCCCCCTCCCTAGACTTTTTATTTTGTGACAGCCCCCTCCTCAGACTATTTATTTTATATTACAGCCCTCTCCTCTGACTATTTATTTTATGTGAAAGACCCCTTTTTTGACTGTTTATTTTATGTGACAGCCCCCTCCTCAGACTATTTTATATCACAGCCCCCTTCTTAGACTATTTATTTTATGGGAAAGCACTCTCTTTAGACCCTTTATTTTATGTAAAAGCATTCTCCTCAGACTATTTATTTTTTGTGAATGCCCCCTCCTCAGACTGTTTATTTTATGTGAAAGCCCCCTCCTCAGCCTATTTATTTTATGTGAAAGCCCCCTCCTCAGACTTTATATTTTATGTGAAAACCTACTCCTTAGACAATTTATTTTATGTGAAAGCCCCTCCTTAGTCTATTTATTTTATGTGAAAGCACCTCCTTAGACTATTTTTTTTATGTGAAAGCTCCTTCTTAGACTATTATTTTACTTATGTGAAAACCCCCTCCTCAGACTATTTATTTTATCTGACAGCCCGCTTCATAGACTATTTATTTTATGTGAAAGCCTCCTCTTTCGACTTTTTACTTTATGTGAGAGCCCCTCCTTAAACTATTATTCAGTTTATGTGAAAACCCCCTTTTTAAACTATTTATTTTATGTGAAAGCCCCCTCCTTAGACTATTTATTTTATTTTAAAGTGCCTCGTTAGACTATTTATTTTTAGAGAAAGACCCCTCCATAGACAATTTATTTTATATTATATCACCTTCTTATACTATTTATTTTATGTGAAAGCCCCCATCCTTCAATTATTTATTTTATGTAAATGCCCCCTCCTCAGACTATTTATGTTATGTGAAAGCCCCTCCTCAGACTATTTATTTTATGTGAAAGCCCCCTCCTTAGACTATTTATTTTATCTGACAGACCCCTTCTCAGTCTATTTATTTTATGTGAAAGCCCCCTCACTGGACTTTTTATTTTATGTGACAGCCCCCTCCTCAGACTATTTATTTTATATTACAGCCCTCTCCTCTGACTATTTATTTTATGCGAAAGACTCTTTTTTTGACTGTTTATTTTATGTGACAGCACCCTTCTCAGACTATTTATTGTCACAGCCCCCTTCTCAGACTATTTATTTTATGGGAAAGCACTCTCTTTAGACCCTTTATTTTATGTGAAAGCACTCTCCTCAGACTATTCATTTTTTGTGAATGCCACCTCCTCAGACTATTTATTTTATGTGAAAGCCCTCTCTTCAGACTATTTATGTTATGTGAAAGCCCCCTCCTTAGGCTATTTATTTTATGTGAAAGCCCCCTTCTCAGACTTTATATTTTATGTGAAAGGCCCTCCTTAGACTATTCATTTTATGTGAAAGCCCCTCCGTAGACTATTTATTTTATGTGAAAGCCCCTTCGTAGATTATTATTCTACTTATGTGAAAACCCCCTCCTCAGACTATTTATTTTATGTGACAGCCCCCTCCATAGACTATTTTGTGTGAAAGCCCCTCCTCAGACTATTTATTTTATATTACAGCCCTCTCCTCTGACTATTTTATGTAACAGCCTCCTTCTCAGACTATTTATTTTATGGGAAAGCACTCTCTTTAGACTATTTATTTTATGTGAAAGCACTCTCTTCAGACTATTTATTTTATGTGAAAGCCCCCTCCTTAGACTATTTATTTTCTGTGACAGCCCCCTCCTTAGACTATTTTATGTGAAAGCCCCGTCCTCAGACTATTTATTTTATGTAATAGCCCCCTCCTTAGACTATTTATTTTATGTGAAAGCCCCCTCCTCAGATTTTTTGTTTTATGTGAAAGGCCCTCCTCAGACTATTTATTTTATGTGACAGCCCCCTCCATAGACTATTTATTTTATGTGAAAGCCTCCTTTTTCGACTTTTTACTTTATGTGAAAGCCCCCTCCTTAGACTATTTATTTTATGTGAAAGCCCCCTCCTCAGACTTTTTGTTTTATGTGAAAGGCCCTCCTCAGACTATTTATTTTCTGTGACAGCCCCCTCCTTAGACTATTGTATGTGAAAGCCCCCTCCTCAGACTATTTATTTTATGTGAAAGCTCCCTCCTTAGACTATTTATTTTTAGAGAAAGCCCCCTCCATAGACAATTTATTTTATATCACCTTCTTATACTATTTATTTTATGTGAAAGCCCCCCCTTCAATTATTTATTTTATGTGAAAGCCCCCTCCTTAGACTATTTATGTTATATGAAAGCCCCTCCTCAGACTATTTATTTTATGTGAAAGCCCACACCTTAGACTATTTATTTCATGTGACAGACCCCTCCTTTGACTGTTTATTTTATGACAGACCCTTCCTCAGACTATTTATTTTATGTGAAAGCCCCTCTTTAGACTATTATTTTATTTATGTTAAAACCTCCTCTCAGACTATTTATTTTATGTGAAAGTCCTCTCCTTAGACTATTTATTTTATTTGAGAGCCACCTACTCAGACTACTTATTTTATGTGAAAGCCCCCTCCTTACACTATTTATTTTGTGACAGCCGCCTCCTCAGACTATTTATTTTATGTGACAGACCCCTCCAGACCCCTCCTCGGGCTATTTTATGTGACAGTCCCCTTTTCAGACCATTTATTTTATGTGAAAGCCTACTCCTTAAACTATTTATTTTTTGTGAAAGCCCCTCCTTAGACTATTATTCTATTTATGTGAAAACCCCCTCCTCAGACTATTTATTTTATGTGAATGCCCCCTCCTTAGACTATTTATTTTATGTGACAGCTCCCTCCATAGACTATTTGTTTTATTTGAAAGCCCCTTCCTTATACTATTTATTTTATGTGACAGCCCCCTCCTCAGACTGTTTATTTTATGTGAAAGCCCTCTTATTAGACTATTTATTTTATATGATATCACCTCCTTAGATTATTTATTTTATGTGAAAGCCCCCTCCTCAGACTATTTATTTTATGTGAAAGCTCCTCCTTAGACTATTTATTTTATGTGACACCCCCTCCTTCGACTATTTATTTTATGTGAAAGCCTCCTCCTTAAACTATTTATTTTATGTGAAAGCCCCTCCTTAGACTATTATTTTATTGATGTGAAAACCCCCTCCTTAGACTATTTATTTTATGTGAAAGCTCCCTCCTTACACAATTTATTTTATATGAAATCCCCTCCTTAGACTATTTATTTTATGTGAAATCCCACTCCTTCAACTATTTATTTTATGTGAAAGCCCCTCCTTAGACTATTTATTTTATGTGAAACCCCCACGGTTTATTTCATGTGAAAGCCCCTTCTTAGACTATTATACTATTTGTGTGAAAACCCCCTCATCAGACTATTTATTTTATGTGAAAGCTCCTTCCTTAGACTATTTATTTTATGCGAAATCCCCTCCTTAGACTATTATTATATTTATATGAAAACCCTCTCCTCAGACTGTTTATTTTTTGTGAAAGCCCCCTCCTCAGACTATTTATTTTATGTGACAGCCCCCTCCATAGACTATTTTGTGTGAAAGCCCCTCCTCAGACTATTTATTTTATCTGAAAGCCCCCTCCTTAGACTATTTATTTTGTGTGACAGTCCCTGCTCATACTATTTATTTTATGTGAAAGCCACCTCCTTAAACTATTTATTTTATGTGAAAGCCCCTCCTTAGACTATTTATTGTATGTGAAAGCCCCCTCCTTAGACTATTTATTTTGTGTGAAAGCCCCCTTCTTAGACTATTTTATGTGAAAGCCCTCCTCAGACTATTTATTTTATGTGAAAGCCCCTCCTCAGACTATTTATTTTATGTGAAAGCCCTCCTCAGACTATTTGTTTTATGTGAAAGGCCCTTCTCAGACTATTTATTTTATGTGACAGCCCCTCCTTAGACTATTTATTTTATGTGACAGCCTCCTTTTCGACTATTTATTTTATGTGAAAGCCCCTCCTTAGACTATTTATTTTATGTGAAAGCCCCTCCTCAGACTATTGTTTTATGTGAAAGCCCTCCTCAGACTATTTATTTTATGTGACAGCCCCTCCTTAGACTATTTATGTGAAAGCCCTCCTCAGACTATTTATTTTATGTGAAAGCCCTCCTTAGACTATTTATTTTATGTGAAAGCCCTCCATAGACAATTTATTTTATATCACCTTCTTATACTATTTATTTTATGTGCAAGTCTGCGTCTTCAACTATTTATTTTATGTGAAAGCCTGCTCCTTGGACGATTTATGTTATATGAAAGCCCCTCCTCAGACTATTTATTTTATGTGAAAGCCCACACCTTAGACTATTTATTTTATGTGACAGACCCTCCTCAGACTGTTTATTTTATGTGACAGACCCTTCCTCAGACTATTTATTTTATGTGAAAGCCCCTCTTAGACTATTATTTTATTTATGTGAAACCTCCTTAGACTATTTATTTTATGTGAAAGAACCCTCCTTAGACTATTTATATAATGTGAAAACCTCCTCCTCAGACTATTTATTTTATGTGAAAGCCCCCTCCTTAGACTATTTATTTTATGTGAAAGCCCCCTCCTCAGACTATTTATTTTATCTGAAAGCCCCCTCCTTAGACTATTTATTTTGTGTGACAGTCCCTGCTCATACTATTTATTTTATGTGAAAGCCCCCTCCTTAGACTATTTATTTTATGTGAAAGTCCCTCCTTAGACTATTATTCTATTTATCTAAAAACCCCTCCTCAGACTATTTATTTTATGTGAAAGACCCCTCCTTAGACTATTTATTTTATGTGACAGCCGCCTCCTTCGACTATTTATTTTATGTGAAAGCCCCCTCCTTAGACTATTATTTTATGTGAAAAACCCCTCCTCAGACTATTTATTTTATGTGAAAGCCCTCCTTAGACTATTTATTTTATATGTATCACCTCCTTAGATTATTTATTTTATGTGAAAGCCCCTCCTCAGACTATTTATTTTATGTGAAAGCCCTCCTTAGACTATTTATTTTATGTGACACCCCTCCTCAGACTATTTATTTTATGTGACAGCCTCCTCCTACTATTTATTTTATGTGAAAGCCCCTCCTTAGACTATTTTTATTTATGTGAAACCCCTCCTTAGACTATTTATTTTATGTGAAAGCCCTCCTTACACTATTTATTTTATGTGAAATCCCTCCTCAGACTATTTATTTTATGTGAAATCCCTCCTCAACTATTTATTTTATGTGAAAGCCCTCCTTAGACTATTTATTTTATGTGAAACCCCTCACTGTTTATTTTATGTGAAAGCCCTCCTTAGACTATTATACTATTTGTGTGAAAACCCTCCTCAGACTATTTATTTTATGTGAAAGCCTCCTCCTTAGACTATTTATTTTATGTGAAAACCCCTCTTTAGACTATTATTCTATTGATGTGAAAACCCCCTCCTTAGACTGTTTATTTTATGTGAAAGCCGCCTCCTTAGACTATTTATTTTATGTGACAGCCCCCTCCTCAAACTATTCTATGTGATAGCCATCTCCTTAAACTATTTATGTTATGTGAAAGCCCCTCCTCAGACTATTTATTTTATGTGAAAGCCCCCTCCTCAAAGTATTTATTTTATGTGAAAGCCACATTCTTAGACTATTTATTTTATGTGAAAGCCCCTCCTTAGACTATTTATTTTATATGAAAGCCCCTCCTTAGACTATTTACTTTATGTGACACACCCTCCTTTGACTATTTATGTTATGTGAAAGCCCCTCCTCAGACTATTTATTTTATATGAAAGCCATCCACCTTAGACTATTTATTTTATGTGAAAGCCCCTCCTCAGACTATTTATTTTATGTGAAAGCCCCCACCTTAGATTATTTATTTCATGTGACAGACCCCTACTTCGACTATTTATTTTATGTAAAAGCCCCCTCCTTAGACTATTTATTTTATGTGAAAGCCTCCTCTTAAACTATTTATTTTATGTGAAAGCCCTCCTAGACTATTATTTTATTGGTGAAAACCCCTCCTTAGACTATTTATTTTATGTGAAAGCTCCTCCTTAGACAATTTATTTTATGTGAAAGCCCTCCTTAGACTATTTATTTTATGTGAAAGCCCTCCTTCAGACTATTTATTTTATGTGAAAGCCCTCCTTAGACTATTTATTTTATGTGAAACCCCTCCTACTATTTATTTTATGTGAAAGCCCCTTCTCAGACTATTATATTTTATGTGAAAAAGCCCTCATCAGACTATTTATTTTATGTGAAAGCTCCTCCTTAGACTATTTATTTTATGTGAAAGCCCTCCTTAGACTATTTATTTTATGAAAGCCCCTCCTCAGACTATTTATTTTATGTAAAAGCCCCCTCCTCAAACTATTTATTTTATGTTACAGCCCCCTCCTCAGACTATTTTAAGGGACAGACCCCTCCTTACACTATTTATTTTTTCTGAAAACCCCTCCTTAGACTATTTATGTGACAGACCCCTCCTCAAAGTATTTATTTTATGTGAAAAGCCACATTCTTAGACTATTTATTTTATGTGAAAGTCCCTCAGACTGTTTATTGTATGTGAAATCCCCCTCCTAAGACTATTTATTTTATGTGAAAGCCCCCTCCTTAGACTATTTATGTTATAGGAAAACCCCTCCTCAGACTATTTATGTTATGTGAAAGCCCCTCCTCAGACTATTTATTTTATGTGAAAGCTCCTCCTCAGACTATTTATTTTATGTGAAAACCCCCACCTTAGACTTTTTATTTCATGTGACTGACCCCTCCTTCGACTATTTATTTTATGTGACAAACCCCTTCTCAGACTATGTATTTTATGTGACACTCCCCCTCCTCAGACTATTTATTTTATGTGAAAGTCACTCCTTAGACTATTATTGCATTTATGTGAAAACCTCCTCCTCAGACTATTTATTTAATGTAAAAGCCCCCCTCCTTAGACTATTTATTTTATATGAAAGCCCCTCCATACACTATTATTGTATTTTTATGAAAACCCCCTACTCAGACTATTTATTTTATGTGAAAGCCCCCCTCCTCCGACTATTTATTTTATGTGAAAGCCCCCTCCTTAGACTACTTATTTTATGTAACAGCTCCCTCCTTAGATGATTTAATTTATATGAAAGCTCCTACTTAGACTATTTATTTTATTTGAAAGCCCCTCCTTAGACTATTTATTTTATGTGACAGCCCCTCCTCAGACTGTTTATTTTATGTGAAAGCCATCTCCTTAGACTACTTATTTTATGTGACAGCTCCCTCCTTAGACTATTTATTTTATGTGAAAACCCGCTCCTCAGACTATTTCTTTTATGTGACAGCCCCCTCCTCAGACTATTTATTTTATGTGACACCCCCATCCTCAGACTGTTTATTTTATGTGACAGTCCCCTCCTTAGACTATTTATTTTATGTGAAAGCCCTTCCTTAGACTATTTTTTATGTGAATGCCCCCTCCGTCGACTCTTTACTTTATGTGAAAGCCCCTCCTTAGACTATTATTCTATTTATGTGAAAACTCCCTCCTCAGACTATTTATTTTATGTGAAAGCTCCCTCTTTAGACTATTTATTTTATGTAGCACCCCCTCCTTTGACTATTTATTTTATGTGAAAGCCTCCTCAGACTGTTATTCTATTGATGTGAAAACCCCCTCCTTAGACTATTTTTTTTATGTGAAAGCCCCCTCCTCAGACTATTTATTTTATGTTAAAGCGCCTCCTTAGACTATTTATTTTATGTGAAAGCCCCTTCTTAGACTATTATTCTATTTATGTGAAAACCCCCTCCTTAGACTATTTATTTTATGTGAAAGCCCCTCCTTATACTATTTATTTTATTTGAAAGCCCCCTACTTAGACTATTTATTTTATGTGACAGCCCCTCCTCAGACTGTTTATTTTATGTGAAAGCCCTCTCCTTAGACTATTTATTTTATTTTAAAGTGCCTCGTTAGACTATTTATTTTTAGAGAAAGACCCCTCCATAGACAATTTATTTTATATTATATCACCTTCTTATACTATTTATTTTATGTGAAAGCCCCCATCCTTCAATTATTTATTTTATGTAAATGCCCCCTCCTCAGACTATTTATGTTATGTGAAAGCCCCTCCTCAGATAATTTATTTTATGTGAAAGCCCCTCCTAAGACTATTATTGTATTTATATGAAAACCCCCTCCTCAGACTATTTATTTTATGTGAAAGCCCCCTCCTTAGACTATTTATTTTATCTGACAGACCCCTTCTCAGTCTATTTATTTTATGTGAAAGCCCCCTCCCTGGACTTTTTATTTTATGTGACAGCCCCCTCCTCAGACTATTTATTTTATATTACAGCCCTCTCCTCTGACTATTTATTTTATGTGAAAGACCCCTTTTTTGACTGTTTATTTTATGTGACAGCACCCTTCTCAGACTATTTATTGTCACAGCCCCCTTCTCAGACTATTTATTTTATGGGAAAGCACTCTCTTTAGACCCTTTATTTTATGTGAAAGCACTCTCCTCAGACTATTCATTTTTTGTGAATGCCTCCTCCTCAGACTATTTATTTTATGTGAAAGCCCTCTCTTCAGACTATTTATGTTATGTGAAAGCCCCCTCCTTAGGCTATTTATTTTATGTGAAAGCCCCCTTCTCAGACTTTATATTTTATGTGAAAGGCCCTCCTTAGACTATTAATTTTATGTGAAAGCCCCTCCTTAGACTATTTATTTTATGTGAAAGCCCCTTCGTAGATTATTATTCTACTTATGTGAAAACCCCCTCCTCAGACTATTTATTTTATGTGACAGCCCCCTCCATAGACTATTTATTTTATGTAAAAGCCCCCTCCTCAGACTATTTATTTTATGTGACAGCCCCCTCCATAGACTATTTTGTGTGAAAGCCCCTCCTCAGACTATTTATTTTATATTACAGCCCTCTCCTCTGACTATTTTATGTAACAGCCTCCTTCTCAGACTATTTATTTTATGGGAAAGCACTCTCTTTAGACTATTTATTTTATGTGAAAGCACTCTCTTCAGACTATTTATTTTATGTGAAAGCCCCCTCCTTAGACTATTTATTTTCTGTGACAGCCCCCTCCTTAGACTATTTTATGTGAAAGCCCCGTCCTCAGACTATTTATTTTATGTGAAAGCCCCCTCCTTAGACTATTTATTTTATGTGAAAGCCCCCTCCTCAGACTTTTTGTTTTATTTGAAAGGCCCTCCTCAGACTATTTATTTTATGTGACAGCCCCCTCCATAGACTATTTATTTTATGTGAAAGCCTCCTCTTTCGACTTTTTACTTTATGTGAGAGCCCCTCCTTAAACTATTATTCGATTTATGTGAAAACCCCCTTTTTAGACTATTTATTTTATGTGAAAGCTCCCTCCTTAGACTATTTATTTTTAGAGAAAGCCCCCTCCATAGACAATTTATTTTATATCACCTTCTTATACTATTTATTTTATGTGAAAGCCCCCCCCTTCAATTATTTATTTTATGTGAAAGCCCCCTCCTTAGACTATTTATGTTATATGAAAGCCCCTCTTCAGACTATTTATTTTATGTGAAAGCCCACACCTTAGACTATTTATTTCATGTGACAGACCCCTCCTTTGACTATTTATTTTATGACAGACCCTTCCTCAGACTATTTATTTTATGTGAAAGCCCCTCTTTAGACTATTATTTTATTTATGTTAAAACCCCCTATCAGACTATTTATTTTATGTGAAAGTCCTCTCCTTAGACTATTTATTTTATTTGAGAGCCACCTACTCAGACTACTTATTTTATGTGAAAGCCCCCTCCTTACACTATTTATTTTGTGACAGCCGCCTCCTCAGACTATTTATTTTATGTGACAGACCCCTCCAGACCCCTCCTCGGGCTATTTTATGTGACAGTCCCCTTTTCAGACCATTTATTTTATGTGAAAGCCTACTCCTTAAACTATTTATTTTTTGTGAAAGCCCCTCCTTAGACTATTATTCTATTTATGTGAAAACCCCCTCCTCAGACTATTTATTTTATGTGAATGCCCCCTCCTTAGACTATTTATTTTATGTGACAGCTCCCTCCATAGACTATTTGTTTTATTTGAAAGCCCCTTCCTTATACTATTTATTTTATGTGACAGCCCCCTCCTCAGACTGTTTATTTTATGTGAAAGCCCTCTTATTAGACTATTTATTTTATATGATATCACCTCCTTAGACTATTTATTTTATGTGAAAGCCCCCTCCTCAGACTATTTATTTTATGTGAAAGCCCCTCCTTAGACTATTATTCTATTGATGTGAAAACCCCCTTTTTTATGTGACAGCCCCCTCCTCCGACTGTTTATTATATGTGAAAGCCCCCTCCTTAGACTATTTATTTTATGTGACACCCCCTCCTTCGACTATTTATTTTATGTGAAAGCCTCCTCCTTAAACTATTTATTTTATGTGAAAGCCCCTCCTTAGACTATTATTTTATTGATGTGAAAACCCCCTCCTTAGACTATTTATTTTATGTGAAAGCTCCCTCCTTACACAATTTATTTTATATGAAATCCCCTCCTTAGACTATTTATTTTATGTGAAATCCCACTCCTTCAACTATTTATTTTATGTGAAAGCCCCTCCTTAGACTATTTATTTTATGTGAAACCCCCACGGTTTATTTCATGTGAAAGCCCCTTCTTAGACTATTATACTATTTGTGTGAAAACCCCCTCATCAGACTATTTATTTTATGTGAAAGCTCCTTCCTTAGACTATTTATTTTATGTGAAAGCCCCTCCTTAGACTATTATTATATTTATATGAAAACCCTCTCCTCAGACTGTTTATTTTTTGTGAAAGCCCCCTCCTCAGACTATTTATTTTATGTGAAAGCCCCCTCCTCAGACTATTTTAAGGGACAGCCCCCTCCTTACACTATTTATTTTTTCTGAAAACCCCTCCTTAGACTATTTATGTGACAGACCCCTCCTCAAAGTATTTATTTTATGTGAAAGCCACATTCTTAGACTATTTATTTTATGTGAAAGTCCCTCCTTAGACTATTTATTGTATGTGAAATCCCCCTCCTAAGACTATTTATTTTATGTGAAAGCCCCCTCCTTAGACTATTTATGTTATGGGAAAGCCCCTCCTCAGACTATTTATTTTATGTGAAAGCCCCTCCTCAGACTATTTATTTTATGTGAAAGCTCCTAATCAGACTATTTTTTTTATGTGAAAACCCCCACTTTAGACTTTTTATTTCATGTGACTGACCCCTCCTTCGACTATTTATTTTATGTGACACCACCTCCTTCGACTATTTATTTTATGTGAAAGCCTCCTCTTTAAACTATTTATTTTATGTGAAAGCCCCTCCTTAGACTATTATTTTATTGAAGTGAAAACCCCCTCCTTAGACTATTTATTTTATGTGAATGCCCCCTCCTTAGACTATTTATTTTATGTGACAGCTCCCTCCATAGACTATTTGTTTTATTTGAAAGCCCCTTCCTTATACTATTTATTTTATGTGACAGTCCCCTCCTCAGACTGTTTATTTTATGTGAAAGCCCTCCTTAGACTATTCTATCATTGATGTGAAAAACCTTTTTTGTGACAGCTCCCTCCTCCGACTGTTTATATTATGCATTATAGACTATTTATTTTATGTGAAAGCCCTCTTATTAGACTATTTATTTTATATGATATCACCTCCTTAGACTATTTATTTTATGCAAAAGCCCCCTCCTCAGACTATTTATTTTATGTGAAAGCCCCTCCTTAGACTATTATTCTATTGATGTGAAACCCCTTTTTATGTGACAGCCCCTCCTCCGACTGTTTATTATATGTGAAAGCCCTCCTTAGACTATTTATTTTATGTGACACCCTCCTTCGACTATTTATTTTATGTGAAAGCCTCCTCCTTAAACTATTTATTTTATGTGAAAGCCCTCCTTAGACTATTATTTTATTGATGTGAAAACCCTCCTTAGACTATTTATTTTATGTGAAAGCTCCTCCTTACACAATTTATTTTATATGAAATCCCTCCTTAGACTATTTATTTTATGTGAAATCCCTCCTTCAACTATTTATTTTATGTGAAAGCCCTCCTTAGACTATTTATTTTATGTGAAACCCCTAGTTTATTTCATGTGAAAGCCCCTTCTTAGACTATTATACTATTTGTGTGAAAACCCCCTCATCAGACTATTTATTTTATGTGAAAGCTCCTTACTTAGACTATTTATTTTATGTGAAAGCCCCTCCTTAGACTATTATTATATTTATATGAAAACCCTCTCCTCAGACTGTTTATTTTTTGTGAAAGCCCCCTCCTCAGACTATTTATTTTATGTGAAAGTCCCCTCCTCAGACTATTTTAAGGGACAGCCCCCTCCTTACACTATTTATTTTTTCTGAAAACCCCTCCTTAGACTATTTATGTGACAGACCCCTCCTCAAAGTATTTATTTTATGTGAAAGCCACATTCTTAGACTATTTATTTTATGTGAAAGTCCCTCCTTAGACTATTTATTGTATGTGAAATCCCCCTCCTAAGACTATTTATTTTATGTGAAAGCCCCCTCCTTAGACTATTTATGTTATGGGAAAGCCCCTCCTCAGACTATTTATTTTATGTGAAAGCCCCTCCTCAGACTATTTATTTTATGTGAAAGCTCCTAATCAGACTATTTTTTTTATGTGAAAACCCCCACTTTAGACTTTTTATTTCATGTGACTGACCCCTCCTTCGACTATTTATTTTATGTGACACCCCCTCCTTCGACTATTTATTTTATGTGAAAGCCTCCTCTTTAAACTATTTATTTTATGTGAAAGCCCCTCCTTAGACTATTATTTTATTGAAGTGAAAACCCCCTCCTTAGACTATTTATTTTATGTGAAAGCTCCTCCTTACACAATTTATTTTATATGAAATCCCCTCCTTAGACTATTTATTTTATGTGAAAGCCCCCTCCTTCAACTATTTATTTTATGTGAAAGCCCCTCCTTAGACTATTTATTTTATGTGAAACCCCCACGGTTTATTTCACGTGAAAGCCCCTTCTTAGACTATTATACTGTTTGTGTGAAAACCCCCTCATCAGACTATTTATTTTATGTGAAAGCTCCTTCCTTAGACTATTTATTTTATGTGAAAGCCCCTCCTTAGACTATTATTGTATTTATATGAAAACCCTCTCCTCAGACTGTTTATTTTTTGTGAAAGCCCCCTCCTCAGACTATTTATTTTATGTGAAAGTCCCCTCCTCAGACTATTTTAAGGGACTGCCCCCTCCTTACACTATTTATATTTTCTGAAAACCCCTCCTTAGACTATTTATGTGACAGACCCCTCCTCAAAGTATTTATTTTATGTGAAAGCCACATTCTTAGACTATTTATTTTATGTGAAAGTCCCTCAGACTATTTATTGTATGTGAAATCCCCCTCCTAAGACTATTTATTTTATGTGAAAGCCCCCTCCTTAGACTATTTATGTTATAGGAAAGCCCCTCCTCAGACTATTTATGTTATGTGAAAGCCCCTCCTCAGACTATTTATTTTATGTGAAAGCTCCTCCTCAGACTATTTATTTTATGTGAAAACCCCCACCTTAGACTTTTTATTTCATGTGACTGACCCCTCCTTCGACTATTTATTTTATGTGACAAACCCCTTCTCAGACTATGTATTTTATGTGACACTCCCCCTCCTCAGACTATTTATTTTATGTGAAAGTCACTCCTTAGACTATTATTGTATTTATGTGAAAACCTCCTCCTCAGACTATTTATTTAATGTAAAAGCCCCCCTCCTTAGACTATTTATTTTATATGAAAGCCCCTCCATACACTATTATTGCATTTTTATGAAAACCCCCTACTCAGACTATTTATTTTATGTGAAAGCCCCCCTCCTCCGACTATTTATTTTATGTGAAAGCCCCATCCTTAGACTACTTATTTTATGTAACAGCTCCCTCCTTAGATGGTTTAATTTATATGAAAGCTCCTCCTTAGACTATTTATTTTATTTGAAAGCCCCTCCTTAGACTATTTATTTTATGTGACAGCCCCTCCTCAGACTGTTTATTTTATGTGAAAGCCATCTCCTTAGACTACTTATTTTATGTGACAGCTCCCTCCTTAGACTATTAATTTTATGTGAAAACCCGCTCCTCAGACTATTTCTTTTATGTGACAGCCCCCTCCTCAGACTATTTATTTTATGTGACACCCCCATCCTCAGACTGTTTATTTTATGTGACAGTCCTCTCCTTAGACTATTTATTTTATGTGAAAGCCCTTCCTTAGACTATTATTCTATTTATGTGAAAACTCCCTCCTCAGACTATTTATTTTATGTGAAAGCTCCCTCTTTAGACTATTTATTTTATGTAGCACCCCCTCCTTTGACTATTTATTTTATGTGAAAGCCTCCTCAGACTGTTATTCTATTGATGTGAAAACCCCCTCCTTAGACTATTTTTTTTATGTGAAAGCCCCCTCCTCAGACTATTTATTTTAAGTTAAAGCGCCTCCTTAGACTATTTATTTTATGTGAAAGCCCCTTCTTAGACTATTATTCTATTTATGTGAAAACCCCCTCCTTAGACTATTTATTTTATGTGAAAGCCCCTCCTTATACTATTTATTTTATTTGAAAGCCCCCTACTTAGACTATTTATTTTATGTGACAGCCCCTCCTCAGACTGTTTATTTTATGTGAAAGCCCTCTCCTTAGACTATTTATGTTATGTGAAAGCCCTTCCTTAGACTATTATTCTATTGATGTGAAAACCCCCTCTTTAACACTATTTATTTTATGTGAAAGCCCCTCTTTCGACTATTTATTTTATGCGTCAGCCCCTCCTCAGACTATTTATTTTATGTGAATGCCCCCTCCTTAGACTATTTATTTTATTTGAGAGCCCCCTACTCAGACTATTTATTTTATTTGAAAGCCCCCTTTTTAGACTATTTATTTTGTGACAGCCCCCTCCTCAGACTTTTTCTTTTATGTAACAGCCCCCTCCTGAGATTGTTTATTTTATGTGACAGACCCCTCCTTCAACTATTTATTTTATGTGACAGATCCCTCCTCAGACTATTTATTTTATGTGACAGACCCCTCCACATGTTATTTTATGTGACAGTCCCCTCCTCAGACTGTTTATTTTATTTGAAAGCCCCTCCTTAGACTGTTATTCTATTTATGTGAAAACCCCCTCCTCAGACTATTTAGTTTATGTGAAAGCCATCTCCTCAGACTATTTATTTTATGTTAAAGCGGCTCCTTAGACTATTTGTTTTATGTGAAAGCCCTCTCCTTAAACAATTTATTTTATATGAAATCCCCTCCTTAGACTATTTATTTGATGGGAAAGCCCCCTTCTTCAACTATTTATTTTATGTGAAAGCCTCCTGCTTAGAATATTTATTTTATGTGAAAGCCCCTGATTAGACTATTTATTTTATGTGAAAGTCTCCTCATTAGACTATTTATTTTATGTCAAAGCCCTTCCTTAGACTATTATTTTATTGATGTGAAAACCCCCTCCTTACACTATTTATTTTATGTGAAAGCCCCCTCTTCAGACTATTTATTTTATGTTAAAGCGCCTCTTTAGACCATTTATTTTATGTGAAAGTCCCCACCTTAGACAATTTATTTTATACAAAATCCCCTCCTTAGACTAATTATTTTATGTGAAAGCCTACTCCTTCAACTATTTATTTTATGTGAAAGCCCCCTCCTTACACTATTTATTTTATGTGAAAGCCCCTCCTCAGACTATTTATTTTATGTTAAACTGCCTCCTTAGACTATTTATTTTATATGAAAGCCCCCTCCTTATACAGTTTATTTTATATGAAATCCTCTCCTTAGACTATTTATTTTACGTGAAAGCCCCCTCCTTCAACTATTTATTTTATGTGAAAGCCCCCTCATTAGACTATTTATGTTATGTGAAAGCCATCCCTCAGACTATTTATTTTATGTGAAAGCCCCTCCTCTGACTAATTATTTTATGTGAAAGCCCCCACCTTAGACTACTTATTTCATGTGACAGACCCCTCCTTTGACTATTGTTTTTATGTGACAGACCCCTCCTCAGACTATTTCTTTTATGTGACAGTCCCCTCCTCAGATTATATATTTTATGTGAAAACCCCTCTTTAGACTATTATTGTATTTATGTGAAAACCCCCTTCTCAGACTATTTATTTTATGAGAAAGCCCTTTCCTTAGACATTTTATTTTATTTGAGAGCCCCCTACTCTGACTATTTATTTTATGTGAAAGCTCCCTCCTTCAACAATGTATTTTGTGACAGCCCCCTGCTCAGACTTTTTCTTTTATGTAACAGCCCCCTCTTCAGACTATTTATTTTATGTGACAGACCTTTCCTTCAACTATTTATTTTATGTGACAGACCCCTCCTCAGACTATTTATTTTATGTGACAGACCCCTCTAGACCCCTCCTCAGGCTATTTTATGTGACAGTCCCCACCTCATAATGTTTAATTTAAGTGAAAGCCTACTCCTTAGATTACTGATTTTATGTGAAAGCCCCTCCTTAGACTATTATTCTATTTATGTGAAAACCCCCTCCTCAGACTATTTAATTTATGTGAAAGCCCCCCCTTAGACTGTTATTCTATTTCTGTGAAAACTCCCTCCTTAAACTATTTATTTTATGTGACAGCCCCCACATCAGACTATTTATTTTATGTGAAAGCCCGCTCCTTAGACTATTTATTTTATGTGACCCCCCCCCCCCTTCGACTATTTATTTTCTGTGAAAGCCTCCTCCTTGGACTATTTATTTTATGTGAAAGCCCCTGCTTAAACTATTTATTTTATGTGAAAGTGCCCTCCTTATACTATTTATGTTATCGGAAAGCCCCTCCTCAGACTATTTATTTTTAAGTGAATCCCCCCTCCTTAGACGATTTTTTATGTGAAAGCCCCTCCTTAGACTATTATATTATTTGTATGAAATCCCCCTCCTCAGAATATTTATTTTATGTGAAAGCCCCCTCCTTAGACTATTTGTTTTATGTGAAAGCCCCCTCCTTAGATTATTACTGTATTTATATGAAAACCCCCTCATGAGACTATTTATTTTATGTGAAAGCCCCCTCCTTAAACTATTTATTTTATGTGACAGCCCCCTTTTATATGAAAGCCCCCCTCCTTAGACTCTTCATTTTATGTGACACCCCCTCCTTCAACTATTTATTTTATGTGAAAGCCTCCTCCTTAGACTATTATTCTATTGATGTGAAAACCCCCTCTTTAAGACTATTTATTTTATGTGAAAGCCCCTCCTTAGACTATTTATTTTATTTGAAAGCCCCCTCCTTAGACTATTTATTTTATGTGACAGCCCCCTCCTCAGACTATTTATTTTATGTGAAAGCCCCCTCCTTCAACTCTTTACTTTATGCGAAAGCCCCTCCTTAGACTGTTATTCTATTTATATGAAAACTACCTCCTTAGACTATTTATTTGATGTGAAAGCCCCCTCTCAGACTATTTATTTTATGTTAAAGCGCCTCTTTAGACTATTTATTTATGTGAAAGCCCCCTCCTTCAACTATTTATTTTATGTGAAAGCCCCTCTTTAGACTATTATTGTATTTATGTGAAAACCCCCTTTTCAGAACATTTTATTTTATGTGAAAGCCCCCTCCTTAGACTATTTATTTTATTTGAGATCCCCTACTCAGACTATTTATTTTATTTGAAAGCCCACTTTTTAGACTATTTATTTTGTGACAGCACTCTCCTCACACTTTTTCTTTTATGTAACAGCCCACTCCTGAGACTTTTTATTTTATGTGACAGACCCCTACTTCAACTATTTATTTTATGTGACAGACCCCTCCAGACCCCTACTCAGGCTATTTTATGTGACAGTCCCCTCCACAGACTGTTTATTTTATTTGAAAGCCCCTCCTTAGACTGTTATTCTATTTATGTGAAAACCCCCTCGTCAGACTATTTATTTTATGTGAAAGCCCCCTCCTCAGACTATTTTATGTGAAAGCCCCCTCTTTAGACTATTTATTTTATGTGACAGCTCCCTCCTTAGACTATCTATTTTATGTGAAAGCCCCTCCTTAGACTATTTGTTTTATTTGAAAGCCCCCTCCTTAGACTATTTATTTTTTGTGACAGCCCCCTCCTCAGACTATTTATTTTATGTGACAGCCCCCTCCTCAGACTATTTTTTTATGTGAATGCCCCCTCCTTCGACTCTTTACTTTATGTGAGAGCCCCTCCTTAGACTATTATTCTATTTATGTGAAAGCTCCCTCTTTAGACTATTTATTTTATGTGACACCCCCTTTTTTGACAATTTATTTTATGTGAAAGCCTCCTCAGGCTATTATTCTATTGATGTGAAAACCCCCTCCTTAGACTATTTTTTTATGTGAAAGCCCCCTCCTCAGTCTATTTATTTTATATTAAAGCACCTCCTTAGACTATTTATTTTATGTGAAAGCCCTCTCCTTAGACAATTTATTTTATATGTAATCCCCTCCTTAGACTATTTATCTGATGTGAAAGCCCCCTTCTTCAACAATTTATTTTATGTGAAAGCCTCCTGCTTAGACTATTTATTTTATGTGAAAGCCCTTGCTTAGACTATTTATTTTATGTGAAAGCGCCCTCCTTACACTATTTATTTTATGTGAAAGCCTCCTCCTTACACTATTTATTTTATGTCAAAGCGCCTCCTTAGACTATTATTCTATTAATGTGAAAACCCCCTCCTTACACTATTTATTTTATGTGAAAGCCCCATCTTCAGACTATTTATTTCATGTTAAAGCGCATCTTTAGACTATTTATTTTATCTGAAAAATCCCCTCCTTAGACAATTTATTTTATATAAAATCCCCACCTTAGACTAATTATTTTATGTGAAAGCCTCCTCCTTCAACTATTTATTTTATGTGAAAGCCCCCTCCTTACACTATTTATTTTATGTGAAAGCCCCTCCTCAGACTATTTATTTTATGTTAAAACGCCTCCTTAGACTATTTATTTTATATGAAAGCCCCCTCCTTAGACAATTTATTTTATATGAAATCCCCTCCTTAGACTATTTATTTTACGTGAAAGCCCTCTCCTTCATCTATTTATTTTATGTGAAAGCCCCTTCCTTAGACTATATATTTTATGTGAAAGGCCATCCTTAGACTATTTTTTAATGTGAAAGCCCCCTCCTTATACAGTTTATTTTATATGAAAGCCCCCCTTAGACTATTTATTTTATGTGAAAGCCCCAGCTTAGACTATTTATTTTATGTGACAGCCCCTTCCTTTGCCTATTTATTTTATGTGAAAGCTCCCTCCTTAGACTATTACTCTATTTATGTGAAAAGCTTCTCCTCAGACTATTTATTCTATGTGAAAGCCCCCTCCTTAGTCTATTTATTTTATGGTAAAGCTTCCTTCTTACACTGTTTATGTTATGTGAAAGCCCCTCCTCAGACTATCTATTTTATGTGTACCCCCACGGTTTATTTAATGTGAAAGCCCCTCCTTAGACTATTATACTATTTGTGTGAAAACCCCTTCCTCAGACTATTTATGTTATGTGAAAGCCCCTCCTCAGACTATTTATTTTATGTGAAAGCCCCTCCTCAGACTATTTATTTTATATGAAAGCCCCCACCTTAGACTGTTTATTTAATGTGAAAGCCCCCTCCTTCAACTATTTATTTTATGTGAAAGCCCCCTCCTTAGACTATTTATTTTATGTGAAAGCCCCTGCTTAAACTATTCATTTTATGTGAAAGTGCCCTCCTTACACTATTTATGTTATGTAAAAGCCCCTCCTCAGACTATTTATTATAAGTGAAACCCCCTTCCTTAGATGACTTTTTTTATGTGAAAGCCCCTCCTTAGACTATTATACTATTTGTGTGAAATCCCCCTCCTCAGAATATTTATTTTATGTGAAAGCCCCCTCCTTAGACTATTTGTTTTATGTGAAAGCCCCTCCTTAGACTATTTATTTTATGTGACAGCCCCCTTCTCAGTCTTTTTATTTTATGTGAAAGCCCCCCTCCTTAGACTATTTTATGTGACACCCCCTCCTTCAACTATTTATTTTATGTGAAAGCCCCTCCTTAGACTATTTATTTTATTTGAAAGCCCCCTCCTTAGACTATTTATTTTATGTGACAGCCCCTCCTCAGACTGTTTATTTTATGTGAAGGCCCTCTTATTAGACTATTTATTTTAGGTGAAAGCCCCCTCCTTCCACTTTTTACTTTATGTGAGAGCCCCTCCTTAGACTATTATTCTATTTATATGAAAAACACCTCCTTAGACTATTTATTTGATATGAAAGCTCCCTCCTCAGACTATTTATTTTATGTTAAAGCGCCTCCTTAGACTATTTATTTATGTGAAATCCCCCTCTTTCAACTATTTATTTTATGTGAAAGCCCCTCTTTAGACTATTATTGTATTTATGTGAAAAACCCCTTTTCAGACTATTTATTTTATGTGAAAGCCCCCTCTTTAGACTATTTAATTTGAGATTCTCCTACTCAGACTATTTATTTTATTTGAAAGCCCCCTTTTTAGACTATTTATTTTGTGACAGCCCTCTCCTCAGACTTTTTCTTTTATGTAACAGCCCCCCTCCTTAGACTATTTATTTTATGTGACAGACCCCTCCTTCAACTATCTATTTTATGTGACAGACCCCACCTCAGACTATTTATTTTTTGTGACAGACCCCTCCAGACCCCTGCTCAGGCTATTTTATGTGACAGTCCCCTCCTCAGACTGTTTATTTTATTTGAGAGCCCCTCCTTAGACTGTTATTTTATTTATGTGAAAACCTCCTCCTCAGACTATTTATTTTATGTGAAAGCCCCCTCCTCAGACTATTTTATGTGAAAGCCCCCTCCTGAGACTATTTATTTTATGTGACAGCTCCCTCCTTAGACTATTTATTTTATGTGAAAGCCTCTCCTTAGACTGTTTTATTTGAAAGCCCCCTCCTTAGACTATTTATTTTATGTGACAGCCCCCTCTTCAGACTATTTTTTTATGTGAATGCACCCTCTTCAGACTATTTTTTTATGTGAATGCACCCTCCGTCGACTCTTTACTTTATGTGAGAGCCCCTCCTTAGACTATTATTCTATTTATGTGAAAACTCACTCCCCAGACTATTTATTTAATGTGAAAGCTCCCTCTTTAGACTATTTATTTTATGTGGCACCCCCTCCTTTGACTATTTATTGTATGTGAAAGCCTCCTCAGACTATTATTCTATTGATGTGAAAACCCCCTCCTTAGACTATTTTTTGATGTGAAAGCCCCCTCCTTTTATTTTATGTTAAAGCGCCTCCTTAGACTATTTATTTTATGTGAAATCCCCTTCTTAGACTATTGTTCTATTTATGTGAAACCCCCCTCCTTAGACTATTTATTTTATGTGAAAGCCCCTCCTTAGACTATTTATATTATTTGAAAGCTCCCTCCTTAGACTATTTATTTTATGTGACAGCCCCTCCTCAGACTGTTTATTTTATGTGAAAACCCGCTCCTCAGACTATTTATTTTATGTGACAGCCCCCTCCTCAGACTATTTATTTTATGTGAAAGCCCCCTCCTTCAACTCTTTACTTTATGTGAGAGCCCCTCCTTAGACTATTATTCTATTTATAAGAAAACCACCTTCTTAGACTATTTATTTTATGTGAAAGCCCCCTCCTCAGACTATTTATTTTATGTTAAAGCGTCTCCTTAGACTATTTATTTATGTGAAAGCCCCCTCCTTCAACTATTTATTTTATGTGAAAGCCCCCTCTTTCAACTATTTATTTTATGTAAAAGCCCCTCTTTAGACTGTTATTGTATTTATGTGAAAACTCCCTTTTCAGACTAATTAATTTATGTGAAAACCCCCTCCTTAGATTATTTTTTTTGAGATCCCCCTCCTCAGACTATTTATTTTATTTGAAAGCCCCTTTTTAGACTATTTATTTTGTGACAGCCCCCTCCTCAGAGTGTTTCTTTTATGTAACAGCCCCCTCGTGAGACTATTTATTTTATGTGACAGACCCCCCCCTTCAACTATTTATTTTAGGTGACAGATCCCTCCTCAGACTATTCATTTTATGTGACAGACACCTCCAGACCCCTCCTCAGGCTATTTTTGTGACAGTCCCCTCCTCCGACTAAATATTTTATTTGAAAGCCCCTCCTTACACTGTTGTTCTGTTTATGTGAAAACCCCCTACTCAGACTATTTATTTTATGTGAAAGCCTCCTCCTCAGACTATTTTATGTGAAAGCCCTCTCCTTAGTCTATTTATTTTATGTGTTAGCTCCCTCCTTAGACTATTTATTTTATGTGACAGCCCCCTCCTCAGAATATTTGTTTATGTGACTGCCCCTCCTTCGACTCTTTACTTTATGTGAGAGCCCCTCCTTAGACTATTATTCTATTTATGTGAAAACTCCCTCCTAAGACTATTTATTTTATGTGAAAGCTCCCTCTTTAGACTATTTATTTTATGTGACACCCCCTTTTTTGACTATTTATTTTATGTGAAAGCCTCCTCAGTTTATTATTCTATTGATGTGAAAACCCCCTCCTTAGACAATTTTTTTATGTGAAAGCCCCCTCCACAGACTATTTATTTTATATTAAAGCACCTCCTTAGACTATTTATTTTATGTGAAAGCCCTCTCCTTAGACAATTTATTTTATATGAAATCCCCTCCTTAGACTATTTATTTGATGTGAAAGCCCCTTTCTTCAACTATTTATTTTATGTGAAAGCCTCCTTCTTAGACTATTTATTTTATGTGAAAGCCCCTGCTTAGACTATTTATTTTATGTGAAAGCGCCCTCCTTACACTATTTATTTTATGTGAAAGCCTCCTCCTTACACTATTTATTTTTTGTCAAAGCCCCTCCTTAGACTATTATTCTATTAATGAAAACCCCCTCCTTACACTATTTATTTTATGTGAAAGCCCCCTCTTTAGACTATTTATTTTATGTTAAAACGCCTCTTTAGACTATTTATTTTATGTGAAAGTCCCCTCCTTAGACAATTTATTTTATATAAAATCCCCTCCTTAGACTAATTATTTTCTGTGAAAGCCTCCTCCTTCAACTATTTATTTTATGTGAAAACCCCCTCCTTACACTATTTATTTTATGTGAAAGCCCCTCCTCAGACTATTTATTTTATGTTAAAGCCCTCTCCTTCAACTATTTATTTTATGTGAAAGCCCCTTCCTTAAACTATATATTTTATTTTATTTATTTTACATTTGTTGACCGGGCTAGTCTAACTGGATACATGTCCATTTTCAGTAGAGGTCCGGGGAGATAAGCTCCTAGGTAGGACAATGAAATTAACACAATAACAACTAACGAAACATGAGACAAATAAAACCTATTAACAGTACCTATTACAGGTTATCACAGTAATATTTACAGTGCAGAATACAGTCATAACAAAGGAATGCTAATACAATCAAGCTATGCTACAGATAGTTAGTAAAATAGTTTAATAAGGAGGAGTTGCTGTAAGTGAGTAGATGGGGTAGGAAGAGAAAAGTATTTAGCGACACATATAGACTAGTCAGGTTTGGAGCATGGGCATAACCAGTGAGCTTTGAGGAACACTTTCAATTTGTTTTTGAAACAGGATAGTAAGGGAAGTGCGGAGAGTTCATTTGGGAGGAGATTCCAGACTTTTCCAACTATATTAGAAAAAAGTGAGTCACCGGCCTTGTTGTTTGTTTTAGTGGTATATACTACAAGTTTCTGAGAAGACTATTATTCTATTAATGAAAACCCCTTCCTTACACTATTTATTTTATGTGAAAGCCCCCTCTTCATTTTCATGTGAAATGCCATCCTTAGGCTATTTTTTTATGTGAAAGCTCCCTCCTTATACAGTTTATTTTATATGAACTCCCCTCCTTAGACTATTTATTTTATGTGAAAGCCCCAGCTTAGACTATTTATTTTATGTGACAGCCCCTTCCTTCGCCTGTTTATTTTATGTGAAAGCCCCTCCTTAGACTATTATTCTATTTAGTGAAAAGCTTCTCCTCAAACTATTTATTCTATGTGAAAGCCCCCTCCTTAGACTATTTATTTTATGTTAAAGCTCCCTTCTTACACTATTTATGTTATGTGAAAGCCCCTCCTCAGACTATCTATTTTATGTGAAACCCCCAGGGTTTATTTTATGTGAAAGCCCCTCCTTAGACTATTATACTATTTGTGTGAAAACCCCTTCCTCAGACTATTTATGTTATATGAAAGCCCCTCCTCAGACTATTTATTTTATGTGAAAGCCCTTCCTCAGACTATTTATTTTATATGAAAGCCCACACCTTAGACTATTTATTTCATGTGACTGACCCCTCCTTCGACTATTTATTTAATGTGACAGACCCCTCATCTGACTATTTATTTTACGTGACAGCCCCCTCTTTAGACTATTTATTTTATGTGAAAGCCCCTCCTTAGACTACTATTGTATTTATGTGAAAACCCCCTCCACAGACTATTTAATTTATGTGAAAGCTCCATCCTTAGACTATTTATTTTGTGACAGCCCCTCCTCAGACTATTTCTTTTATGTAACAGCCCCCTCCTCAAACTATTTATTTTATGTGACAGACCCCTCCTTTGACTATTTATTTTATATGACAGACCCCTACTCAGACTATTTATTTTATGTGACAGACCCCTCCTCAGACTATTTATTTTATGTCAATGCCCCCACCTCAGACTATTTATTTTATGTGAAAGCCCTCTCCTTAGACTTTTTATTTTATGTGAAAGCCCCTCCTTAGACTATTTATTTTATTTGAAAGCCCTCTCCTTAGACTTTTTATTTTATGTGAAAGCTCCTCCATAGACTATTTATTTTATTTGAAAGCCCCCTCCTTAGACGTTTTATTTTATGTGAAAGCCCCTCCTTAGACTATTTATTTTATTTGAAAGCCCCCTCCTTAGACGTTTTATTTTATGTAACAGCCCCCTCCACAAGCTGTTTATTTTATGTGAAAGCCCTCTCCTTAGACTATTTATTTTATGTAAAAGCCCCTCCTTAGACTATTATTATTCTTATGTGAAAACCACCTCCTCAGACTATTCATTTTATGTGATAGCCCCCTCCTCAGACTATTTATTTTATGTGAAATCCCCCTCCTTCGACTCTTTACTTTATGTGAGAGCCCATCCTTAGGCTATTATTCTATTTATGTGAAAACCCCCTCCTCAGACTATTTGTTTTATGTGACAGCCCCTCCTTAGACTATTTATTTTATGTGACAGCTCCCTCCTTAGACTATTTTATGTGAAAGCCCCCTCCTCAGACTATTTATTTTATGTGAAAGCCCCCTCCTTAGACTATTTATTTTATGTGAAAGTCCCCTCCTCAGACTTTTTATTTTATGTGAAAGGCCCTCCTCAGACTATTTATTTTATGTGAAAGCCCCTTTCTTACTCTATTTATTTTATGTGAAAGCCCCGCCTTAGACTATTATTTTATTTATGTAAAACCCCCTCTTCAGACTATTTATTTTATGTGAAAGCCCACTCATTACACTATTTATTTTATGTGAAAGCATCCTCCTTAGACTATTTATTTTTTGTGACAGCTCCCTCCTTAGGCTATTTATTTTATGTGAAAGCCCCTCCTTAGACTATTTATTTTATTTGAAAGCCCCCTCCTTAGACTATTTATTTTATGTAACAGCCCCCTCCTCAGACTATTTATTTTATGTGAAAGCCCCCTCCTTTGACTATTTATTTTATGTGGCACCCCCCTCCTTGGACTATTTATTTTGTGTGAAAGCCCCCTCCTTAGACTATTTATGTTATGTAAAAAATGAACTTCCTCAAAAGAGCACAAATGCATAAAGCTAAAAAATAAATAATAATACACACCCACTAACCCAACTATACAATAAGGAATTAATTAATTAAGTAACCAATACATATAGTAATAAAGTTAAAACCACTTAAAAACATTATATTGTGTACCCAAATGTAGATATAGATATATTTCTAAATATGTGCAAACCCTAGCATGATAATAAAAAAATAATATACATAAATATGATTTTAATAAATACTAACATATACAAAATTTACTTGATTAACTAAGATTGAGGCAATGTAGAAATTGCCTCATATACATAGACAACCCTCTCCTCCTACCACCCAGCACTACAACCCTTGAGAGATGCACTTATCTAGCCAAACTGGAGGTAAAGCTCTCTCCAACCAAGACTGAACTTGACAGTCATGAGGAGAAGACAAACATTCGCACAACACCACACTCATCACATAGTCTCACTAAATCTACACAACCAGAATCCACACCTAGTAACATAAAAACTTTCACGGAGGCTCTGAATAATAATCTGTCTAAGCAACAGAGACCTCCAAAGCAGAAACGCAAGCAACCTCCATTCCCCAACACAACCCAAATGACACATAGTCCACAGACTCATTATGCCACGCAACCACAGCCAATAAGGCAAAACAACGTACCCAACACACTAGTCATAGGTGACTCTATAGTCAGGCACACTGATGTCCCACTCACCAGGCTAAACAAGGAGAAGGTTACTGTCAGCTGCCTGTCGGGTGCCAGTATCCGCCACATAACCCACGCACTCAGGTCACTCCACAACAAGTACAAATATTGTCCATGCTGGTGTGAATGACCTGAGACGTACCTCCCTGGACTACATGAAAATAGACATGAAAGAGCTCTCCAATCTTGTAGCCCAGGCAGGTATGTCTCTAGCCCTGAGTAGCATTCTGCCATCGCCCAGAAAGATACCGCAGTACTAGGACAAAATGATTGACTTCAACAATTGGCTAAGCTTCTGGTGTCATTCTAAGGGGATCCAGTATCTGTCTGCTTGGTATGACATGGTCAACAGACCACGATGCTTTGCCACAGATGGCTTGCACCTGTCGCCCCTGGGATTCCGGATACTGGTGAAGGCTCTTGCTGCCCCTATAGTGCCTTTTTTAGGCAAGGTTCAAATAACAAATTCACCACCATAACAGGAACAGGCAAGCAAAAACTGAGGGTAATGCTACTCAATGCTAGAAGTCTAAATCTCAAAATACACTCACTCAAGGCACTCCTTAAAATGGAGAACATCGATATCTGTGCAGTGACTGAGACCTAGTTCAAGGCTCCAGAGAGCATCCCTGCACTACCAGGCTATAACTCATACCACACTTTTCGGCCATGTAACCTTGACTGAAACACCAAAGGCAGCGGTGTGTCCATATTCATTAAGGATATCCACACCTCCAGGCTAGTTGCTCAGCATAATGCATCCGAGGTTATCCAAATGCAACTAACTCTGGGCAAAACTGCAATCCAAATTGTAGCTTGCTACAGATCCCCCACCATACCCCAGGATTTCCACTCCTATTTTCTTAATGTACTGGAAAATATTAGGGTTCAATCAAACACCCTAATAATGGGTGACTTCAACTACCCCACTATTAACTGGGAAAACTACTCGTGTACCAACTCCTTAGCTCAACGCTTTCTGGAATTCATAAACTCCAATGCCCTGGATCAACTTATCCACACCCCCACCAGTGGCAACAATATCCTAGACCTAGTCATTACCAACATGAGTGACCAGTGTTCCACACCTGAAGTCAACTCCTCGTTGGTCCGATCCGACCATAAGCTAATCAGTCTTGATATCCACATCTCGCCCCCACCCCCCATTAAGGAAACCACGGTAAAAAATTTCTCCAAAGCCAACTTCATGCTTCTTAAGACAGAAGTGGTGAACTTCATGACACCCATGCAGCTGGACAATACAGTTACAACTTCTGAATCCTACACAAATGCACTCTATAAGCACTTACACAAGTGCATGGATCGTGATATCCCAAACAGAACCAAGACACTATCCTCCAAAAAAAGGAAGCCAATCTGGTGGTCCCCTGCCATAAACAAACTGTAGAACAGAAGGAAGAAACTGTCGCAACAGAGTAAAATCCCATGAGTGGAGGAGCTCCCTGGTCAGCCTCAATAAGAAGCTGGGATCCCTTATAAGATCCTCCAAAGATAGCTACGAAAACAAAATCACCACTAATTCTAAGTACAACCTCAAAGCATTCTATAGCTATGTCAAGAATCTCGATGGCAACACCCAGATCTGCTCTGAGTTAAAGCGCAACAGCACGAAAATTACTGAACCAACTGATATTGCCAACATCCTGGCAGATAGCTTCAGTGCTAACTTTACCCTACCCTCACCCCTGAAGGGCCCATATCTATACAGGAAGAATGCAGAGTCCCTGTAATCACAACTATGCAGGTAAAAGCTGCACTCTCTAAACCAAAAACACAGCATCCATGGGACCGGGCAACATCCCAGGCTACATTTTACATGAACTTCAGAACAAACTGGCTCCCCACTTAAGCACCGAGTTCAATAATAGCCTCGCATCAGGCTTTGTGCCCACTGAATGGTGCACAGCAACAGTTATCCCACTCCACAAAGGGGGAGCCACCACTGATCCTGGGAACTATCGACCTATTAGCCTGACGAGCCTGGTCTGCAAGGCCATGGAACGTATCATCATGGAACTCATAAACAAAGACATTGGTAACCTCCAAACTCTGGATCCCACCCAGTTCGGGTTTATGAAAGGCAGATCATGCCTCCTGAACCTGATCGACTTCTTTGAGGCAGTCACCAAAGCCGTAGATGAGGGTAAGGTGGTTCACACAGCCTATCTTGACCTCGCCAAGGCTTTTGACACCATACCCCATTCTGGAATTATAACTAAACTCACTAAACTAGGTATAAATCCCTATGTCACAAAATGGGTTGTCAACTGGCTCACTGACAGAACCCACACTGTAAAAGTTGCAGACTCCAAATCTGACCTCAAAGCAATGACAAGTGGAGTATCACAGGGTTCCGTCCTGGGACCACTCCTGTTTGGTATCTACTTCGCTGAAGTACAAGCTAACACAGAAGGCCTCTGGCTAATGAAGTTCACAGATGACTGCAAACTAGGAGCCATAGTCAAGTCCCCAAATGATGTGGACATCCTACAGAAGGGCCTCGCTGAGACAGATGCCTGGTGTCAGAGCCATGGCCTCAAGTTCAATGCCAAAAAGTGCAGTGTCATCCCCTTTGGTAAAAACTCTGTACCCATGAACTACCACATAGGCAGCAATCTACTTAACACTGAATGTGTGATAAGAGACCTTGGGACCCAGGTGAACAGTAGTCTCTCTTTTGATAGTCACATCGCCACAGTAGTCAGGAAGTCCTTCTACGTGGCACACCTCATCATAAAAGGGTTCTCATCCAGGAAAAAAGAGGTCATTGTTCCCCTCTACTCGCCACTCATTAGACCCATTGTAGACTAAAACGCTCCTTTTGGAATGTACCCCACAAGACATCTGCAGCAGGTGGAAAGGCCACAGAAGTACCTGACAAAGAGGATTACTGGCCTCAAACAAATGCCTTAGACTGACAGCCTCATAAAACTCCAGCTTTTCTCCATAGCATATCGCCTACTCCGAGGTGATCTCTGCCTAACATATAAAGCTATGTCAAACCCAGAGCTGTTGGACATGCTACACCTAAAGAAATCCCAATCCCTCCGAGCTACATGCTCTAGGGACGTAAACCTTGTCACCACAATAAACAGGACATGCTGAAGGGATAGATTCCTGTCCCAAAGACTTCCCATACTCTGGAACAGGCTACCCATCTATGTCAAGCAAAGTTCTTCATTAGCACTCTTCAAGAAAAATCTTGATGAGTGGATGAGAAATAGGAAATACACCCCGGGGATCACTTCTGTGTCTCTGCTCGACAATGGCACAGGAAAATAACTTTCTTGGGTGGAGTAAGCCAGGGAACCTTGCTGGCTAGGCTTACGTAGGCCCTTGGGCTGATAGCCCAATACCTACCTATGAACCAATGAAGACATATCTAAAAACAGACTGCACTTTCTAATATAAATACACGCGTAACCATAATAACTAGTATTGAAGTTAAATATGTAGTGCTCAATTTCAAAACAGAACTCAATGACACATTTTCATTAATACCTGGAAATATCATGGCATTTGTCCTCAACCGCCATTCCAACTTCATTTTCTCTCAACGTTCGATTCCCAGTCCAGGGTACTACAATTGTAATACCAGAATGGCAGTATATACAGCTACATGTTTGTCTTGTTCAGTGTTTTATGCAGGTAAAACCACTAGAAAATTGAAAGAAAGAATATTAGTGCATGTTAGGGACATTAAAAAGAGTAAGAAAGAAAGAAAGTGCACTTTATGATCACACTGTGAAATGTGAGGGTTTTAATAAATTCCTGTTTTTTATTATAGCTAGAGTCTGATCATTGTAGAGAAGGTGATGTGAACTTATATTTAGAGAAAATTCCTTATTGTATAATTTGGTTAGTGGGTGTGTTGTATTCTTTAGCAATATAAATGATGTCTTTTGCTGTGTCTAGTTACTCTGATGATGCCCTGGTGTTATAGGGTGAAAGTGCTTAGTTGTTCATTAAATGGTTTATTGACTCTTCCTTCCTATCCGTGTGTGGATTTACTCCTCCTTCGACTATTTATTTTATGTGAAAGCCCCCTCCTTAGACTATTTATTTTATGTGAAAGCCCCCTCCTTCGACTATTTATTTTATGTGAAAGCCCACGCCTCAGACTATTTATTTTATGTGAGAGCTCCCTCCTCAGACTATTTTAAGGGACAGCCACCTCCTTAGACTATTTATTGTATGTGAAAGCCCCCTCCTTAGACTATTTATTTTATGTGAAAGCCCCCTTCTTAGACTATTTATATTATGTGAAAGCCCCTCCTCTGACTATTTATTTTATGTGAAAGCCCCTCCTCAGACTATTTACTTTATGTGAAATCCCCCACTTTAGACTATTTATTTCATGTGACAGACGCCTCCTTCGACTATTTATCTTATATGACAAACCCCTCTTCAGACTATTTATTTTATGTGACAGCCCCCTCCTCAGATTATTTATTTTATGTGAAAGTCCCTCCTTAGATGATTATTGTATTTATGTGAAAACCCCCTTCTCAGACTATTTATTTTATGTGAAAGCCCCCACCTTGGACTATTTATTTCATGTGACAGACCCCTCCTTTGACTATTTATCTTATATGACAGACCCCTCTTCAGACTATTTATTTTATGTGAAAGCCCCCACCTTAGACTATTTATTTCATGTGACAGACCCGTTCTTCGACTATTTATTTTGTGACAGACCCCTCTTCAGAATATTTATTTTATGTGACAGCCCCCTCCTCACACTATTTATTTTATTTGAAAGTCCCTCATTAGACTATTATTGTATTTATGTGAAAACCCCCCTCCTCAGACTATTTATTTTATGTGAAAGCCCCCTACTTAGACTATTTATTTTGACAGCTCCCTCCTCAGACTATTTATTTTATGTAACAGCCCCCTCCTCAAACTATTTATTTTATGTGACAGACCCCTCCTCAGGCTATTTTATGTGACAGTCCCTTCCTCAGACTGTTTATTTTATGTGACAGCTCCCACCTTAGACTATTTATTTTGGTGAAAGCCCCTCCTTAGACTATTATTGTATTTTTGTGAAAACCCCCTCCTCAGACTATTTATTTTATGTGAAAGCCCCCTCCTTAGACTATTTATTTTAAGTGAAAGCCCCTCCTTGGACTTTTATTCTATTTATGTGAAAACTCCCTCCTTGGACTATTTATTTTATGTGAAAAACCCCTCCTTAGACTATTTATTTTATGTGACAGCCCCCTACTCAGACTATTTATTTTATGTGACAAACCCCTCCTTTGACTATTTATTTTATACAATAGCCCCCCACTCAGACAATTTATTTTATGTGACAGTCCCCTCCTCAGACTATTTATTTTATGTGAAAGCCCCTTCCTTAGACTATTTATTTTATGTGAAAGCCCCCTCCTTAAACTATTTATGTGACAGCTCCCTCCTCAAACTATTTGTTTTATGTGACAGCCCCCTCCTCAGACTGTTTATTTTATGTGACAACCCCTCCTTAAACTATTTTATGACAGCCCCCCTTCTCAGACTGTTTATTTTATGTGATAGCTCCCTCCTCAGACTATTTATTTTAAGTGAAAGCCTCCTCATCAGACTATTTATTTTTATGTGAAAGCACTCATCCATGGTGGTGGTGCTGCGGTAGCATTGTCGCCTCACAGTAAGATGCTGTCCAGTTCGATTCTCAGCTAGAGCGTCTTGCGTCTTCTGCGTGGAGACATGCGTGAATGGGCATACCTTCCTTGAAGGTTGTGCATCAGGGCTGGCAACTCGGCACATAAAAATCAACTGCCAATCATTAGCGAACCAGAGTTCCGCTGTGGCGACCCCTAACCGGGAAAAGCCGAAAGACACAACAACTCTCCTTAGAGTATTTATTTTATGTGAAAGCCCCATCCTCAGACTATTTATTTTATGTGAAAGCCCCCTCCTTAGACAATTTATTTTTTGTGAAAGCCCTCTCCTCATGACTCTTTATTTTATGTGAAAGCCCCCTCCTCAGTCTATTAATTTTTTGTGAAAGCCCCTCCTCAGACTATTTATTTTATGTGACAGCCCCCTCCTTATACTATTTATTTCATGTGACAGCCCTCTTCTTTGACTATTTATTTTATGTGAAAGCCCCTCCTCTGTCTATTAATTTTTTGTGAAAGCCCCTCCTCAGACTATTTATTTTATGTGACAGCCCCCTCCTTATACTATTTATTTTATGTGACAGTCCCCTCCTTCGACTATTTATTTTGTGTGAAAGACCCCTCCTTAGACTATTTATTTTATGTGAAAGACCCCTCCTTAGACTATTTATTTTATTTGAAAGCCCCCTCCTTCGACTATTTTTTTATATGAAAGACCCATCCTTCGACTGTTTATTTATGTGAAAGACCCACTCTTAGGCTATTATTCTATTTATGTGAAAGCCCTGTGCTTAGACTATTTATTTTCTCTTTGTTAACTGGATTGGTGGGCTGGTCTGCTGACCCTTTTCAGGCACAATCAGGATTTCTACAGTAATTGGAAGACATAATAAAAGTGAACAATACAATAAAAATGAACATTACTCAGTTGCTCAGTTCACTTGTCATAAACTACATCACAAAGAAAAGGAACTGGTCAATTAAGAAACAATGGACAATACCAAGAATTAATATTAGACCTCAGTCATACTATATACATAACATATTGTTTGCATTCTGTACTTGTGGTTATGCTAATACTATTGTAGAGTAGCACAGAACTGTGTGATTACTAGATACACAGTTAAAAATGTTTAATTTGTCAATTAACCATTGTCTCTAAAGTATCTGCACATGACTTCATTCTTTAATAGTTATGTAGTTCATTTTAAAGCAAATGTAATGTGGAGAATTATTTAATTTATTTATTTTTAAAGAAAAAACATATTTATCGAATTATCACTTATGACATAGGCAATCATGCATTTATATAACTGAAAACAAATCATATAGACATATTTTCAGTTGCAAACATTATGCATCACATATGGACTTCTATAATGTCCTTGTCAATCGAACATTATATAGCTCATTCAGTTTCTGCCTTCACTTAAACCTCATTCCTCCTCCAAAACATTACTCTGCATCTTTTGTTCCCACAATTCTCATTTTTTCTTGATAATTTACTCCTCTCCTTTTCTAAAGAGCCCAGTTCCAGTCCTTTTATCTCTGTTAATATATTTGATACTATTAATAAGTTTGGTTCAGACTTTGATTTCCATTTTCTAGTAATTGTCTTTTTGGCAGCCGCTAGAATTAAACTCAGCAAGACCTTACTATGTCTAAGGCAATTCAGATCTTGTATCACAGCTCAAAAAATAATATTCGAAGTTACACCAATTTGCTTACCCAGTATTTCTGACAGAGTAGTCTGCAGACTCTGCCAACTCATTACACTCCCCAAAAATATTCTCCCATTTCAAAATAATTTAAATTCTAACCAAAACCAAAAACAATGCAAAAACACCACAGTACACTTGATTCATCCAAATGCATTTTATTACTTTAGTTATGATTTAATTTCATTGGGAAGAGGTTCCAAGTACAGGTCCTAAATCTGGGAAAATGTTTCACCTAAGAGAGTTAAGATTTCATCCTGGCTGATCCATGAAAGACAGTTTTGCTGTTAAGGGGGGACAATATCCTAGCTTTAAGAAGGCAACTGAAATGAAAATTGGCTGTGTCAGGTAAAGAGAGACAATTCAGTTCCTTTATAAGGTCATAGTGGTGAGTGTGGGAATTAGCTAACAAAGTAAATGTGAAAATGTTATTTTCAGCAATTTGAATTATCTGTATATTGTAAGATGAATGTAGGGTGACAAAACAATATTTGAATTTAGGAAGGAAAACGTTTTTAGCTGTAGCAGACTTGGCTGTTTGGCTGAGAAGATGTAATAATTTGTAACAAAGTTTAAAATTCAGGCAGAACCTTAGAAGTAATATTATCAGCATGGAACCAGGTAATAGAGCAATACGGCGCACAGGTGTCCACAAAATCAGTTTATTTGAGCACTTTCGTCGGCTGTAGAGCCAAAAGATTTCTTCAGAATAAGCATGATAACATTCAAAGCAGTTTAAATAGATAAAACCACATCACATCCTGTGACATCATTAAACTTCCCACGATATTTCTTAAATCAGCAACCAATCATAGACCCATTTTTTCACAAACAATACAACAATGTCTTCTTTAAAACATACGAAATTCTAATTTCATAAAATAGAATGTACACCTGACCTAGAATTGTTTAAAAAGCATCTGGCAGTGAAAATAACATGTAAACAAACATAGTGCATAAACTTCTACTGTAAAACTGTCATGCATTGACTTCACATGTGAAAAACCGCTTTTAATTTTAAATAGCTAGAAACAGACACCATTTCATTAAGCCCTGGGGGGTGAGTGGCATTACACCTAAGTTGCCACATAAGCTCCCTGTATTCAAGGAGTACATCCATCGGGCCCCCCCTTCCCTTATTACACACTTGTTCTAGGGCACTAAATTTAAACTGGTGTTCAGGGAACTCCGTCATGTGTTTCCACAGCACATTTTTTATGTTTTTCTTTTTGATGTCATACCTATATTGATAGATTCATTTATTAAGGGTGTAATTGTTTTCCCTATGTAAAATTGTTGACACTGCTGGCAGATAGCCACATATATCACACATTTACTAGTACAATTTAGCCTTTGTTTAAGGAATACCCTTCCATGACCCAAAACATCGATTACTTCATTTTCTATAAGGGCATTGTGTGCACCGGCCACATTTTCTCACACAACCTTTCATCTCACCTGAGGAACTTGTTTCTAGTAAATTCTTAATTGACTTGTCCCTTTTGTACACAAGCTATGGTTTGTCACCCAACTTACTTTTATAGTGCTGGTCACAATCAAACAATACCCAGTTCTGATTGATTATATCTTTTATTCTCCCATAAAGGGGGTTAAATGATAGTACCAATGCAGCCTCAAATGGCTTTTCACTTTTAGACCCAGGACCATCTTCTGTCCCTCTCTGGGCTGTTTTTCCTAACAATGGGAAAAATACCCTTCCAGCCCCTTATTTATCACCTCATTCAATATAGGTTCCATGAACTGTTTCGGGTACCCTCGTTTTAGTAACATATCTTGTAATATGTTTACTTCATCCAAAAATGTCTGGTAGCCACTAATCATTCCAGCCAACCTAACACCCTCCCCCTTCACCAAAGATCTGTTTTGTATTATGTTATAGTGCAAAAGGGAGTTGGCTTCCAATATAAGGAGGATGTAAATGTTTGCTTCTCCCTATCCTTAGCTATGGTGATATCAAGGAAGTGTATCCTGTCTTCGTTGGTTCCATGGTGAATTGCAAGAAACTTGTACTGGAATTTAAAAACTCAAATAATTCCTGTAATTATATGTCATCAAGGTAACAGTCGTAGAACTTACAGTATCTAAAATGTCCAGAACTGAATAGCAAGGACTTTTCCCACTGGGCAAGGATGACATTAGCGAATAAGGGGGCACATGCCACCCCCATGGCCACACCTGAATTTTGCTTGAATAATTGACCTTCAAAAAGAAATTATTTTTGAGAATGAGGTCCATTATGGTCCTGTACATCAAGATTCTTGAGTGACTAATCCCACATAGGAAGTCATAAAACATCATAATGCCCTCCTCATGGGGGATCATGGTGAATAAATCCTTAATGTCTGTTGTGGCCAAAATTAACTGATCAGAATATAGATTTTCCTCTATTTTCCTAAGACAGTCCCATGAATCTTTTAAAATATGGGAACAATTGTTCATGATCCCTTTAAGGTTTAAGTCTATAAATTTCGCCAATGAAAATGTTTTTGATGCTTTTGCATCAACTATAGGTCTTGGGGGGGGGTCTGTGATAGACTTATGGATCTTTGGAATCCCCAATATCATGGGGGTCCATGGATTGTCCTGTTGCATAAAGTTTAACTCAGAAAGGGTGATTTGGTTGTCAAGTAGGAGGTCATTTAACATGATATCAATATTCCTGTATGCAATGTTTTGTTGGTTAACAAAAGCCTCCTTGTATATTTCACTATATAAGTGAGTTAACATTTTCTCATATACACTCGCTGATCCATGACCACCAGACCAATGATAATGGAGTACTTAAAGAAGGAGGAGAAATTTCTGATGTTAGGAAGAGGTAGAAAATATGGGTGAGAGATTTGACAATTAAATCAGTAAAGCAGAGTGGGGTATGCTAAATTTGTAGATGAGGCATTTAAGTCCTAGAGTAGTTTCTGGTTTCATTTCCATATATTCCTGAGAAGTACAAGGCAGCAGGATATTCAGCTGTTGGGATAACGCTGGGAGATGCTGTCATTGATACTTTCTTGCAAACTGCAGTTTGTAAAACTTGTCTATTTTGGTGTGAATTGATGAACTTTAGAAGGTTTTGTGTCCTTCACAAAAACTTGTTGCATCTCATGTGGACACAAAGGTGGGAGAGGAGCTGATAATTTGCTCCTTTAGTTACTTGATTTCTCTCCAGAAGAATTTGGGCTTATTTGTGGTGGGTACTTGTTTTTGTCTCAAATATTGAGCTTTATCAGCATTTGTAGCTATTATTTTTTTCTTTTCTAAGAGCTAGGTGTGTTTGGTGACGTTGACTATCAGAAGTGTTTCCAAGCCTTCCATGCATAGTATCTTTCTTTTGTCTTCGCTACCAGGGCAGTGCTCAACAATGAGCAGGGCTGACCCCTGAGCAGTCTATAGGTGACTGGTGAGACAGAGAGTTTTGGATCTCAGTAATAGTAAAGGTGAACAGTTGCAGCTGGGTCACCAATGCTGTATCCATCCATGCATCCAACCACAACCCCAGGGTTTAATCTATAGAGGAAAGTGTGTCTTTTAGGATAGTAATATTCTGCTCAGGAAAAGATCTGTCCAGAATTATTTGAGGTGACATTCTTGGGGGTTATAAATGACCATTAAGAGTTTACAGGACTGTAATCACTAAAGGTGTTTGATAAGATCTATGGAATAGAATGTCTATATTTGATGTTGGTTATTATGTGATTTAAAGAAGAGTAACTGTTGGAATGAAGGTTAAGCCTGAAAGGCACTCTTACTAGCTGTTCTGTGGTATTGTTGTAGCATTTTTGAAGTTGCTTAGGCCCTATTACATTGAGATTAAAATGTTTTTTTAGTGAAACCAGTTGGAAACATGTCTAGAAGAGTTAGTTGCATGATTATTGGTGAGACTGGAGGGACATATAAACTGTAGCAATACAAAGGTTAGCTGTGTTGTTAGTCGGGCTTCAGTTAGTACTGTTAGTGGTTTTCAGTGATTGGTTTTGTTTGACTAGAAGGAAGACACACCCACCCACCCTAGAGCCTGGCCTATGCTCAGCTATTATGAGAATGTTTTTCTGTAAATAGTTTTGAGGGCAGATGTTGTACTTCATCCATATTTCAGAGATTGCTATGATGTGGATTTGTTCTATGAGTAGCCATGCTTCAGTTGTTGAGCATTTCTTGTTAATGCTGTAAGCATGAAGGCAGGCAGTTTTTTAGGTCTTTAGATGTAAGTCTGTTGTTTGAAAGTATGTAAGAATGGTAAGAACAATATGAAGGAGGCAGGGCTGGAGTGGGTATTGCCTGCTTTCAAACATTTTTGTGCTAAGTAGTAGAGTTCGGACAATAAATTCTTGAAAGGATTTTTGGTGAGATGGGTGTTTTGTAGTAGGAGGGTTAAGTATTACCTTTTTGTTGTATAAGTTAGCAAGTTAATGTAAAAATTAAGATTTACAGGAATTCCCGTGGGAAAGTTAAATGCATTCTTAGAAGTCTATTTCTGTGACCTTGTAATACTAACAGTAAAACAAATACAGGTGCTAAGTACAGCTGGAATAACGCATGCAGTGAGGAGGACTCTCAGAAATGTCATATTCATTGTAATGTAAGCATAGAATAGTGAGTAGTGTTTTTATGTAACTCAACCTGAAATTGGAATAGACAGAAGTGTTTGTGAGTGTACCAAACTGAGGAAGAGTGTACAGTGGACAAATGGCATTTGCAAGCTGAGGGTATGTAGACAGAGATATTAATGTCTGAAGTACATCTGTAGGAAAAGTGGAAATGTAGAAATGTAGCAGGCTGAAAATTCTGAAATGGTTAAGAGTGACACAATGAAAGACAGAGTTAGAATGCAGTAGGAATTAAAAATGACTCTGAGTGGAAGAGGATTAAGTGTAGGCAAAGGTATATTGAGGGATAACCAGTATATAAGCTAATATCCTGTTTGATGTGTGTGTTCTACCATGAGAAAAGGGCAGTACAGTGAGTTGAGTGGTGGTGACTTAGTCAGAAGTAATCAGAATAGTAGCAGAAAGAAGATGTTTGGATAAACAAAGGTGGGTGAATACATCTGAAATCTAAACTGCTTGGAGGTAAGGAAGAGAAGTAAATGAAGAACAATACAGCCTTGTGACCACTAAAGCTGACTGAGAAACCAAATGTGGTGAAGATAGTACTGTGTAGATATCAAGGTGGCTGTTTATCTCTTAGGCTGAGAGAGGTGCTAGGAAAGGGAGGGGTTATAATGAAGCTGCCAGTAGCATGAGGAAGGCTTTGAAAGAAGTGAGTAATAAAATAGGACGGTAGAAAGAGAGTAGGTAGTATAAAAGCTGGATAGGCAGAAAGATAATTAAAGCTATATGAACAATGAGAATTAGGGAGAAAAGATAAGTATTTTTGTTAGAGAAAATGAGATGAGTATAATGTGAGCTTTGCTGAGTGAGGAAGAGATTGACTACATTTCAGTTACCCTGCCATTCATATCCTAACACCCACAGGTAATGTCCTATAATAATGACAGTGTTTCCTCTTTTCTTGCTTATTTTGTAAATTTCCAGTTAGTACCAATACCTAACATTATCTTGCAAAGTAACTGTAAACAGATGAAATTAGATAAGCAGTTGGTGTGTAAATGATTATTATTAGACTAGCAATAAATATTTCAGAGATTTTTGTTTCATACTGGAAGCATCTTACTTTAGATTAGATATAGAGGAACTTCACAAGCTAATGTTTAAAGAGTCGATTATGCCAGAACCACCTCTCATTGACTTAATAAGTTATTGTATACCCTGACTGCTGAGGCCAGAAAGTCTCAGCAGCAACAGGTACATCCTGTGAGAGTACATGCATCCAGAGGTTCTGAAGAATGCATCTGATGGAGGCCTCACTTGTTCCTCAGGAAGCCTTAAACCCAGTAAAACCAGAGCCTTTGGTAAATAACACTTCACTGTGGCTGCAGTAAATCACACACATACATTCACCGTCAGCATGGCAGTGAGAAAGGTCCATAATAACAAAATAGCTGTGGGTTAAAACTGAACCCAGCTAGACTCAAAAGCCCAAAAGACAGACACAGTGAACTGGTATCTCCAAAAGCACCCTAATCATTGCAGAATCCATTTTGCAAAAAACAGACACACAATGTTCGTTTTTCTCCAAAGATTTTGCACTGTCATTGTTTTGAAATGTTTATCTCTTTATGCGATTTATTGTAAGATTGCCAACACAGTCATTTCATCTTAAGTATGCCATCTTTAAGTGCTGTGTCTATAGCATTTTCATCTTAAGTATGCCATCCTTAAGTGCTGTATCTATAGCATTTTTCACATTCCAAGCAGAGACCATGAATGTTAATGTCAATTCTGACCTTAGTATAAGTTGATGGCATATTTAAATTAATCATTTTGTCTTTTATCCTCCATTTTGCTTTGGCATTTGATATTCATAGAATGCATTTTTCTTTTTGTCTTTGGTTTAATTCTAAACAAGTGCTCCCAGACATGTGGCAAAGGCATGCAAAGTCGTGAGGTGTTATGTAAACAACGGATGTCAGATGGTAGTTTTCTGGAACTACCAGAGACTTTCTGCCCAGCTTCCCGGCCAGTAATACAACAAGTTTGTGGGCACAAGGACTGTCCTGCTGAGTGGACCCCTTCCAACTGGTCACAGGTACGTATCAGTGAATAGACCCAGCTGTTGTGAATTGTACTGATTATATGGTACACTGTATGACAAATGAAAATTCTTGAGTGATTCAGCAAAGTTGGTAAAATGTGCTTCTCTTTGATATGTTAAAATTACCATATAGCTTTGACTGGAAGCTGCAGCTTCTGTTCAAATCATTTGCTCATAGGTTTGGTTTCTAATCAAGAGCAGTTTTGAGGGCAGTTTCTGTTTTTAGTTTCATGAAAGCTCCTCTATGTAAAGCCATTTTGCTACATTGCTTTAATAACAAAACAAAATGTCTTCAAAGCTAAGCCCTCTTGTGTGTTCTAATAACTAAATGTTATGTTTTTGTCAAATTACACTATAAGAATGTCCAGCTGCATTGAGTCCAAACCACTTCATAAAACTGCGAAGCATGTTTTTATACTTTCTCCAAAGATCGTCTGTTCTTTCCTTTTCGTATGTTAGTGTTTTCTCATGACATGATAACAATTGCAAGTATATACTACTGCAATGTCAAAAGTACAAAGCACGACAAAATAGTTGAGGTAAAAAACACACCTTTATCAAACACAAAGCTTTCAGGTACAAGACCCTTTCTCAATGATAGACACAGGTACATTAAAATCAAACATTTAAATAACAATTGCTGCATACATGCATCTGCCAAACATGTCACAAATTTCATAAAAGCAAAGAAAAACTTTTTCTGAATGATAACTTATATGTCTGATGACTAATATAGTTGCAATTTATTTTAAACCAACAATGTCAGCATGGCTATAGTATGCATAGTAAAGGCAGGGATGTTAAAGGGATGGTATGAGATGTGGTGAAAACAGTTATTTGTGTGAACCATGTGATTATATGGGAAGCACTAACAAGTTATACTTTGAGTGAGAAGATAAGAAGGAGGTTTCAAACAGCATTAGAAAGCAAGTGGAGTAAAGAATCAGTGAATGGATGGGTTAGTGAAATAATATATGTGCAATAAAGGGTAAATCAAGGTTGCCTGATGAGTGAGACATTATTTACATTAGCGATGAATGTGGTACCAGTGGCTGGCATGGAAGAGTAAAGGAAGCTAGGAGAGAAACTATAAGAGTGTAACAGTCCCATTATTTATGACTATGTGAGTGATTTAGTACTAACTACTAAAGAATACAAAATGGATGAAAGAAACAATAGCAACAGTGGAAGAAAGACTGGAAAGTGTAGGGATGGAATTTACTAGTAAGAAGATCAAAGGCTTTGGGTATGAAATAAAAATATGGGGGGATATTTTATAAGGAAGGAAGGATGATGTCAGGGAATCTTCTTGGGCTAGGCTTATATAAGTTCCAGGGCCGTTAGCCTAGTATTTGCCTATGAACATATGAACCTAAGTGTGTTAGGGTTTGGAAAGCAAGAAATTCATAGTAATTGCACATCAGCAAGCCAAATGACATCAGAAATACTCAGTTTAAGGATCTAAACCTCTTCTGCATCATCGATAGAATGGCTTAAAGAGACAGGTTTATCATGCAGAGCATACTGCTGCCCTGAAACAGACTCCCTTTGCATGTAAAACAAAGCTCATCCCTATCCATATTTAATTTCTACTTGGATTTTTGGATGGGACTGCTGTTGTACTGCTAACAGACAGAGGCAGCTCCTAAATGCTTTATCCTATGCATGAGTCCCCTCAAATAATCTATTTTATTGTCTCAGTTATTTTCACTAGGGGTAATATATAATTATTTACCATGGGATGGGTAATGCCAATCTATAACCAAATGGAATAGGTTAATTCAAGTACCAAAATGGAAATTGTCTAGGTTTAAAATGGTGCACAAGGGCAGCTAGCCTAGAAGAGATTAAAAGTATAGCAGTGATGTGGAAAGTTTTTTAAAAGTTGTATATAAGTTTATTTAATATATTCTTATATACTAAGAAGACTAAGGTATTTGGGAAAAGCGTATGCATCTCCCACATGAAGTGATGGAAATGGGGATCTGCACCAAATCTATTGAAAAGGAATACTTTTCATTGTGAGAAAGAGACAGGAGGGCTGAAACTAATTAACCCAGAAGTATAAATGCAATCATAGCATTTATATTAGGCATTAGTGAAAGTAAAAAGAGAAAAAAAGGTAGCATGGGGGAAAGACTATGGAAAAAGCAACAGTAGATATGGAAAGTAGTGAAGACTTGGAAAACAAAAAGGCATTTGAATAATGAAACAGAAGAATCTACAGGGTTTAGAAAATATGAAAAGAAAGCAGTAGGTATAGAAAGTAAAGGTATAATAAGGTTAAGTTGGAAATTATTGTGTAAAAGCCATGGAAGAACATAAATGATGAAAAGAGGTAGGCTATAATAGAAAGGTAAAAATGTGTTTAAAGTGGTGGAAGAGGTATATGATTTTTTTGTGGAGATTAATGTTTACTAAATGAAATATATATATACACACACGCACACACACACACACACACATATATATATATATATATATATATATATATATATATATATATATATATGGGTCTACCTGATAACACCGACACGCCAAAATACCGACAACGAAATAACCGACACAACAAAACCGAAAGTTCAAAAACACAAAACTTCACATGCCCGACAACCCACAATCCTGACAATCAACAAAACAAATAACTTTCCTGAAAAACACACACACAACACAAGCACACCAAAAACCTTACAAACCTACACTAAACCTTACATACACAACTATATATGCACTAACCTTAACCCAAACCATAACCCTAAGGTCCATCACTAACACACACTTACCTTACCCGCACCCTAACCCTATCTCACTTAATCTGCCCCTAACCCTTAAGTCCGTCACTATCGCACACTTACCTTACTCACACCCTAACCCTAACTCACATACCCTACCCCTAAACCTAATGTCCGTCACTATCGTACACTTACCTCACCCACACCCTACCCTAACATCCGTCACTATTACACACTTAACGTCTGTCCCTATCGCACACTTACCTTACCATGTCAGTGTTCTCAGCATCGGGATTCTCAACTGTCTTCTCTGTTGTCAATCTTCCAGTGTCGGTTATCTCGTTGTCATTCTTCTCAGCTTTCAGCGTAATCAGGTAGACCCATATATATATATATATATATATATATATATATATATATATATATATTTACACATCAAAAGTAAAGAATATATAAAATATGTGACTCAGAAGAAACAGTGGAGCATGCATTAAAATATTGTGAAAAAAATAAAAATACTTTAGAAGAAACTTGGGGAGTACATAATAAATATGAGGTTGGTATTGAGTGGCATAGAGGTGCAGTAGGTAGTGTGTCACCTCACAGCAAGAGGTTCTCCAGTTTGATTCTCAGCTGAGGTGCCTTCTGTGTGGAGTCTAAATGTCCTCTCTGTTTTTGTAAGGGTTTTTCTGGGTGCCCTAGTTTCCTCCTACATTCCAAGGACATACAATAGATGGATATGACAGACTAAATTGGCCATAGGTGTTTGTATGTGTGTATCTCTCTGTCTGTGTCTATGTGTTGTATGGTAGAACAGCCATGTTAGGGCTAGCCACCTGGTGGTGTGAACACCAGTGTGAACACTGGCTCTGGATAATTTTACTGTTAAAGTGACACCTGATCCCAAGTGCAACAATATGGGAAAAGTGGGCTATGGATATATGTATGGTATGTTTTGGGGAATATGGAAGGTTGGAGAAAAGATTAGTGAATAAGTGGCTGGAATTTAAGGTGATATTTTGAAATTTGTCAAATTGTACATATGAATAATTGTTAAATATTAAATTGTTGGATTGTGGCATTATATTAGGAAAAACAAGATTGTGGCTGTGGAAGAAAGGGTAGGGATTGTGGAATTGTATGATTCTAAACTATAATGTCAGGGACAAAATACTCTTTTTGATGCAGTACAAATACTGAAAGACAATTTGTGAGTTAAAGCGCCCTTAATCTTTCCAGTAAGTTGTGGGATCTTTTACATCTTTCTGAGCTGTCATTGACTCAGGCATATGGGACTTCAGTTTCATATCGCACCTGAAGGATGGTAGATTCAATAGTGTAGCTCCCCCTTTATGCTGCACTATCATATCATTTCTAGAAATGAATCCAAGCATCTGATATGGAAACAAAGCCTACAGCTGATATTTCAGCACAAGAATCATGTATTGTATTTTTTTGAGCCACTAAAACTGATAAATCCCAACTCTGCCAAAAGTATTGGTTTTGCTATTACACAGCTGCTTTTCTAAAATGTATTTTTAATAAATAACTATGTCCTTCCTTAGATCACTGTTGCAGTATTCCAATACTGATGGTTTAACTTGCTGAGGTAATCAGATGCCTGACCAGTGTACCAAAGCCAAAAAGCTTTTATATACCAGTTTATTTAGGAAGCTCCCATTGAGATCCTGCAGGAATCCATGATGTGTCCAACTCCTTTTCAGATGCCTGCTACTGTGATCCTGCCAAAAGCCAGCATGGTGACTGACTCTTGCACATCAAATGAGACTTCTCATACTGATAAAGTTGAGAAGGTGTAATCGAGGGTGATCATTTCCAAGGGACCATAGGATATAGCTTAAATGCTTGTTGGGGAAATGGTTTTTGGCACTTTGATCAAGGTCCATCAAGGTTCTGACCAGACATGTTTCATGAGGTTGACATCACCCTTAAGAAAAAGAAACAGAAAAACAAATATCTTTCTCCTACTAAGGCATCTCAGGAAAAGAAATGGGTTGCTTTTTCACAGGTTTATACAAGGTCATTTTGTCCATGAAAATCCCTTCCTTTATTTCTACTGCTTCATTACCCACCTCCCTCAGATGAGACAACATGAAGAGGAAAAAGGAGGAACCCGAATTGGATGAAGATTTCTTAGTATACTCATCACAAATTAATTCTCCTGGTCAGGTTTTGTCTGATGATGAGGGCATTTTGTCCCCTGACTCTTATATTGACAAAATTCTTTGGGGGGGATATTATCATTAAAATGTTGCAACATTTTGACTGGGAATCCAAACAGGTGATTGAGGAACAAAAAAAAAGACATTATAACTTGCTGGAGGCACGGGCTCCTACACCTTCTCCTGTTCATCCAGTTTTAGAGGCCTTCCCGGATGCTTTTATATCTACTTCTAATTCTCTAGATGTGCTTGAAGACTTAAATGTTCTCTACAAAAATCCTGTAGGGGACACTTTTGTTTTTTTTTTTTATCTCCATTGATAAACCTACTAATCTTCTACCAGCAGCTAATGTGCCTCATCAGGCAGAGATGGTAGGGCTATGGCAGGTATGGTAATAAACTTTACATCTCTGCTACCCTGACATTTTGCACCTTAAATTACCAAACTCAAATGACATACTACATTTTGTCCATTTTAAGGAACTTAAACAAAGTGAAGAGACAGTAAAGCAAGCATCCACCATGACTAATATCATACAAGACTTTATTGCAGACAGACAAAGATAAATGCTTTCACACATAGTTGTGCTTCATCATATCCATAAACACAAGCATAGTAAAACCATTTAAATAGTAAAAGCCAAAAACAGTTATCCAGTTAAAAACATCAATTAACTATTGATGTGATCTACGCTTTTTGAGTATTGGTTTTATAGGAATAACAGCATTAAGCCCTGGGGGCTTATCTGCCTGTAACCTAGTAATCCATTTAGTCTCTGCCAGCTCTAACCTATTATTAACCCCCCCCTTCTCAGATCCACTGGTATTATTTGTAAAACTAAAAATTCAAATGCATGATCAGAATATAGGGAAATATGTTTTGCTAGTGCATTAAGTAAATTATTTCACCTTATAGCCCCTAAATGCTGCAAGATGCATTATTTAAGCATTCCTAAGGTCTTATCTACATAAAAAGAAGTGCAGTGTCTGCATCTAGCCATATATACTAACCCTTTCAACTTACAGTCGGCATAAAAGTTAGCCATGAAATCAAAGCCCAATCCAGTATGCTTAAATGACTATCCTTACAAATAAAAGCACAAGCTTTGCAGGTCCTACAAGGAAAAGTGCCTAATTGATCAGAAACTGTTAAAGGAATAGTAGTTGTTTTATAACAAAGTTGTCTTTTTAAAGACAAATTATTCTTAAAAGTAAAAGAAGGTTTATTACCTACCATATTCCTAATCTTTTCATCTGATTGTAAGATCGCCCAGTATTTATTAACTATATCACAAAGGTTTGGACATGTACTGAGGAGGGATGCAGAGTCTGTTGGGAAAAAGATGCTATGGATGAAGCTGCCAGGTAACAGGAAAAGAGGAAGGCCTAAGATAAGGTTTATGGATGTGGTAAGAGAGGACATGCAGGTGGTTGGTGTGACAGAGCAAGATGCAGAGGACAGGAAGAAATGGAAACAGTTGATCTGCTGTGGCGACCCCTAATGTGTGCAGCTGCAAGAAGAAGAAGAAGAAGATCACAAATATAATGAATTTTATTGCCATAAGTCAGAGGCATCCTAAGAAAATTATTTGTGAATCTTTCTGATGAACTATTATTAAACTGAGGTTCAGTGGTCCTGTTAAAGTACGGTTTATCTCTTCTAATACACATTGAATTTACTTCTGTTAAGGTCCTATCTATCATGGTTTTCTTATGTCCCCTATTCAATAAATCACCCTCCAAAATAGTTACTGCATCCTGATATTCAGTATCCTCAGTATGTAATCTCAACATTCTCAGAAACTGACCTTTGGCAATGTTCCCAAAAACATGCCTGGGGTGCATGCTTCTCTGATAGAGAAGAGCATTCTTTCTGCAGGACTTCCTAAAAAGGGAACTATGAATAAGGCCATTAGCCGTGTTAATTTTGGTATCCAAAAATTCAATTGAAGTACATGAATAGTTCACCTCAAATCTAAAACATTGACTGCTAAGCTCAAGATACTCCACAAATTCAAGTAAAGCATCAAAGCCTCCCTTCCATAAAATAAAAACATCATCTACACACCTTTTGTAATGTAAAAGGTGCATCAAATAATCATTCTTAGACAGGACCACCCTGCCTTCCCATTCTCCCAACACTAAGTTGGCATAACTGTTAGGGCAGGGGGTCCCCATCGCAGCACCCTTCTTCTGCCTGTAGATCACATCTTTAAATAGGAACACATTGTTAAATAAAACTGTTTCCATCAAAGACCCCCAGCAAATCAACATGTGCCCTAGAATAATCAATATTGGTAGATAGAAACCTTTTTAGGGATGCTATCCTCAAATCATGAGGTATAATAGTGAATAAAGTCTTGATATCCATAGTAACAAGCAATACATCATCAGAAAACATACCATGAGTTCTACTAAAATCACCCAGGTTGCTCAAAAAATGCTCAGTGTCTTTCAAAACAACCACAGATTTTTCTAAGGGTTTCTTGAGTTGATTCTCAAGATAAATTGAGATAAATTCAGTAACCCAACCCCTCCCTGACACAATAGGATGAAAAGTGGGATGGGTTAAAGACTTATGCACCTTGGGCAATCCCTGAATGGTCGGCACCAACAGTTCAGATACCATCATAAAATCATACATTTCTTTAGATATCCATTCATACATTAACAGTTCATACAGTTCATCATGCACCCCTTTAATAATCATAGATAACACGGGATGTGTGATCCGCTCATAAGTTTCAGTATCATTAAGCATATCCTTCATTGTATTATCATAAATAGAATCTAAAATAACTGCCACCCCTACTTTATCGGCTGGATGTATAGATATAATATCATTGTCACAGAGTTGCTACAAAGCTGAAAATTCATCTCTAGTTAAATTTAACATTTTTTTCTTGCTAATACCAGTGTTAACTAATTTTCCACAACTTTAGCAAAAGTTTCAAGGACAGGTATAAGTTGCAGAACAAACAGACTGGAACATTTCATAACATCCATTGTGTTAGGCTGCCCCCCCAAACATGATTTTAAGAGCAATGTTCCTCACAAACTTTCTAATGTCTATAAGAGCGTCCTCTATTTGTACAGGACGAGAAGCCACAAAGTTCAAACCTTTATCCAAAAGACTCAACTGTGCTGCAGTTAAAGAAGTTGATGATAAATTAAACACTAGAGTGGATTCCTCTTGCCTCTGAATTCTGTTCACTCTCGATTGATGACTTTCACCTCTTCTGCCCTTGACTGATACTCCACCCTCATGTCAGTTGCTGCGGCAACCTGAAAGGAGCCAGAAAGTTGGAAAAAACATTATCCGGCAGTACTGAAGTACTATTATCTTTAGGTCTGGCTCCACTATTAGCTACTGCAAATTTACTTAATGCACTAGCGAAACATATTTCCGTATATTCTGACCATGCATTTGAATTTTTGGTTTTACAATTAATACCAGTGGATCTGAGAAGGGGGGGGGTTTAATAATAGGTTAGAGCTGATAGAGACTAAGTGAATTAGTAGGTTACAGGCAGATAAGCCCCCCAAGGCTTAATGTTGTTATTCCTATAAAGCCAATACTCAAGCATAGATTGCATCAATAGTTAATTGATGTTTTAATTAGATAATTGTTTTTGGCTTTTACTATTTAAATGTTTTTACTATGCTTGTGTTTATGGATCTGATGAAGCACAACTATGTGTGAAAGCACTTATCCTGTCTGTCTGCAATAAAGTCTTGTATGAAATCAGTCGTGGTGGATGCTTGCTTTACTGTTTCTTCACTTGCGTGTTTATTTATTCTACTGAGCGACCTTCAGCTGCATTGGGTATTTTTTTGCTGTTTTTCTATTTGGAACTTAAAACAAAGCTATGATTAACCTTGAGGCAGATTGTGACATGGCATTCCATTAAGTGCGACTGTAGTGCTGCAGAGGACTTTTCCAGGGCTACAACCACTGGTACTGTTATTAGAAGATTTGCTTGTCTTCACCTAACGTCCCTCCTTGGGGCTGTTAAGCATTCCTCCTTTCACAGAGAACTTTTATTTGGACTTATTGCAGCAGAAATTTTCAAGAGAAGGATAAAGTGATGCAGAACTTCAGACAGATTTTAATCAAATCAGTACATAGATATCAAAGAAATTATCCAACTAAGCTCACTTCTTTTGTCCACATGGAACAAAAGCCATCATAGAACGCAGGAAAGAGTGATAGAAAGATTTTATGACAAAACTACCAGAGTTTCCAAATCAGGAAAATCTCCTTCTCCAGACAGGTTAACCTCTGTCTGTCTGCTACCCCTTTCCTCCCTCCTATGTCCATCAATTCCCTTACCAAAAAGACTAACTTTGCCCCTTCCAGCCTGGGAATTCATCATTACAGACAAGTAGATATCGTCCATCAATCAGCACTGTTACAAGTTATCTTGGAGGGAATTTCCATTGTTGAAGGGAATTCTCCCCACCTCCTTCCAATCAGATTCACCTACTTCCACATCTCTTACAGGACCTCCTCACCCAAGACACCATACAGCCTTTGCCCCACCAGCCCTGAGAAAACGCCTTTATTCAAGACTTTCTCTGGCCCCCCCAAAAAGATAGCACTTGGAGACCAGTTTTGGATACAATCCATCTCAATACTTTTCTGGAAACACTATCTTCTCCATGTAAACTCTACTTACTTTTATCCTTCCACAAGCCATTATAGTCTCTCCAGACTTGAAGGATGCTTATCTGCATATTTCTCATTCACCCCACCTGTCTATCATTCCCAGAGTTTTCATAAAGTGCTTCACCTCAGCGTTTGCCTTTTGCAGAACCCATGAAATTCAAGTTTTACCATACTTGGATGACCTCCTTATCCAGGCTTCTTCCCAGGATAACCTTATAGCTGCATCTCCAGCTTCGTATTCTCACTTCTGGAAAGATTGAGTTCACCCTTAATCTACAGAAATATTCTCTGACCCCCTCCCTGGTGCTCTTGGGTTCCAGACTAGATACCTGTCTAATGACAGCATTTCTCCCCCAGGAGAAAGTTCAGTCACTCTCTACCTTCTTTCAATCCCTGTTCCCCCTTCAGTCTGATTATGCAAGTGAAATTCTAAAAGCCCTGGTATACATGGAAGCAACCAGTCCTATGGTACCATTTGCCAAGCTACACATGAGAAAGAAAAACCTAGAGATTTTTGAAAAGTATAAAAAAGAAATATGGACAAGGGAAAGAAAGAGAGATTTGATATGGTGCAGTATTTATACAAAGTCAAAAGTCAAATTAATCAATATAAAAAGGCAGCCCCAAAGATATTAGAAAAGAAATACAGGCAAAGCCATCCAGACATGGAAAATGTTGCAATAAAAAATAATATCACAAAGAGGAAACATAGAAAAGAAGTTTAGTAAAACAGAAGTTAAAAAAATGGAAGATGAAGTTATGGAATGCCTGCAAAGTGAAGGATCTGGTGTAGAAGGTCTAACACAGGTTACATCACAGCATGATGGAACAAGTTCCCAAAGTAAGAAAAAACAGGAAGATCAGGAGACATATGAAGAAGAAATATGGACTTGGGAAAGAAGAAGAGATTTAATATGGTTTAATATTTATGCAAAGGAAAAAGCAAAATTAATCAATACAAAAAGAGCTGCACCAAATTATTTGAAGAGAAATACAGGAAAAGGAATCCAGACATATAAAACTTTACAGTACAAAAAATAAGGAGACAAAGACGAAAAGTAGAAAAGGAAACCAGTAATGGAGAAGTTAAAGAAATAGAAACTGAGGTTATGGGGTACCTGTGAAGTGAATGATTCACTGTAGAAAATCTAACTCAGAAAGCACCACAGCAGGATTGAGCAACAGACATCCAAACTAAGGAGAAACCAGTGGAATGGGAAACAACTGGGCAGTTGCCATATGAAGGTATTTTGGAGCCTTCCACAGAAAACCAGTATAAATGTTCATTTGAAGCTGGACGGCAAAGGAAGGAATTGGAAACTGTGGAAACTCTTAACGCAGTCAAGGTTGAGGAGTGATAGGCCAGTGAGTTCCAATATGACAGAGTAACGGATGGATGACACAGGATGAAACTGAAAAGAATGTGCCACAGGAAGATGCTATAGAACTCTCTATAGAATGTCCACAGGAAATGGAGAACAAAGAATGTGCCCTCAGTTTAGAAGAAAATGAGCTAAGAGAAAACTTGCTTGATTTAGTATAAATAGACATATTAAAATCAATGAAAGAAATAGGATGCAGAAGGTCAATAAAACCCAAAAAGTCAGACGTTTGATAAAACAAATGAACAAAGTAATTAACACTGTCTGTAGAGATCCATGCAATATAACAGAAGTAAACAGAATATAATACTGTGCAGCTAAATTAATAACAGATAAAATTCTACCACAAGAACACAGGATAGTGAGGGAAAGGAAGGGGAGAAATTGAATACCATCGTGGAAGTATCGAATAGAGAAAACTATAAAGCAGTTAAGACAAGAGGTGTCACTGGTAGAAGAGTATAGAAGAGGGAACAGATCAACAAAAATACTCAGAAAGAGAGATGTGATAAAAGCAATCTGCAGTATTATAACAGATCAGGATCTACCTTGCACTACTGCAAATAATAAACTAAAAATCTCAGCACAGGCAGAAACACTTATCTGAACAAATCCATCCTTAGCAAGCTCTCTAGCTGTTATAACCACATTGCTAGATTTGCCACAGGCATGGCATTTAGGACACACCACTGTCATAACCTAAATCTTCTACGGTGGCTTGTTTTACCTAGCCTACTTCAATACAACCAGCTTATAGTGGCATATAAAGTACTCAACCAATCTGAAAATATGCCTGCATTTAAAAACATCATTAGCCCCTACAGTAACCTCAGGCCACTTTGCTCATCTAACAGACTGCTGGTTCAAACATTCAAAACCAATAACTCAGCTGGGGACTCCCTGTTTGCCAACTCTGTCAGCAAAACTTGGAACTCCCTTCCTGCCAGCCTTACTCTAGTATCCTCAATAACTCAATTCAGAAAAAGTCTCATTCAACATTTTAAGACACACTGGTTATGTCCTTGTTCTAATCCTGACTAGCTCTTTTCCATAATTGTATGCCAAACAGTACTTTATACTACATATAAACTGTGACATAATTGTTAGTTTAGATACTTATATAAGTTTAATAATGAATCAAATGTAGAACTTGCTTGACTGAACAGAGTCTCTAAACTGTTAGCAACATGCATTTATATTATTTGTCCTGTATTATTTTCTTCTGTCTGTTGTGTTTGGAGCTTTTTTCCCCAGGCCTCCACTGAAAATGGACATATATCCAGTCGGACTATCCCGGTCAACAAATGTAAAATAAAATAAATAAATAAAATAAATAAATATAAAGGAAAAGTACAAAATAAGCAATGTATTGATGACCACAAAAAGTTTTATAGAGAATTGAGAGACAAGGGAAAAAGAATTGAAAGACCACCCAAAAATAAAGAAATAGATACATTTTGGAGAAATATCTATGAAGATCATGTGGAACATAACAAAGATACTAAATGGATGGAAGAAGTAAAAGAAAGAATAAGAAGTTCAAAGGTACAGGATATGAGATGGGATAAGGTAACAGCCAGAGAGATTGAGATAAAGTTAAGAAAAGCCTCCAATTGGAAAACCCCAGGCCCAGATGTAGTACCTACCATCTGGCTAAAAGTATTAACATCTTTGCAAGACCCTCACTTATAGGAGGTGTTATGTAGAAGGGAATTTTTTGACCATAGTGGCAATGTAGTGGTCGTAGGAGAGGTTATTCTGAAATATAGGTTTTGTGTTTCTTGGTGACACATATGCTATATATTTATATATATTTTTATGGAAGTGCCTTTAGAGTACACATGTCTATAGGCTGGTAATGGAAGTCAATGAGCTGCACATATATGCATTTTTTCAAAATATATATACATTTTTAATGCCTTAGGATGATGGATTAACCTAATTGAGTAGTTATATACTTTATATTTTATATTTTATAGTTTACATTTTTTATATATTCTATATACATACATTTTCATATATAGTTTTTGTTTTATATCTTGTTATCCTGATATGTATATATTGTTGATAACAGTGTCTTGATCAGCTTGTATATATTGTTAGAGCTGTCTTTTGGGATGTATGTGTGATTTGCTTCCTGATTTACTTCTTGAATTGTTTAATTAATTAATTAATTGGATGATTGCACATGAGTGTACGGAGTATATTCCCCTTTTTGTATATAATGAAGCTTTTCATGCTTGTATATTAGATCTGAAGAAGCGTGCGTTTTGTGCACGCGAAAGCGCTCATCTTCTATCAATAAATTGTTGATTTTATCGTGGTGGTCTGCTTCAACTCCATTGTATCTTTGCATGAAGATTTAGCCATGAGTAAGAATTTATTTATATACATACCCTGAACAGACACCAACCCAGTTAACAAGAGGAAAAACAATGCTCCTATTTAAGAGTGAACCTGCAAGTTATCCTAAAAATTATAGACCAATAACTTGTCTTCCGACGACGTATAAACTATATATAGCGTAATTGATGTCGACAGAGTTTATAGTCATTTACCAAGGCAGTAAGAGCACTGTAAACCAAAAAAACAAGAAGAATCCGGACAGGCTGAAGTAAAAGTGGTTTATTACATTCCAAGTCACACCAAAAGCTTCTAAAATTGGCGAAAAATCCAGATACAGGAAGCGCTTTCGTTTGGCTATGCCAAACTTCCTCTGACAAAGAAGCCGTCATTTCCTGTTGTTTAAATAGATACAAGACAGCTCACTACATTATTACATCAATCAATTTCCCTCTAATACACAGTAAACCCCTAAATGAATAAAATGAAATGTGTAAAATGTAAAATAGAACATTTTTTAAAAAATTAATTACATTCTATTTGTAAACAATTATTTTGTTGTTCTAATAACTGTCTGTACAAGACTGTATACATTCTGTTAAATATAGTTCATAAAAAAAATATATTTATATATATATATATATATATATATATATATATATATATATATATATATACAATACCCCTACTTCATATCCAAGGTAAACAAATGAAAATTGATGATATGCAAATGTAAAACTAACAATAAATAATAACAATAAATAGGTGGTTGAGCATACCTAATACTGCTGTGAATACTATCTATCAAGGTACTTTAATCTGAGGATACTTCCAACAGAAAGTACACCATTTAATCTTGGCCAACAATGTGCATTAAGTCTAATCTGCCATTGTAATTCCATTTTTTCCAAAAGGGCTTGCCATGCTCCCCCCCACTTGTCTAATTGTAAGGTGTCCAAGGTTACAAATTTAAATGAATGTGAAGGATATGTGTTAATATGTTTTGTTAGTGCATTTGTTTCAGTTTTATCATGAATAGCCTGGATATGATCACCCATCCGATCTTTTAATTTGCGCTCAGTTTTCCCGACATAAAAACTGGAGCAAGATGAATATATTACACAGTAGGCTATTCTGTCAGTATTACAATTAAGTTTTCCCAAAACTTTGATACCATACCCATTAATAAATGCCAAACTAGTTTCCAACACATACCTGCAGTATTTACACCTGCCACACTTATGCATAATACCACATTTGCATATCATCAATTTACATTTTTTTACCTTGGATATGAAGTAGAGGTATTGTGTGTGTATATATATATATATTTTTTTTTTACAAACTATATTTAACATAATGTATACAGTCTTGTACAGACATTTATTAGAACAACAAAATAATTGTTTACAAATAGAATGTATTTCATTTTTAAAAAAAGTTCTATTTTACATTTTACATGTTTCATTTTATTCATTTAAGGGTTTACTGTGTATTAGAGAGAAATTGATGATGTAATAATGTAGTGAGGCATCTTGTATCTATTTAATCAACAGGAAATGACGGCTCCTTTGGCAGAGGAAGTTTGGCACAGCCAAACAAAAGCGCTTACTGTATCTGGAATTTTCATCAATTTTAGAAGCTTTTGGTATGACTTGGAACGTAATAAACCACTTTTACTTCAGCCTGTCCAGATTTTTCTTGGCTTTATAGTCATTTAGAAGAAAATAATCATGCCAATAGAACAACAGGGTAATAAAAGAAAGTCATATGGAACAAAGGATCATCTGTTGCTAAATAAAGTCATAATGGAAAACTATAAAAAGGGGAAGAATCTAAGCATGGCATGGATTGATTACAAAAAAGCATTTGATAGTATCCCACATTCATGGATAAAAGAGTGGATAAAAGAGTGCTTAAAAATGTATAAGATATACCCTACACTGATAAATTACATTATAGTGACCATAAAACAATGGCATACCAAAACCAGAACAAATTATTATTCCAAGGATAAAAATTCAAAGGGGGATATTCCAGGGTGACTCCCTGACACCGCTGCTATTCTGTCTTGCCCTTTACCTTTTAAGATGCCTACTTAACAGATTAGGGCATGGCTATAATTTGGCTCCTAGAAAATAACAAAGTGTAAAGACCTCACATCTTCTCTTTGTTGATGATTTAAAGTTGTATAGCTCATCAGATGAGGAACTGAAAGCACAACTGCAAGTAGTCAAAACTTTTTCAGATGCTATAAGAAGGTCATTTGGTCTTGATAAATGTGCAAAAGTAAGGCAGCAAGAAAACATCAATTTGGGACAAGAATGTGACATAAAAGAACTTCAGCAAGAGGGAGTTTATTATTAATATTTGGTAATCAATGAAGGATCAACAATAAAACATGAACAAATGTGAATAAAACTTAGGAATATTTTAGAAGATTTAAATTAATCCTGAAAACAGCATTGACATCTTGGAACAAAATTCAAGCTATAAACCAATTTGCTCTTCCTGTCCTAACTTACAGTTTTGGAGTGATTGACTGGCCCCAAAACGTGTTGGATAGATTAGACAGAAAAACAAGAAAGATGCTTCATACTCACCAAATGATTTATAAAAATCAGTGTATTCCAAGATTATATATTCCCCACACTGAAGGAGGTATGGGCCTACTTGAAATTAATTACATGTATAGATCTGCAGTTGTGGGACTGTACACATATCTGCTGACCTCACAAGACCCACATAGTGAAAGTTTTGAAACATGAGGCGAATAAATATAAGATGACTACTTTGCTTAATCTAGCAGAAGCATATCAGCATCAAACAGGAATGGAAATCAAACCAGAAGTGGATAAAATCAGGCAGCAACTGAATGTGCCAAAAAACAAAAGAAAGAATATAAGGTGAAGGACCAGATGAGAAGGCAAGAAATGTGGAAAAAGAATAAATATAGTTGCAAGTATAGAAAACTTCTGGAAGAAACTCATGTTGATCATGACCAAATGCAGAAATGGTTAAGGAGAGGTGAGTTCAAACCAAAAGATGAAAGATTAATATTGGCGGCACAAGATAGTGGGCTACGTACACATTGGCTTATAATGTGCATTGGACATGTAAGAGAAACAGACAAATGTAGGTTTTGTAAAACAGAATTGGAAACCGTCACACATCTCATTGCTGGTTTTGACATACTAATGGTAGAAGGATTGTATACTGAAAGGCATAATAATGTGGCAAGACTGTTGCACTGGGGATTGTGCAAACCTTATGGTACTGAAGTGACTGAAAAACGCTGGAAACTTGAGCCACAACACATCATAGAAAATGATGAAGAAAACCAGATGTAGTGGTTCATGAAAAAAAGGACAAAAGTAGCATCATTCATTGAAATCACTACACCCAGTGACTAGAGTGTCTTGCATACAGAGAGACACATAGTCATAGAATATGAAGATCTGCAGCAGAAACACAAGCAATGTAGAAGAAAGATACCCACACAGTTCCAATAGAAGTAGGAGCAACGGGTCTTTTAAAAAAGAATCTACAATCATCGATACATATAACTCCATATGACTTGCAGAAGAAGTCATTAAGGCACATTGCGGGTCCTGCAAAGAGCACTTCTGGCTGACATCAAAGTTAGAAACTATACTAATTTCATGAACTTTAATCATACTTTATCTTAGGAATGGGATCCACTCCCGTCATGGTATTAGAAACCCAAAAGATTTGGAGAAATTAAAAAAGAGAAATATCCAGTAGTACCTGAAATTTCATTGGAAACAGCACTGTCACCCACTAGACTTCCAAATTTACCTCTTGACCTTTCTGAAGAAGGTCTGCAGTGGTGGATTTCACAAATGCAACTCAATCCAAGTTTTCTATACTGCCGATCCACTCCCAATAAGGACTTGTACACAGATTCTTCAAATCTGCCTTGAGGAGCATGGATCGGCTCTTCAGCTGTTTAGAGACCATGGTCCCCCAAACAGATAAGGGAAGTGAAAGAAATAAAAGTCTTTATTCAAGCCCTTCCAGGGTTTTCATACCTATAAAACCCAGGACCTCTCAAGATTTACACAGATGACATCACAATCATCTGGTATATCAACAAACAAATAGGGAGGGAGGGACTCAAGTCCTACCAGCTATGGAAGCTAGGTGTTATGGCAAGAGATCAAGCTATAAAAGCAAATTTGTCCCTACAGTCTGTTTATCTGTTTACATTCCATCTGAAGACAATGTTTTCTTTGATTCTGTGAGCAGGTCCAGGAAAGATCCTCACAAATTGATACTAAACAAAACAGAGAAGACTTCATAGATTGCAGTCCACGAATGGGGCATCCTTCAATTATCCGTTTTCCTCCACTCTGAACAAACGGCTCAAGCTGTTTTGATCCAGCACTCCTTGTCTCCAGGCCTGGAGGACAGATGCCATGTCTTTCTACAGTGGGGAAATATCTCCACACCTTACCCCCACACTCCTTTTAGTCCAAAAGGTTCTACTGAAGGTACAATAGGACAAACCAAAATTCTTGCTGGTGATTCCCTTTTACCCCAGGAAGCACTGACCCATCTCTTCCTCACCTAGCAAGGGACCATCACTACAAGTTACCCGACAAAGTTAACTTGCACAGAAAAAGGGTCTTTGCTGCATCTAATTTACAAACGTTCAACCTCATGCTGTGGATGATAGAGTCTTTATTCCTTTCAGACACCATTTTTCTGAGGATGTGCTTCACGTGCTCCAGGAAGTGAGAAAACCTACCACTAGATAATCGTCCATCTCCAAATGGAAAAGACTTTCTATCTAGCATCTTAAAAAGAATGAGAAACCCCTCCATAGGTTCATAGGTAAGTATTAGGCTAGCTGCCCTTGCACGTCAATTTAACCCCAGCCAGTTTCCCTTTTTGTGCTCAAAATAACCTGTCCCATTTGGTTATAGATTGGTCTTACCCATCCCATGCTTGATAATTGCATATTACTCTTAATGACAATAAATGCACTCATATCATGGATTATTTGAGGGACTCATGCATGCAATAAAGCATTTAGGAGCTGACTATGTCCATTAGTAGTGCGGGGGGAGTCCTGGGGTAAATTTTCTGTTTCCCATCTATAGATCAAAGTTGGACAGGGATGAGCTTTGTTTTATGTGAATGGAAAGTATGTTCCAGAGGAGCAGTATCCTGTGTGAGCTTTACCTATCTCTCCAAACCATTCTGTTAATGTTGCAAAAGAGGTTTAGATCCCTAGACCAAGTATTTCTAATGTCATTTGACTTGCTGATGTGCAGTAAATCCATCAGTAATGGGTCAGAAATGCCTTGTATGCCAGACACAGGTCATCTCTTAGCAATCTGTAGGATACTGAGTATAGTAACAACCTATGATTCAGTCCATGTAGGACATACTGGTTAACCCTATATCCTTTCAGTAAGGTATCTCTGTGGATATTCCAGTTGGTGCATGAGTCTGGACAGATACATGCCAAAGAGACATTATATTCAATGATTGGCCTAATGAAGGCTGAGTGAAGTGGGGCAAAAACATCCATAGATCTAGACACAGTCCCTTTTTTATAAGCTGTGCAGTATAGAAGGACTTTGTTACAACAATGTACACATTTTGGTCAAAGGTAAGGTCACTGTCCATATAATTTCCCAAATCCCAAAATCCCATGCAGGTGGGAGGGTCCCTACAATCTAGTCATGTTTGTGTGAGCTATGCAAAAATGGACTAGCTTACTCCTTTGAGAAGGAACACTTGTGTACTATTTTTGCCTACATAGCACTAAACCGACCTCCCCCCAACCCACCTGTAGGACTAAGTCAAACAGTTTCTAAAGGGTATTATTCACTAGGCCTATTCTGCGGGGTGGGATCACAACCTTGCTTTGGAAAAAACTTACCTTACCACCTTTTGAACCATTGGCCTCCTCCTCCCTAAAGTTTTGCTCTTGGAAAACTTTTACTGGTGGCTCTTACTTCTGCCAGAAGGGTTTATAAGCTCCAAGTGCTTGTGGTCACCCCTCCTTCCCTCCCTCCAAAAGGATATGATTTAACTAAGGGGTAATCCTTCTTTCATGGAAGGTAGTAAATGAATGGTTTCTTAACCAAGCTGTACCTTGCACCAGTACTATGAACCAGCACCCCCCCCAGTTCTTCAAGTGAACAGCAAAAAAAAAAAAAAAAACAGACACCAACCAGGTGACCAGATGGATGGCACACAGACCCATCCCTCCTGGTCCCAGCAATTCAGGTCCCATTTCTGTGCCCTGACTCAACCTTGTTCAACAAATATATACTTTTTAATTCTTCTTTTAAACTGTAGTAAACTGTCTGTGACAAGTATTGCAAACATTTGCTACAGTTTATACCCTGTCTGCATGGAGTGCTACAGTGATCAGGTTTTAGTTAAAGAAAATAGATTTTTTTTTAAACTGTAGCAATACTTGCTACAGTTTAGACCACACATGGAGTGCTACAGCACGAATGTTTAACTGCAAATGTATTAACTGCTTTTAAAAGCATTAAAGAGAGTTTGGGATTGGCTGATTGTGCCCCACAACACTTTGCACCCAGGGCAATTGCCCCTCTTGCCCCACTGTAGCTACGCTACTGCATTTACCTACTGTCTTTCCAAATCTGCAGAACAAGGTTGTGTTTTCTGAAATTCCTAGATGTACACAAACAACTTTAATTCTGCCTTAATAAAACTAAAGAAATTAGGAAAATGGACAAGGTATTTGTTTCCTTCTAGGAAGGCAAGTTGGGCACCCCTCTTTCTATACAGACAATTTCCAGCTGGATCTCAAAATCCATCTCTACCAGAACAGAATCCTCCTGTGGTACCTTCTTTAAAGGCATTGACTCCAGAGCCATTCAAGAAGCAGACACCTGGTCCTATGTACACTCCTTCACAAAATACTGCAGAGTGAATGCCTTATCTAGATCAATGACTTCCTTTGCTGATCCATTCTCCTGGAATTGATAGCCAGCTCTCCTGACTCTGTTCCATCTACTCTATCAAGCCTCTCAGTTTTGGGAATCACCTATCAGTATTGGACTACAGAAATGGTGATCTAAGAAAGGACATAGTATAATTATGTAAGAACTCACCATAACAGTAGATATCCTACTGGTCACTGTTTCAGTACTGCATCCCTCCCTCCTTCCCCCCTGCTGTTTGTACTTATCTCCATTCCCTTTGTGGACTGAGGGGGGAGCTGATTTGTTTTTACATTGCTCTTTTTATTCAGGCTTCTCCAGGGTCTCCTGGCTCTTGATAGTCTGAGGATCTTTTGCTCCTACATCTATCTATGACCGCTATTCCCATAGGCTGCGGTCATACACTGGGCATACAAGTGTATTGAAGGTTTTGGGTTTGCTACGATGGCTGGACGTCAGGTTACCTCTGTGGGAGAACCCATCAGTGTTTGCATACTGCAACAGAGATCAGTAGGACATCCAATGTGATGACAAGTTATTACAAAACTACACTATATTCTTATACTCCTTTGTTTTAGTCGTTTTCTACAGTGTTAGCCTAAGAATACAGATCTGCTTATATATTCACATTCACACACATGTTGTTATCAATGTTTCTTAGCTAGATGTATGAAATGAAGTATTTTATATCTCGGCTGATTGAATGAGTGCAGTATAGTCTGCAGAAAGAAGTGCAGTTAAAGGGGGCAGTATTGCAGCCTTGGTGGGCGTGGATTTATGGTAATGGCTCAACTAACCTCAGTGGTTAACAAGTTCGATATTTTGTATAAAACATTAAGCAGAGTTGCTAGCTTATTGACCAGTGTTTCTGTGTGTTGGTTTTGTTCTACGATTAGTCCTATATAGCTGTACGTAGTGAGACATGAAGGATACCTAGGGTGTCTGTAATATTACTTTGTTAGGGATGTTACTTTGGTTTACTGTGCAGCATAGGGGGTGCTGCTTCCTGATTGTGGCCTCCTTTGGATGAGATGCCTAGTAACTATGCACCTGTTGTTGGTTTGCCAAGTCATTCCCTATTGCATATCACCAGCACACCATTTTTTCATGTTTGTTTGTTTCTTTCGGCTTTTCCCGGTTAGGGGTCACCACAACGGAACTCCGGTCTGCTAATGATTGGCAGTAGATTTTTACGTGCTGGCTTGCCGGGCCTAATGTACAACCTTCAACGAAGGAAGCCCATTCACGCATGTCGACACACAGAAGACGCTCTAACTGAGAATCGAACGGGCAACGTCTAACTGTGAGGTGACAACACTACCGCAGCACCACCACCGCAGTATATACACCATTTTTTTCATGTAACACTGGCAATTTATTTTTCAAAGAAGGCAGGGACTGAATTTGTAGATGAAGCAGTTAAATTCAAAATCATTTGACAACAGCAACCTCGTCGTTAGTTCACTTTAATGTGGAATTATTCAGAAGACTTTTAAAGAGATTGGGCATATTGAATGTTATCAGTGGATTGTAATGACAGCAGTGTAGTGGTCTTTACTGGATGAAATCTTCTGAAATTGGTAGTTTGGCATTACTGGTTTATACAGTTTGCTTCCTAGTTACTAGAAAAACTTTCAAAACAATAAATTTAAAGTATGCTGCCTGTAACAAGTAGTGCTGTATTAGACTAGGAATATAATTTAATATAATCAGGAAGGTGAATCAAAGGATACCTGCATTTATGTAGGGGCCCTATGTTTTGAAAACAGCCCAAATGTACACTTAAGTTGCCACTAACCAGATACAATTTCTGTGAATGTGAGTTTCACTGCAGTTTTAATGAATGCAAGTTTCAAAGACAGAGAATGTTACTTATTGGTCATGCTAAATCTGTTTCATTGTTAAATTAAATGAAAATATCTGTAATGACTGAAGAAGTAAAGAAAAAATAGTATGCACACTGACAGGTTTGAACAGTGTTTATGGTAACCGGGGAGAAATATCCAAGTATTGAGGCACTGGAATGGCTGTGGGAGGGATCCTGATCCATTACCCTGCCTGGGTCTCCATTCGTCAATGATCCAGCTCTGCAATGGACTACAAGTACCAGTATGACTCAGTCATACTTCATGTGAGTGTTAATAACCTGAGATGTATCTCCCCAGACTACATAAAGAGAGGCATGACGGAACTCTCAGAATATATGTCCCAAGATAGTATGAGCATAGCATTGAGCAGCATTTTACCTTTTTCAAGGATGATGCCAAAATACGAACAGAAGATGACCGAGTTTAATATGTAATAATCGACTTCATATATGGTGTTATGCTGAGGAGGTGAAATATCTGTCAGCATTGAAGAAGACGGTCAACCAGACCACATTGTTTTGCTAGGGATGGTCTGTACCTTTCCTCTCTAGGCTTTTAAATATTAGCTAAACATTGTCTTCCCCATAGTGCCTTTTTTTAGGCAATGTCAACCTAACAAGCCTTCTGACATTGCAAATCAAAACCAAGAAAATCTAAAGTGCCAGGAGGCTAAACAAAAAACTCCATTCCTTACTCAACCTAAAGAATGATATATGTGCAGGCACTGAGACATGGTTTAAAGTGACAGGGAGCACCCCATCAGTAAAAGGCTATGCAGCCTTCCTTACATTTAGATCAGCTCCTACACAGGCAAGGAACTTTAGGTAAATCTGCCCTCCCAGGTCAAGGACAACTGCAAGGTATTCTTTAGTTATGTGCACAAGCTCAAAGGCAATTCTGTAAAGCTTATGGTTAACCGAGCCACCTGCAAACCATTTACCTCTAAATGTACCCATCTCCACCAGTTTCCATTCAGGAAATACCATCAAATGTAACTCCGACTATCACTAATAAACAGATATTCGGTGCTCTCTGAACACTGCATTAATGGGCCCTGAAACATCCCAGGCTACCTTCCAAATAACATGAAACATGACCAATCAGCCCATCTGGAATCACTGTTTCACCATAGCTTCCAAATAGGTTTTGTGCCTTACAACTATAGTACGGCAACAGTCATCCATATGCACAAAATGTGGGATATTTACAGTCCCTGGAAACTACTGTCCCATAAGTCTCACTTGTCTCAAATGCAAAGCCAAGGAATGATCATTATGACATAAGAAACCTCAGGAACTGGACCCAACCCAATTTGGTTTCAATAAGGGCAGTTCATGCCTACTCAGCCTTGTGAGCTTCTTTGAGAAGGTCACCAAAGGAATGGATGAGGGCAAAACAGTTCACACTGTCTACCTTGACCTGGTCAAGGCATTTGACACAACACCACGTGTGGTCATTGTTGACAAACTCAAAAATTTAGGTATAAACCCTTATGTTACCCAGTCAATAGCCATCTCACTCACAAAGTGGACCCAGGAAGTTAGAATTGGGGAGTCCGCCTCTACAAAGAGTCCAGTCACAAATGGAGTCCCTGAGGCATTGGTCCTGGATACAGTCCTTTTTGGAATTTACTTCTCTGAAGTCAAGTCCAATGTAAAGGGACACTGGTTGACCAAATCTGCAGACGATATTAGGAGGAGTCAAAGAATCACCCACAGAAACTAATGTTCTCCAAGAAGGGCTGATTCAGGCAAATAACTGGAGCCAGAGCCATGGACTAAAACTTAATGCCAAGAAATGCATAATGGTGTCCTTTTGGAAGTCATCCACCACTGATAACTACCATATTAACAACACACCCTTAAGACTTAACCCAGTAGTCAGGAACTTGGGGAGACACATAAATGGTAATCTAGCCTTTGACCATCACATGTCTACAGTAGTGATGAAATCATTATATGTTGTGCAAGAAAGGTATGGCATCAAGGTCCAAGGAGGTCACTGTTCCACTGTACTCACCAGTCATCAGAACTCTCACTGAGTGCAATACCCCCTTTGGTATGTACCTAACCAGGCATATCCAACAACTGTAACATCCACAAAGGTTTCTCACTAAAATAAATACAGGGCAATGAATAACATGTCCTATGCAGACTACATCAAAGTCCTGTCTATGTATTTTGTCTCCTATAGGATTTTCAGAGATCTATGCCTACTATACAAAGCATCTTCGGACCACACACTGCTGGACTTCCTGCATATCTGTAAAGCAAACAGCACAGTAATTATCTATTCTAAAGATTTGAACCTGTGATATAAATAGGACCTGGTGGAGAGACAGGTATGTATCCCAGAGACTACAACTTATCTGGAACAGACCCCCCCATCAACATGAAGCAGAGTGCCTCCCTAACTAAATTCAAGTGTAACTTGGACAACTGGATGGAGAACAAGAAATTCATCCCTTGACTGGCACCTAAGTCTTTAATGGACACAGACAGCCTGTAAATGGTTCATCTCCCAGGCCCCTGCTTACACTTGCCAAGGGTACCAGAACTTGTCAGATTTGGGATGCATGGCTAGGCTTAAAAAGGCCCTAGAGGCTGTTAGCTTACTACACACCAATGAACCTACCATTCCAGAGTGTACAACTAACAACTTTAGCATGTTCTCTTTAACAAATCATTGAAGAACTGCATAGCACCATAATGCAATTACAATTCTCAAAAATGGCAGTATGGAAAATGAACAAAACTATACCTAAGCAAAAAAAGAAACTATAGGTCAGCCAGTTTGGCATTTGCTTTTGGAAAAGTGGTGCAATAACTTATCATTGAAGTATGTACCTATATGTCAGATAGGCACAGTATCCAAGATAGTATGGATTTACAGCAGAAACAATGTCAGACAGCTCAAATATGTCTATACAGATATATATATATATATATATATATATATATATATATATATAAAAAACATCTTGGAAAAGTTGTTTGTCACATACAAAAAATAATGTGGGTTAGCAAACTTTAAATGGGTCCCAGGATGGTGTTATAACTTTAGGGCTGACTAGCCAGGACAACACAGATGATACAATTAAACAGATCATATAAAGAATTAGAGCTACAAGTGGTATATTTTGGGAGTTACATTTGGATCAGTCATCTTTAGTGTATGTTTAACATATATTACACAAGATACTGCATGGAAAATTGCCTCTGTATATAATATAAATTCTGTACAGAATGGGGGGAAGCCAAAGTCATGCATATATGTATAGCATGTAAGAATCAGTCTGTAACTATGGTTTTATGATTCTTACATCTGACTTTCAATTAATTTAGGTATGAGCGTAATTAGCTATTTACAAGGTTAAGCTCCTTCCACAGACTGAAGGGTAGATGTAGAAGCCTCTCACATAAAATGACCTTTGAAAAATTCAGTTGATTCAGAATTCTGAGACTCAGATATGCATATTATGTGTAGATTAAGCATAGGCATCTCTGTAGTAACAAGCCCAGGGGATGACTGCATAATGGAAAGCTGCATATTAACAACAACAGCAGCATGAAGGGGTCCTCGGTATAGTTACATCAGCTGACCTAAAGCTAAGTAAACAGTGAGAGAAGGCACTAAGGAAAAAAACTGACTTTTTGGTGCACCAGGAGAGTCATTAGCAGTACAAAATGTGCAGTTTGTCTTTCTGTGTACAGCTGGTGAGACTATGACGGAAATTCTTTAGGCAGTCCTGGAGGTATCACCGATGCATAGATATGAACAAAATGGAGGCAGAGCTCACAAGGGCTACAAAAATTGAGCAAGGTTTAGACTAGAAGGTATATCGTAACAGCATAAACTTGATAACTGAAATAAGGAACATAAGAGACAGGGAAGAAATATTTAAGAACTTCAATGGAATTATTTCAATAAAAAAGGATGCATCTTTCAGGAGAGGCACTGGAGTTCAAGAAGCAATGGGGATCTAAAAATTACTAATCTATTTAGCTTAAAAAGTATTACAAGTTATCTAGTGGGCAGATTAAGTGAGCGAAAGAGTCCACATTTGCTGATTGATTTGCAGCATTATTCATAAACAAACTGTATCCTGAAGTAAGGCTGTTGCACAGTATTACTGCTCACCATAGACATTTGCAAAGTTGTAAAGAATTGCACACAATGGATGAAATCTTGTGCATGATCCTGCCTTGTTGTTTACACACAGTATACCTTCCACATACCACATATGCAAATTACTCCTCACAGGATCTTGTGAAATTCACAAACATTGCACTAACTCTGTGCTCGCTGGTTCCAGTGGAGTAAATGATGGGACCTGTGTACAACCAGGTGGTATACTGCTAGACAGTACAGTAATCCTCCTTCCCTGCTGATATGTTGTTCAGCATACAAAGCTTACAGAAGACAAACACTTAATTAAAAAAAAAAAACCCTCTGTTGCACTGTAAGCAAAACTTAACTTGTGCAGGCAGTTCTGCCCCCCCCCCCCCACACACACACACACACACATACACAGGTCTATACTAGCATGTCGACAGGGCTGAATATCAAATGCCCTTAACGTTGACACATATAGCATGAAATGCCTAAATCTCAAATGGCCAGAACAGTGATTTTTTTTTCCCAGGGAAAAAAATCACTGGGCCGTTGTCAGGAATTTGCTGTTTCCTCCACTGTAGTGCAATCTCTGAGTTGGTATACTTAAGTAGGGGGGTGGAGGACACAGCCCCCCACTTTGTTTTGTCCATCATTTTTTTTTGTTTTTTTTTTTGTTGGTCCGGTGATTTTTTTTCCCTGGGAAAAAAAAATCACTTTTCTGGCTGTTTAAGATGGTAACATTTAATTCAGTATGTGTCTATGTAAGGGCGTTCGATTTTTTGCCCTGTTGACATGCTAATATAGGCCCACACACACACACACACACACACACACACACACACACACACACACACACACACACACACACACACTGATGTTGCAGAGCACCAGTGAATGGGAACCAACACAGAAACACATCCACTTGTCCTGGTAATGCTATCATGCCTAATGAATGGGGTCTTTATGATAGCTGTTATGCATGATGGTAGAGCAGAACCCTGCAGAGAACAGATAGCTATGTGTATGTCTTATACCTTATTAATTCAGATAGGTGCGTGCATGTCTTAGATCCTTATTAATGTCCCACTCTACTGTACTGAGTCAGTGCCAGAAGCACTGGACTGTATAAAGCACATTGTGTATTATTTCTCCCTTCTTGCCATTCCTTTGAATGCCCTCATTCAGAATGATGCTCCCTGCTTGTGAATGCTGGCATCTCAAACCTCGTGTGCTGCTTTGTGGTCATTGCTTTGTATTGCTTGCATTCTAAGAGTGCTTTAGGGATCATTTTCTCTATGAGTGTGCTGGCGTCAACTACATCTCTGTCCCACAGTTTTTTTTCAGCAAAATGAATTCACCATGACCTTTGATAAAACATGGGCAGAGGAATTAATTCATTATTCCTGCTGTTTTTTTAACAGTTGATCTGTACTCCCCACCTCACCTCTATTTCATCAAGCATCACCTCCCTCCATACTTTCTTTGTTCTATAAGATTACTATATAATAGTTGCACTTATTGTTTTTATCTGCTGAAGCTGATTATATCATTATTTCATAACTCCTCACTAGACATTAATTATTCCTAATACACCATTTGAACTATCTGAATATTTATTAATTTATAATAATGAGTCTGTGTTTTCTACTGAAGCAAGGGTAAAACCCATTTAACCTACAATTTGATACAACCCTTCAATGCACACAGTTCCAGAAACAACTATTCATTTTAAAACTGAATTATGTAGTATCTTCTGTTCCATCTCTAATGTATCCTGCAATTTTCTCATATTATGCCAAAATAAAGAATGTAAATACCATCTCTAGTTTACATATAAAGTATGATTTTAAATAGCCTTACAGAAAGGAGATCATACATTACCAGCCTGGTCTCATTTTACACAAATTTTATACAGATGTTATCCTAGTCTATGATAATGCACTTCCTGTAGATACCATCTTTTTGGATATGGCTAAAGCATTTCTTATTTTTCCAAGACAGGGTTGGAAAAATTATATTGCCTGTTGTTCACAGGTTCATAGTTTCATCAGTGTGTACTACGCTGCTAACCACAAGGGTCTTTTTAAGCCTAGTCATAGTTTCATAGGAGGTTACAAGGCTATTGGTGCTGAGGCCCTTATAAGCCTAACCAGGAGTTTAGCCCATGTTTAGACAAGTCAACACCCAGAGCCTCTGTCCAGCAGGGACACAGGTGGAATCCCAGGAGAGTATTTTCCATTTCCCATCCAGTTATTCAGGTCGCACTTAAAAAGCGATAATGAGGTACTCTGCTTGACATTGAGAGGGAGTCTATTCCATAGATGGAGGAGTCTCTGGGACACAAATCTGTCCTGCCAACAAGTCCTATTGATACCACAGACCAGGTGGAGGTCGCGCGTATGGGTTGCTCGAGTGGAGCTTGACTTCCAGATATGCAGCAGTCCCATCAAGGTGGGGTCTGAGATTGCTTTGTATGCCAGAAAGAGGTCACCTCTGAGAAGTCTGTATGAAACTGAGTAGAGGGACACGGCTTTTAGCCTATCTGTGTAGAGTAGGTGTTTAAGGCCCTGGATTCTCCTGGTGAGGAACCTCTGTGGTCTCTCCAGCTGCTGCATGTGCTTTGCGAGGTACATGCCGAAGGTGGCGTTGTACTCAATAATTGGCCTTATAAGAAAAGAATACAGGGATCTTATGACCTCTTTGTCCCTGGATGAGATACCCTTACTTATGAGGTAGGCCATGTAGAAAGCTTTCTGTACAACAGAAGCAACATGGTGGTCAAAAGTCAGGTTGCTATTAACCTGGGTGCCCAAATCCCTCACTACTGATTGTGTACTTAGGACATTATTATTAATATGATAATATGTGGGGATGTCACTCTCCCCAATGGGTATGATGATGCATTTTTTGGGATTCAGCTTGAGGCCATGTTTCTGGCACCAGTCAATTGCTTGGGTGAGACCCTCTTGGAGGACGTCCACATCACTTGGGGAATTGATGACTGCGCCCAGCTTGCAGTCATTTGCAAACGTGGTTAGCCATAACGCACTGGTTTTGGCCTGTATCTCAGAGAAGTATACCCCAAATAACAGAGGTCCAAAGACCGATCCCTGGGGTATGTGAGTCTTGTTACGGGTCTACTGCTTGAGGTGGCTTCCCCTATTTTGATTAGGTGGGTTCTATAAGTGAGCCAGTTTGCTACCCATCTGGTAACATATGGATTGATGCCTAATTGAGAGGGTTTATCTACTATGCCCAAGTGGGGAATAGTGTTGAAGGCTTTGGCCAGGTCAAGGTAGGTGATGTGTACTGTCTTCCTCTCGTCCATGGCTTTGGTGACTGTCTCAAAGAAGTCGACCATATTTAGCAAACATGCCCTCCCCTTGACAAAGCCAGACTGTGTGGGGTTAAGTGTTTGGAGGTTGCAAATGTCCCTGTTAATGAAGTCCATGATAATCTGTTCCATGGCCTTGCAGATCAGGCTAATTGGGCTGATGGGTCTATATTTCCTGGATCGGTGTATGCTCCACCTTTGTGTAAAGGGATGTCAGTGGCCATCCTCCAGTTGGGTAGGACAAAGCCAGTACTCAGACTTTGGCTGAATAGGGTGCCTAATGGTGCTGCAAGTTCATGTCTGAGTTCATGTAGGATGCAGCCTGGGATGTTATCGGGTCCCATGGATAGCTGTATTTTTGCCTTTGAGAGGGCAGTGATGACCTCTTCCCTAGAGATAAGGGGTGGGGGGCAGATACGGGTCTATATTAAATTATCGAAAGCTCCCTTGAATGAACGGCATTTCATCGAATATGCCATTCATCAATTTCTGCTGTTGTGGAGGGCTGCACCCCCCCCCCCCCCGCTAATTATATATACCAACTCCAAGATCACACTACAGTGAGGAAAGGGCAAATTTCCCAATCCTCTCTGTATCACGATCTCACTATGAACAGTTTGGTGAACGGCATATTTGAAGTAAGAGCACCGAAAATGCTGTTTGCTGAACAATCTTTTCGATAATTTAATAGGAACCCGGCAGATACTGGGGATGTCCTGATTTACTGATGGGAGGGACAGAGTGGAGAAGTTTTCACTGAATCTATCAACCAGTAGATTGGCTATATCTACAGCATTTGAACAGATCTGGGTGCTTCCTTATATGCAGGGACTTGGGAGATGAACCATTTACAGGTTGCCTGTGTCCATTGGACACACAGGTGACAAACCAGGGATGAATGTCCTGTTTCCCATCCAATTGTCCAAGTTACAGGTAAATTTGGTTAGGTAGGAACTCTGCTTCACAGGGATAGGTAGTCTGTTCCTCAGAAGGGGTAGTCTCTAGGATACACACTTGTGTCTCCAGCAGTTCCTGTTTATGTCACAGGCAAGGTTTAAGTCTTTAGAATGGGTAATTCTTGTTGTTTGTTTTGTGCATATGCAGGAGGCCATCAGAGTGGGGTCTGACAACGCCTTATAAGCCAAGCATAGAGCTTCCCTCAACAGTGTATAGGAGAAATAATACAGAGAAAGGCCCTTGAGGCAGTCTGCAAAGGACATGTTACTTAATGCCCTGTGTTCTTTTAGTTAGGAACCTCTGTGGAAGTTCCAGTTGCTGGATATGCATGGTTAGGTACATACAAAAGGGAGCACTGTACTCCATGATAGGTCTGATGAATGCCAAATACAGTGGAACAATTACTTCCTTGGACGTAGATGCATACCTTTGTTTACTTCACAGCATAGAAGGATTTCCTCACTACTGTAGACACCTGATGGTCAAAGGCTAGATTACTGTCTATGTGTGTCCCAAAATCTCTGACTACTTGGTCATCTCTTAGGGATGTGTTGTCAATATGATAATTACCAGGGATGGATGACTTCCCAAAAGATACTATTATGCATTTCTTGGCTTTTAATTTCAGTCTATGGCTCTGGCATCAGTTGTTATTCTGTGTCAGTCCTTCCTGGAGAACATTTGTGTCAATGATGAGTCAATGACAGCTCCTAATTAGTAATCCCCTGCAAATTTAGTCAGTCAAAGGTCATTGATGTTGGCCTTGACTTCAGAGAAGTAAATGCCAAAAAGGAGCGGTCCCATAACCAAACCCTGAGGGACTCTGCTTGTGACTGGCCTCTTTGTAGAGGTGGACCCCCCAATTCTAACTTCCTAGAGCCTGTTTGTGAGACAGCTGGCTATATGCTGGGTGACATAAGGGTTTATAGCTAACCTCTTACATTTATGAACAATGCCCAAGTGGGGGATTATGTCAAATGTCTTTGCCAGGTCAAGGTAGGCAGTGCGAACCATTTTGCCCTCGTCCATTTCTTTGGCGATCTTCTCAAAGAAGTCCACCAGGTTGAGTAGGCATGACCTGCCCTTGATGAATCCAAACTGGGTTGGGACCAGGGTCTGGAGGTTTCCTATGTCATTATTCATCATTTCCATGATAATTCTTTCCATGGCTTTGCATTTGAGACTTGTGAGACTTATGGGTCTGCAGTTTCCAGTGTCTGCAGATGGCCCACCTTTGTGCAAAGGGATGACTGTTGCTGTTCTCGATTCATGAGGCACAAAGCCTGTTTGGAGGCTACAGTTAAATAGCAATTCCAGAGGGCCTGATAGATCATGTTTCATGCTATTTAGAAAGTATCCTGGGATATTGTCTGGGCCTATTGACGCAGTGCTCTTGGACTTAGAGACAACATTAAGATCTGTTCCCTAGTGGTAGCAGAGGGAGTTATATTTGATAGGATTTCATGAGGGAAGGTTGATAGGGAGATAGGGATAAAGTTGGAGCTGAATTTGTTGGCCGGAAGGTTTGCTTTATCTTCTGGATCAGTATAGGTGGCTCCATTTCAATCAGCTCTGCACACAGTTGTGTATTGCCTTTGAGGTTGCAGACATAGCTAAAGAATGCCTTGTAGCTGTCCTTGGCCAAATTTGCCTCAAAACTGGTAGACTTTATTGTTCCTTTTAGTAGTTTGTTTATTTTGATGAGAGTGCTTTTATCCTGTTGTGTTCTGCACCTCCTAATTCTTGCCATGATTTTTCTTTCTTCTGTTATACAGCCTATTGACGTTGTGATACCGCCAGAGTAACTTGTTTTTCGAGTGTGTTCTGGGCTTCTTCTGGTGGGTACAGCTGCCTCCTTGCAGCTATTAACATACTTTTACAGGGTTTCTGTTAATAGTTCTGTGTAGGCAGCAGTGTTCTCAAGATTTACTGGAGTTTTAATTTTTCCAGGTTATCACTTAATAGTAGGAAGTTAGCATTAGAACTGAATATTCCAGGGTTAGCTAGGATTCCAGGTTTTATTTTTACTTCAAAAGATACCATTTTGTGGTCTGACCTTACCAGAAAAGACATTACATTTGGGGTGTGCAGCACTCTCCCATATTAGTGAGGACCAGATCCAGTATGGTTGCACCCCTTGTTGGTGTATTGACAACCTGATCCAAGGAGTTTGTGCTTATCTGTGCCTGTTTGTTTGGTGTTGTATATGATTTCCAGTTAATGGTGGAGTAATTAAATTTCAACATGAATATGGTATTGGGTTGGATGGTGGGTGTTTCCAGTAAGTTTAAATACATATACCCAAAAGAAAGGCAGAACAATTCAGCAAGTGAAAATTTAATGACACTCCACACGTAAAATCACTGCACAAGCAGAGCCAAACAAAAATAACACTGCCACAATTTCCAAACACGTTTTCATCAGTATTCACTTCTTCAGAAAATGTTTTTGATTTTCTGAAGAAGTGAATACTGATGAAAATGTGTTTGGAAATTGTGGCAGTGTTATTTTTTGTTTGGCTCTGCTTGTGCAGTGATTTTACGTGTGGAGTGTCATTAAATTTTCACTTGCTGATTTTTTGTGCCTTTCTTTTGGTTATCAGTGATAGTTTGGGCACAAAGACCACTTTTTGTGTTTTTAAGTTTAAATACATGATATGGGTTTCCTCCGTCACAGAGGGGGAAGTATAGCTTGCAAGGAAGTGGTACTGCATTTTGCCTAAGGTAATTTGAATGTGGAGATGCTCAACTGAATTGTCATGTTTGACCAGCCTTGCGGTATATTTATTTTTGATGTAATCAAGACACCTCCACCTTAATCTCTGCCTGTATAGTAGCTGGTCTAAATGTGTGAAAGGCATTGTAACCTTGCACTGTTGGTGTGCTCTCCATGACTTTAAACCATGTTATCAGTGACTGCACAGACGTCATCATTCTCTAGGGTGAAGAGAGGTTTTAGAGAGAGGAGTTTTTTTTTAGGCTCCTAGCATTGAGCAGTAATACCATCAGATTTTCTTAGTTTTGTTTTGTTATGCCGGAAGTACTTTCAGTTTGGCATTGACTAAAAAAAAAGCGCTATGGGAGAGGATAATGTTTTAGCTAATATTCAAAAGCCTAGAGGGGAGAGGTGCAGTCCATCCTTGGCAAAGTAGCGTGGTCTGTTGACCAACTCCTACTATGCTAACAAATATTTCACCCCCATAGAATGACACCAGAAACTAAGCCAATTATTAAAGTCTGTCATCTTTTGTTCGTATTGTGGGATCATCCTTGAAGAAGGTATAATGCTGCTCAATGCATACAAGCCTGGGACATATATTCATACAGCTTAATGATGTCTCTCTTTATATAGTCTAGGGAGGTACATCTCAGGTCATTAACAACCACATAGACTATGACTGTATCATACTGGTAATAGTGGTCCAATGACCTGAGTGTGTGCATAATATGGTGGATCCTGGCCCTTGATAAGCTACTAACTGTGACTTTCTACTTACTCAGTCTGGTAGGAGGGACATCAGTGTGTCTTACAATGGACTCTCCAATGACTAAAATGTTGGATTCTATGGTGGCTTGCATTATGGGCTTAGAAGTAAAAGCTCCATGAGATGTGGCAGTATGTGTTGATTGGGTATTGTTTTGAAAGAGTGCATTTGAGGTTGCTAAGGGTGTTTGTTATGTGTACTTTGGGGTTTAAGAAGACTACATTTAAGTGCCACAGCATATGTGGGTCTATGTTTTTGTTTTGAATTGTGTTTGATGGGTGCAGTGCATATACTACTGACAACCTTATTAACATTAGGAGCACTTTTATGTGAGGGCTTTGCCTCTAGTGGTATTGTGTAAATTCATCTCTCACATACCATATCATTTTTTTTGAGAATTAGCTGGTTATCAGTAAACATGAGAAGTTTTACATTGCTGCAGGCTGCTCATATCTACCAAGCTGGTAATGGAAATAGTGGGAAGAAATATCCATGGCAACAGACTCTTTTTTTATTGATTAGACAGTTGGATTGAGAATATAAAGTAATGTCAGGAGTATCCAGTTTGCAACTCTGAGGGCAGTGCTTGTAACTGCAAACTAGTTGTCCTATATGTAACTTGGTATTGGCGAAATTTCAATGGTGCATTTACATGGAGAATATCAAGTCAAGGTGTCTGTGGCTATACAGGGCACTGCCAAACACTTGACAGGAAAATTAAGTAGAGCCTGATGATCTATGGATAAAGTATTTTGTCAGATATTCTGAAGTTAGAAGCAAATCAAGCAGTGCTTACTGAAAAGAAAGAATTAGCTTGCCAAGATTAATGAAAAGAGAGGAATCACCTGAATGGCTGTTGCCTAACTACTACTAGTGTTGGTCTCACCACAACTTCACTCTGCTGGGATACAGTGCTCCTTTGCTTTTTCTCTCACCAGAAGCAAGACAGTAGCATCAGTCCCAAGATGAGAAGCAAACCATAGCCTGTTTGGTGATCCACAGTCTTGTCCTAGATGATGCAAGGGTCTGTAGGCTTATTGTAGCCTTTTCATGGTAGATGCCTTGAATAGCAACCAGACCAATCAGGAAGGTCAAACACAGACACTTACCAACCAGAAAGAGTCAGGAATCCATGCACTCTGCTCCTTCTCTCACCAGGAGCAAAATATAAGCACAAATTCCAAACTGACACCTAAGAAGAAGTTATTAGGCTTTCTATGATCAGCAATCCCCAGGAAATAATGATCATAGGTTCCTTCTCTCACCAGGAACAAAACAGAAGCACTAAACTAACCCCAAGATAACTACTTAGAGGCAGAATGTGGACAAACCAGTAATTGGTGGTCTTGGAGTAGATGTTGCAGTTTTTAAAGATTAGACAGAAAAGTGGGTTAAAACCCTAAGAGCTCCAGTCTTCGCTAAGCAGTTAGATATGAAAGAGGGATAACTTAAGCTTTAGCTAGCTAAGTGGACAGCCACTAATTTTAAAAGAACAAGATAGATTGGAAGGGGTGGGCACTTTGTATTGTGGTTCTCTGGAATACAGTGGGATGGCCAATAAATTTAATTAACTGAAGGGCAGTGATTTCACAAAATGATGATTTTGTGCTTACATAGCCAATAAAAGAGGAGAGAGAAGGAGATACATGGTCAAATTAACATGAGGTGCAGGCAACTAGAAAGACAGTTGAGTTTAAAAACAGTACAACACCAGGGTGCGAGGGTGGGTAAAAACTTTATTTCTGTGTGACTCACAAGATACAAAACTGTGGTCTCTTTCCTAGTTTAAATATGCACTTAAAAGCAGAATACAGGCAAAACACAGCATAAAGAAAATGAATCACAATATACAAAATAGAAGAAGGCAATAAAGCAACACAAAATACAAGAAAGTAAAACACAAATTAACCTTTCTCTCATAGCAAGTTGTGGCAGTCTGAGTGAGCTTTTCCAGTAAAGCATGGAATATTTTATTTTATCCCTTAAACAGAAGGTTTATTTCCTAGCTCCACCCTCAGTTCACAGGTAATTAACCTTAACTGACCTGTTCTAATTTCTGTGTGACTCACAAGAGACACAGCTGTGGTCTCTTTCCCAGTTTTTTAAATATGCAGTTAAAAGCAGAATTCAAGCAAAACACAGTATAAAAATGAATCACAATATACAAAACAGTAATAAAGCAACACAAATTACAAGAAAACAAAAAACAAACTAACCTTTCCCTCACAGAAAGTTGTGGCAGAGTCTGGGTGAGCTTTTTAGTAATTAATCATAGTGATTTATTGCATGGTTTGAAGACAGTCTCTTAGACTTGGTTGTCTTAGAACATGGTTACTATGATTTCGTAACATGTTCTTAGCCTGTCAGAAATGTTCAGACATTGAAATGCTATTGTAAATAACTATCATTGTTTTTGTTTTAAGTGTAGCTAATCAAATGTAAAAAAAAGTTTTGAATGATGAAGCAAGCTGATAAAATTGTCATAGCCAGTTGGCACAGGTATGTTATTTCAACAACCAACAACTTGACAAAGAAGGCTTGGAAGTAGCTAATCATATCAGTATACAAACTACACTAGCTGTAAATTTCCCACTTTTTTTATATTGTAACTATGATAGGCATGCAATTATAAAGCAGAGCAACCATGTTTTACACCCTGTACTTTTAGTGATATGCTGAATGACTGAGTTGATTAACACTATTCCTAAATATAATTTTTGTTTGTACTAACTCTAGATTGAGTATATAAACTACTTTCTTTTGATATTACCAGTGTTCTGTAAGCTGTGGAGAAGGGACCCAAAGCCGTATTGTCATTTGTAAGAAAATGCTGCAAGATGGCATATACATCACAGTCAACTCCTCCCAGTGCTCCAGTGTACCTGACCCCCAGTTGGTCAAACCCTGCTCTTTGCCATCATGTCCAAGTAAGTAAGGGTACTACTAACATAAGTAAGTTAATGGTAGCTTGCTGGTATGCAAGTGGTAATTTTCATTTTCTTTATTATGTGTTAAACATGACAGGGTGCATTGCCAAACAGTGAAAAATATTTGCACCATAATATTGTACCTAACACATACTCAAGGTTGTTCTGTTTTGTGATTAAAGCAAAATACAATGAAGCATTTCAGATTAATAGCATATTTTAAATACTGAACATTAAATAAAGGAAACTGGCTGTACAAATTCAAGTTTTATTTAAGGAATGGCCCAGTCTACTATATTAAATTCTATAAATTCCCTTGTTCTGATTACTAGTTAGTATAAGTTTGAGATTTTTAAAGGTTTTTCTGGGAAAATGGATGAAAACTGGCATTGATCATGAAGTCATAAAGAGATGCCTCTGCCTGAATTATTTGCAGCAGGCTGACTAGGAAACTTACAATATAAGATTGTATTAAAGGTGGTTAGGCTACAGAAGAAATGAGCAGTAGAAAGCATGATGCATGCAACCCCCCCCCAGCTAACTCATAGGTGTATAGGTATATACCTGGCTAAAGACCACTAGGGTTTTTTATAAGCCTAGCCGTGCAACCCAAAAGTGACCCACAAGTTTTTGTTTTAGACATTTGTTTAGGGGGTGATTTCTGGTTATGACTGGATTTACTGGCTGCCTCTATCCATCAGAGACATAGCAGCAGGCCAGTAGTGAATTTCTGATTTCCCATCCAAAAGTCCAAGTTATATTTAAATAGGGTTAGAGGTACTTTATTTCACATGAATGAGGAGCCTGTTCCAGAGATTGGTAATTCTCTGAGATACATATCTTTCTCTCCAACATATCCTATTTATATCACAAGCAAAATTTAGGTCTTTGCATCTAGTAGCTTTGATGATATTTGTTTTGCGAATGTACAAAAGATTCATCAGACTGGGGTCCACGAATGCCTTTTAAGCTAAGCACAGATTTTCTCTCAGTAGTCTGGAGCGCTTCAGTATAGAGATAGGGCTTCGAGGAGATTTGCATAGGATAGCGTGTTTATGGTCTGTATTCATTTTGTAAGGAACTTTCCACATATTCTAGTTGCTGCATGTATCTGGTCAGGCACATACCAAAGGGGGGAGGGCCATTATACTCTATGATAGGTCTGATGAGGGATGAGTACAATGGTATGATGACATTACTGGACCCAGATGCCATGTCTTTACTTATAAGTTGAGCAACATACAAGGATTTTCTAACTATCTTGGACTCATGTTTGTCAAAGGTGAAGTTACTATCTACATGAGTTCCCAGATCGCTAATTAGTGAATGGGATCCTACATAGCCTTAAACCTGCAAGCACAGAGATTCCTGGCTCCTGGATGTAGTTTCCTGTGGCCGCATACTTCCCAAAAGGTACTATAATCCATTTCTTGGTATTGAGTTTTAAGCTGTGGGTTTGGCACCAGTCATTTGTCTGCGTTTGACTTTCTTGTAGCGTGTTTGCATATTGGGGATTCAATGACTGTTTGTAACTATCTACAAATTGGGTCAACCAGAGGCTTTTGACACTGGTTTTCACTTCTGAGAAGCAGATGCCAAAGAGGACTAAGCCCAACAGGGAGACCTGAGGGGCTCCAGCAGTGAAAAAACACCAGCTAGCCAAACTAGCAAAATAAAAAACACCAAAAAGAACAAAAGGAGCCTCTTCAAATTGCATAAAATCTTTATTGATGTCTCCTGGTACCTTGGCTCACGCCTTCATGGGATAAATTACACACCAGAAAAAACACTCCACTTATAGTGCATCAGTTAACAGCACATTCTAAACACAATCATATTAAAGTGAAAACCATTCCTTTAACCAAAACACATGAATTAAATCCTGACAAATGATCATTCCCATTTTTTCCCATGCTAATTAAACATTAAGATTTACTTCCAAATGTAAACCTATTGGATGTAAAGTACTGAAATTAACAATAAAGCTGGTTTCCAAAGCTAATAATTTATTTATAAATATTTCACCATATTGACATAAAGGTTTAGCCAGTACACTAAAAAATAAAGTAGAATCTGAACCCCCATGACAAGTCCAGAAATTCAAAAGTCTACAGGAAACAGTTGCAGACCATCACCGGCAAAGCAGTATGTCCTTCCATGCTGACAAATATTGGATCCCCTTAGAATGACACCAGAAACTCAGCCAATTTTTAAAATCAGTTATCTTTTGTTTGTATTGTGGTATCATCCTCCATGAAGCGAATATACAGTTCAATGCTAGGCTCATACCAGCCTGAAACACACAGTCCGAGAACTCCATAATGTCTCTTCATATACTCTAAGGAGGTACGTCTCAGGTAATTTACACCTACATGGACTATGAGGGAATCCTACTGCTATCTGTGGTGTAATGACTAGAATGCATGTGTAATCTGGTGGATCAATAGGCACATAACCGTTATCTTCTCCTTGTTCATCCTGGTTAGAGGGTCATCACTATGTCATACAATGGAGTCCCCTATGATTAGAGTCCTGGGAAGTGTGTCTGTGAACAACTCCACTCAAAAAAAGTGAATTTATACCAGCATTGAAAAAAAGAGACTCACTACTGAGCCCTCTGGTCCATAAAATGTCTACACTGAGCCCTTTTGTGTGTTTCCCAACTCAGATAGGCCAAGCAAACACCTCCTGCTACAAGATGACTAATCCCAGTCCTCCTAATGTAAAAATGAAGTAAAAAGAATCCCACAAGTGCAATGCTACCACAAACAACTAGCTAGAAATCCCTTACAGACAGATATTTTAAGGCAAACAGCAGCAATAGTGATAGAAAAAGCACATTTTTAGTAAAAGTATCAGTGATATGAACAAGCATAGCAAGGACATGGCAGCAATTATTTAGAAGGCAATTTAGATGACTAGGGCTGATGCTCACTCTGCAGAAGCAGCAACACCAAATTCGATTGAAGTCATTATTATTTGTGTACTGCCATAATATTTATACTCAGGATACAATAGTTTTTTCTGAGTATTTCTACTATCTGCGATTGTCAATTTCCCTCCCTGTTAATTAACTTGCTGTACTACCAAAATCATAATCTTGCTATTCAGCTCAATCCCTCTGTTTTCTCATTTACCCTCCTTTTACTTAAAGATCCCTTCAGTCTTCTTCACTTCATTCATCCTCCTATAATAACTCACACTCTGTCTGATGATTATTATAATCACAAATGCCTGTAAATCTTCAACTTGCATAAACTGAAATGTCTGCACTCAGTAAAGAGCAGATATTTATTTACTGGGGTAGTACTCTGATCACGTCTGACCAATTTCAGTCTTAGGCTAGGGTGCACTTCAGGGTACTTAGACCCCTGAGGAATCAAGCACCGTACTAGATTCCTGGAGCCGAGCGATCATTATCTTCACTTTCCCATCAAATGTAAAGTGTCACCAATACTTTTCACTGAACTCTGTCCTAAGGGCTGAGGTCTCCTGTTTCACTCATACAAAATGCAGCTTGATAATAACTGAAACATATGCAAAAAGCATTTTTGCATGGGGAAATTCCCTTGTATCCCCTTTCTCAAATATTGAAGTATTGTTTTTAGTCTTACAAGTTGTAAAGTCTCTTTCAAAAAGGAAATTAATACTTCTGTTGGTCCAGACAATATACAAGGCAACATTCTGAAACTTAAACTTTTCCACCTCAGCCTTTTTCCTAGGATTTCTGCCTGAAGTCTGGAGAATAGTCATTGTGACTCTTTTACACAAGGGTCGTCCCTGTATAGTTCCAGACAATTATAGACCCATTAGCCATTAGCCTTGCAGCCTAATATTAAAGTCATGGAACATATTATAGCAGACGCATTTATGCAGACACAGGCAACTATAATAATATAGATCCCAATCATTTTGGTTTTATGAATGGCAGGTCCTCTCTCCTTAACCTAGGAAGCTTCTTTGAAAAGGTTACAGAGGCTGTGGACAAAGGTCAATCAGTGCATTTGCTTATCTCAATATGGCCAGGGCATTTGGCACTATCCCCATGATATTTAAAAAAAATAGACCAACTTACCACTTGCTATCTGCTGGATTGCAATTGCATATCTGAAAGACCCTATTTTTTTATTTATTTATTTTAGTTATTTATTGACATTTGTTAACCGGGTTAGTCCAGCTGAGCCAGGGGCCCATTTTCAGTGGAGACCCGAGGAAAAATCTCCAGAAAAATTACAAATTTTACAAAAGTTGCAAAGATGCAATCAACAGATAACATAGCAGAAGTCCATCAGCAAGTAACAGCATAATATAGCAAAGGTCTACTAACAAATAATGGATCTATACATATAACATATGAAGTAGATTCAGGGGTGTAAGCATTTAAACAAACAGCCATGTATACATAAAGAACAGAGAAATTGTATGAAGAGGCAATTGCAGTACAAATTTTCTTTTGTGTATATGTGTATATTAAAACAATAAGTGAGAAGGTTACTGAAAAACCAATCAGTAAAAATAAAATGAAAACTCCAGCAAAGCTAGAACCTCCACTGAGTGACCTCCCAAACCTCTTGTATCAGAGGCACATGGGATATATGCAAGTGACCCTTACGAACATCAGATGTTTCATCTAATTGGCAATTCTGAATGCCCAAGACTTGTTTCATTGTTTTAATGACCAATTTCAGGCCAATAAAGCCAAACCCAACTAGCTGTGGATATGCATATTTCTGCCTTGTTATGACCTCGTCAGCACAGCACAGAATAAACAGAGTGTTTGACTAAGCGTAAGAAACACAGGGCTGTTATAGCCAGCTGATGTCCATTATCATTAGGGTCACTGCAAAACTGACTGCTTAGTCAAACACTCTGCTTGTGCTGTGCTGACGAGGTCATAACAAGGCTGAAATATGCATATCCACAGCTAGTGGAGAAAGTTTGCTGAGTGAGAGTTAGAAGTTCAGGGATGCTGTGGGCACAGGTGATGAGAGTGGAATTGTTGGCATATTGTAGAAGTTTATTGGTGATTATATTCCTTGGGGAACATCAGTGTTTACTGGGAGGAAAGGAGAGTGGACAGTTTGTCAGCAGATAGATTGTTGCCTGCCGGAAAGGTAACTAGAGAACTAGTCGATGGAGGAGGTAGAGAGATGAAGGTCAGAAAGTTTAGTTAGAAGTTTGGAGTGAGAGACAGTATCAAAGGCCTTAGAAAGATCCTGTAATAGACAGGAGACGAGCAAGTTATTGTCACTAGTACCCTCTGAATGCAAAATTGTAACTAGTGGGATACTACAGGGATCAATTCTGGGCCCTCTCCTGTTGGGAATTTATTTTTAGATATCCAGTCCATTATCCCAAAAGTGTGGTTGACCAGGTTTAAACATGATTGCATACTGGGCACTGTTATCCACTCAATCACAGATAGTAAACTGCTCCAGCAAGGGCTGGATTATGCACCTACCTAGTGTACTGAAAATGTATCATGTTAAGTTTGAAAAAGTGCAGCATTCATTAAAAAAGAGGTTCCCGTCTCCTCTTCAGACATGGTTATAAGAGACAGAGGCACTTATGTGGACAATTTTTTCTCATTTGATCATCGTTTTTCCATCAGAGTCAATACATTTTTTTTGTCTGACCCAGTTAATTTCCAAGTTTATTTCTTCAATATCTAAAGAAATCATCCTGCCACCATACTCTTCCCTTACCAGGCCCATCTTTCAATACAATGCCCCCTTTATTTACAAATCATGGCATACTGCTCAACTAAAAAGACAACAAAGATACTTTACAAAGAAAAGCAAAGCCCTGAAATCTTCCAACTATCCCAGTAAATTAGCACAATTCTCAGGTTACTTAGCTACCTACACACTGCTTTGAAATGACTTGCATCTTGCCTTTTTAGCTACAAAACATACAGTTCTGTACATCTGTCTTTGCAAAACTAGCAGCTCTGCATACACATAGACTGGGGACCTACATTTACAACAACAAATAAGCAGCACTCCTTCCGTTCATAATAAGCTACAACTAGGGGTCAAATAAAGTACTATGTTAACTACTTTTAAGGCTAGAATTGATGACTGGATGGGTGGACACAAATTTATACCAAGATTATCATGTATAGTCCTGCTAGATTTGGGAGGTGAGCACTATGAAGTGCTAGAAAAGAGAGACAGAAACTTTTAACTGTGTCTACTGAAATGCATCTTATGGTCCTCATAATATCTAACCTAGTTCTTTTGTTTCTGTGGTCCAGTGCCAACTACACAGTCTTACAACAATCTGTCATATCCAAACAAACAGCATTAGTAATGGAAGGCCATAGTACTTCACTAAACACACCATAACAAAGTGTAAGACTGCTGGCCATATTACAGCAAGTCAGCCTAATCCTCAAAGCCCTTAGTGACCATATTGGAACATGCTTTCAGTACTGCTCACATACCTGCTGGACAGCCCACTGAAGCTTATACCTTTCAAAACATTACTGTCTTATCCCTCAGTGAAAGTACATTCAAATCTCCACACCTTGAAATTGTCTACTGTTACTTCTCCAATTGCAGACTTAGCCAACAATCCAACAGTATTTCAAGAAAGTTTTTAATATTCTTAGGTCCTCACAGAACCATCTACCTGAAAGGTCTACAAAGACAAATGGAAGCAAAATTCTTGTCAGGTGCAGGATCAGTACCTGGACCTCATGACATCACCTCTTCTGACAATCTTTTAGTATACAAATTGGTTGACATATGTATTAGCTACTCCACCAGTTAAGTACCTTTTATAGTAATTTCATATTTAACAATGGCTTCTTGCCCACAACACTCTCTTTACTGAGGGTCAACAAAGCCATCCTTTGTGATTTTTTTTCTTAGACCTTATGTCAAAGCTCCTCTTTCCACAATGAGACATATTTTATTTTGGAAAAGTTTGCCAACCAACCTCCCCCCTTCTCCCCCCCACCATGTAAACCAGCATCTGTTACTGACATAAAATTTCTGTCCTGGAAAACTGTTGACATAACTTCAGCTAAAGAAGATCTTAGAGTTGCAAACGTTATCAGTAATTTTTCCATATTTAGTCTTCCATAAGTACAAGGTAGCCTCAGAAGTAATTCCACTTTCATACCTAAGGTAGTCAGTGTAACTAACTTAAATCTAACCATCAACCTCCCCATAATCTTTCCCTTTTACACCAGTAAAGGGGAATACTTACACCATTGCAAGTATGTAAACAGACAGCTGTGTTCTATCTAGATAGAATGAAACCTAACCATAAGAACGGGCCATTGTTCATCTCTTTTGCCCCTCAAAGAAACTTGTGCAATAGATGATTTATGAGCCTTTCTAAGTCACTCCATCACTCTTACTTGTAACATTATGCTTTTTCCATATGCTCTATTTAAACTTCATTTCATACATATTTAGAAATGGTAAAGCATTGGCATTACATTATATATGAGAGTATTTGTTTAAAATGTACGTAAGGAGTCATTGCAGGGGTGCACACGGAATAATGTGATACACTCTTTCTTAATACGGATTTCATTCTCATATTTACTACTAAAATTATTTCGCATTTGTTTTTCTACTCTGTTAATAATAATTACATATTGCTTCAATTGTCTGTGGGATTACCTGCCTTTTGTGATTACTCTGTTTGTGAATTTGTTCTGTTTTATTTTTTATTTATTTGTTTTTTTTATATAAATTTCTTCACCTGGCTGTGTCACTAGTCTGCTGTGATTAGTGTACTACCCCAGTAAACAAACAAACAGACTAACTAGATAACCAACTAAAAGGTATAAGACTTCAATATAATATTCCTTTTTGTTGCATTCCTAACTGCAAGAGACTCTTTTAATAATTCGGACTAGGAAACATTCGTACTGCCAGTTACAAGTTTAAACAATAAATAATTGTAATTACTCTTAATGAAGTGGGTCTAAGTACCATTTTGCTCTGCTGCTTTGTAGTGTGGCAACAACTGCAAATACATTTGTTTTTGACGTAATGACATTATGCTCTGAGAATTTTACATTTTTAATATCTGTGTGGAGGCCTAGCTGGTAACATTGAAATCAAAGCCATAAATGAAAAGAGGTACTCACAGCTATATGAGGTAGGCCATAATTTGTATGCTTATCAGAAAACACTGTATTATTCCCTTAATAGCAATGTAAACTCAGAAGACGTGCTTATTTCAAGAGCAAAAACTAAGCACTGGCTTGATTGCATTGCTGACAGATTATCACAATATGCAAGTACATTCAGAGGAAATTAGTCACAAGATGAAACTACTTCCCAGATCAGTGTTGAAGGGGCAAAAAGGGTTCCTCATAGTGTGGCATTGAGGAAAAGGATAGCCTTTTTGTTTGCCAGAGCCACTGGCATGGATGGATAAAGCTCTGACTGCAGCTGTTGTGACCCAGGTTCAGCTATGACACTATGTGCTATGGCAACTAACAGCATTAGTAAGAGAGGGTGGGATGCCATTTCTGGAGGGAAAGCTGGCAGAGCAGTCTACACATACTGCCACTATCTGTCAGAGGAGGGGCAGCAGTATTATGGAGTGGCATTTGGTAAGAGTTGGGCTCACTAAGCCACTAATGGGTGGGCAGAGAATGATTGTGTGGAAGCATGCAGCCTCAAGGGGGTGGTATTGTGTTCCAGAGCAGTAATGCTGATCACTTATCCTACTACCCAAGTGGTGGCATTAGGTCATTTAGAAATATGCTGTCCTTGCCAGGTAGCCTTTATGGTTGCCTGAATGACAATCCCTTTCAGACAGATTTCACCTTCAGCTCCAAGTAGAAGCTTCAGAGGAAAGGAATGAATGGCCACTGTCCACTCAAGAGGAAGCTTGATGGTCATATGACATGGGGGAGGGGATAGTATAGAAAAAATGATAACCATTTTCTTTTTCTGAAGTCCTTTGTGTTAGCATGCAAAACAGACAAACAGGCATAATTACTTGAATGGTGTTACTGGACAGACAGAAAACAATAGATAGAACTGGTTATTTTTCAAATCCTTCAGAAAAAAAATGCTTTTCAGGCCAGCATATAACATATTAAGTAAGTAAATACTGATTTGTACTTTTTTCAAAGCTTAGTACAGTGTTCAACTTCAAGTGAGTGAACCAACCAACAAACAACAAAACTTTCTTTTACAGGTCTAAGCAGTTAACAATCTGGAACCTTTCTTGAAATTATAAACCATTTTTCAGCAGGTCTAAATAATAATCTTAAATCACACTTACATGTGTGTACATAGAAAAGGATTAATGAAATATAAAATTGAATGGATACATGCTCTAGTCCATAAATCCATGTTTTACACTGGTAATAAAATACATTTTTTGCACTGGTAACACAATATGAATTATCAGCATATACTTAAATTTTTCCCTCAGAAACAGGAGCTGCATCTTGCAGTTTGGGCCACTCTGCTGACTTGTGCATTGGTCAATTGTCCATTGTTTATTCTTTGATTGTTCTCTCATTGTTTTGCATATCATTGTTTGATGAATGTCCTAAACTTACTACTTTACATAATTCTAAACCAGACTTAGCTTAAGATTTAAATTATTGTTCTCCGAAGTCATGGGTAAAATTTCTGCTGTGTGACGAAGACATTGTATTCACAAGTTCATTAACTCTTCATATCTAGTCCCTTCTAAATGCATAATTCATTTTTTTTTTCTAATACCTGGACAGCTTTCTCTATATTCCAGAGACTGGCACAGAAACCTTTGACAAGGCAACTACAGTAGGGGAGGCTGTCTTCCTTCTCTGTATAACTAGACAGACAAACAGAAATATCACTACCTTTATTCACTTCAGCTTTAACGGTCACTATGAAAGTCATACCCTAAGCCAACAAGTCAGATCATGCATCATTTGCTTTACGTGTGTAATATTTCTTGCACATTCATTTTGCCTCAAGGTACTAGATCATTACAACATTAAGGAATGAGACAAACCCTCTTCAAAGAAAGCTGTTAGAAATGGAATCCAAACAAATTATTTAGAAATTATAGTGGATTAGTTAATTCGGTGAGAAAAGGCTGACATAAATGTGAAAAGTGGCAACAGCACTTGGCCAGTAGACACAATTATGCTGGAAGCGGTAAGGAGACAGAGGCAGAGGACAGTATGATGTGGACAGATTGTGTCAGACCAGTATCTAGGCTGGAAAAGTGTGATCTGTAACATAACATTAGAAGGGTGGAGGGGGCCTCACAGAAATGTAACAATAGCTTGATAATCAGGCAGAAAGAGAAAGTAATTACAAAACAAAGCAGAAGAACAAACAAGGGTGACCTAGAGCATGGCTGTGTGGTATTCTGTTGGTGTCGGAAGATATCAAAAACTGTAAAACTGATGTAGGACTGAAAAATTAGCATTTTTATTATCACAGAAACACAGACCAGTGAAGGTGTGGTGGAGACATGGAGAAGGCTGGGTATACGATGTTTAGGAGTACCAGAGAGGGGAGAGATGAAGGCAGAGAATGCTCTGCATAAAGAAGGCTATCAAATATCAGAGTGTTAAGGGGATGAGCAGAACCTCTAGCAAATGCCCTGTTGGGTAAGGTTGTATCAACCTCCAAACACGTACAGGGAGGAGGACAAGAGACAGAAGGACAGAATAAAAGGAATCAGGTAGGAGGAGGAGATTATAATAATAGGGGATTTGGATCTGCCAGCCACATATTGTTAGATTCTAAACATTGGCTCAACTTCAAGTTTATGATGGTGCTTGCAAATAAGTCGTCTTCAATTAAATCACAAAATAGTAATAAATTAAAATTAAAACATGAAACTAAAACAGCAAACATTACAGAGTGAACAAAAAGAGTTAAGCAATGTCATATGCCTACCTAAACAATTGGCTTTTGATGGACCTGTTAAAATCAAACAGTTACAGGGAGTCTTCATCCATTGATGGAGGAGTTTTCAGAAGCAAAGCGCCTGATAATAACAAGTCCAGATATCAGAAGTCTGCAACAACCCCTGATAAGTGCAACTCCAGTGAAGAGGAGCAAAAGAGCTTAGCTGGACAGTATGAACCAAGAACTCCTTAAGAAGTCCATTGTGAAAAGGGAGAGGGAAATGGCTGAGGTCTTGGAATGTGAGGGGATTGAACCAAAAGATACGAGACAGTACCCTGTACCTAAAGGGGAGAATTTTGAAGATCGTCATAACAAATGCAGACACGTGACAGAGATGTCAGGCATTGTCTGATAGTGATCACGCCACTGTGCAGTTTACAGTGGGAGAAAAGGGAAGAATATTTAAAAAAAAAGCTAGTAATATTAGGGGTGGATTATGCTGATCTCCGGGAGAGACTGAAAGAAGAATTAGTGATTTGTAGGAAAAGTGAGGGAGTGAACAAACTATGGAAATGGGTCAGGAAGGACTGTTAGGGCTCATGGACAAAGGTCTGAGTAAGGGGCAAAAAAAGGAAACAAAAGAAGAAATTCGGCATGACTATACAGTGTGAACCTAGTGATTAGCATCGGAGATAGGGCATAAATGAATTAGGGGAGGGGCTGGAAGGTGCAGGACAGACAGAACTATTTTAATAAGCAGAGTGGCTGCAACAGAGGTAAAGGCCAAGATAAAGGGATTTTGCAGAAGGAGTCACTAGGAACATTAATACGTTAATTTTCTGTATTGGTATGTAATTGAAAAGAGGAAAGGAAATATCAACATGGCTAGGATGAGCAAGGACAGAAGAGTAAATTACAAGAGACAGGGAAAAAGCATAAATATTGAATTAATACTTCATCTTAGTCTTCATTAAGAGTAGGTGCAGTGCTGGGGGAAAAGAACAAAGTGGGGGAGGGCAGTGTGCAAACAGCAGGATAGAAATGGAGGAGGTACTATAAGAACGAATAAAGCACAGAGACAAAATGGACTACATCACATGGTCCTGCACAATCAGCCCAGTGTGCAAGTAGCACATCTGATGGAGACTTTCAGCAGATCTTTGGCCATTATAAACATGCCAGAAGACTTAAAATGCCATGTGAAGTACCTCTGTACAAAGAGGAAGACAGAAAAATATGGAAATCTTCAGGCCTGTTATCCTAATAGAAGTGGCAATGAAATTAATAGAAATAGTGATGTGAGGGAAGGGTACGGCCTTTTCTAGGAAACAACAATCTCCAGAACAGTACCAACATGGGCCTATTGAATCTGATCTCGAAAAACTGCAGGACCAAGTATGAGGACCTGGCCTTTTACTTGGTTGAAGTGTAAAGCAAAGAGGCTATGGTGCAGGGGACAATACCAGGAGTAAGAAAGAAGGCCAGTGAAGAATCAAATGAACTGGAGCCCTTCAGTCTGCTTGTTTCAGATAGAGCTAAAGGCATACAAGACAAGGTCAGCTCCTTGTTGACAGCACATTAATAGGTACAGTAGTGAAGAATGGGGGACAGATTAAGGATTTAATTGTAATTTTAATTTATTCATTTGTTAAATGGCTTAATAGTTAAGGTTTTTGCGTCACATGCACAAGGTGCAAGGATTAACCCTGAATTCTGGCCAATGCCTGTTTAGTTTGCATGTTCTCTTTGTGTCTCTGTGGAGTTCCTCCTACCTCCGAAAAACATACTGACTGTTTCCATCTCAAACTCTTGCAAGAATGGAGCTGTGGGCAGCAGCACAGACTCTTGATGGTGCCCTATGAGGGAAGCATAACTCTCAAGTGTACCTCATTACAAGGAACGCGCCTCATCTAGGATTTTAAAAAACTCAAGTTCTTCAAAGTTTCACTTTGAAAGGGTCTGTCACACATTCAGTGTTAGCAATTTTTTTTAACTGATATCCATTATAAATAGAATTGAATCATTGTAATTCATGGAAATAAACTATTATACAAGTGAAAATACCACATTTAGCCATCCTATGAGCTTCCTAGTTGAATTCATTAGTAAGCTGTTAATAACTCACATTTTTCCCATTTGTTTTCCATTATGAGAGGTAGTGTTCCTCATTTTGGAGATGGAAGGTTGAGAGGTATGGGGGAAAGAGTTGGAGATGGTAGGTTGAGATTTATGGGGGGAAGAATTGTGTTGTTCAGGTTTACTATTAAAATTTCGAAACGAACTCTGTCAACTGTACTATTGTCGAACACGGAAGTTCGAAAACGGTAATATAGATGACAAAAAAACAACCTAGGAATGGGTTTTAACATGGGTCGAGATAGGGGAGATGTTTGTAATCCGGAATAACACTGAACATGTATCTCGACGCATGTTAAAACCCGTAGAACCACAAACTGAAGACCAGCAACACGAAATAAAAGAAAAAAGATTTAATAAAAATCCAAATCACATGAAACTTCTCTAGCGCCTCGGCCACTTGCCTTTAACAGAGTATATCTCACCATATACATCGTGTATTTATATGTTAACATTGTTCATATTAACCAATTAAACAATTAATTTTAGAGAGGGGATATTCTGAGGTAGAATTACATGATAGTTTAAATAGAGTATTATATAATAAAAAACTGTGTAACTACTATAGAGTAATAGAAAAAATAATAAGTATGAAGAACCAAGATATTTATTTATTTACTACTACTTATTCAGTATCTAAAGATATTTTGAAAGGAAGCAGAAACACAGTTGAGAAGGAGAGAAGTTGATTGTTTAGAACATAAATAAAAGGTTGTGTTTCTCCTTAAAAGGAGTATAAACATTACATAGTATAGTAGAGATTAGTAGATTTCATATATATAAATAATGAATGAAAATAATAGACATAATAAAAGGTACAAGGTAATGCAGCATGTATGTAAATATAATAGTGTTAAGTGTAATAAATGGCAAAATTTAAATTTTTCAATTTTATTTATTTTAATTGTTTAATTGTAAATAAAGAAAAAAAAATATATATGGACTTAAATGCCCCATATAAAAATTATTAGACAATTAAAATAAAAGACAAGAACATATTAGGAATTAAAAATAATAATTAAACTAGTAAAATATAGTCCTATATAGCTATACAATAATATATACCTATAAGGTGGGCTATTAGTAACAGTTTAGTTTTAGTTGGGAATTGTAGGTTTATGAATTGAAAATTGATTGAAATTATTTATATTTAAAAAATAAAATTTTTTGAAAAAAAAATGATTTTTAATGATTCTGTAATGATTAATCAAGAATGTATGATGTGAAATTATTGTGATGTTTGATTTTTATTTGGTTTTATTTTAATTTGTTAATATTAATTGTTTAATTTTAATATATGAACAATTAAAACATAAAATACACTTGATATATATTGGTGATATATACTTATAAAAAGTTTTAGTGATATGGAGAGAAGTGAGAAGTTCCATGTGATTTTTAATTTTATTAAATTTTTTTCTTTGTTGTTTGGTATCTTTTTTTCAGTTTTTCGGTTCATTTCACTTGTTGTGTTGTGGCTTCTTTAATTCATCTTTACTGGTTTTTTTTTTTTTTTATTTTTCATAATTGAACCTCCGTTCGATTTTTTTGTACAGTCAACAAGTTTGTTTTCAATCTTTAATAATAGTAAACCATTGTCCAACCACTTTGGGCATCAGTTGTGGTATGCAGTATTCTCAAGACAGAAGAATACAACCACAGACGACATGCCATGGCAGTCTAGCCACTTAATGGTGTAAAATAAATTGTCTCTAGGTGATTCAAACATGTTGATTAATGTCACCAAATGGGCATGGCTATTTGCTGGTGATATGTGTATTGAGAAGCCAGCCTACTACAACCTACACCAGGGAACAAGGGGTGAATGTGCCTGCCATAAAGCCCTGCAACCCTAGGTCAATAAGCTTCTGGTCAGCCGGTGTCCAGTTGCCCAGCTTGGGTTACTTGTGATAGCTCTGTTGGGCGAAAGCTGGACGTAAAACCAATCAGCCTGCCAAACATGATATATGAATTGCTGCACTCATTGTAGGTTCAATGACTGGATGGAGCTTGGAAGTGGTAAATAGGAGGCTAGGCATCCTGTATATGCAGAAAACAAGGTGGAAGGGCACTGTAGCAAAGCCACTTGGCTTGGTATCTAGAGTCAACTACTCAGGAGGAGGACAGACTAGAAATGGTGATGGAATTGTGATGAGGGAGAGGCTTCAGAAGGCAATGAGGGATGTCCTAAGAATTAGTGGCAGACTTTTGGCAATCATACTCCAGCCTAATAATAGAGCAGTATTCATAATGTCAGCCTGTGCGCCACAGCAGCATTGTAATAATTAGGAAAACAGTGCAATCAGATGGCAATTGCAGGGCCTACTAATTAAAGCAGGACAACATGAATTGCTGTTGATAATGGCTGACTGAATGCACATATCAGAATAGACAAAACATGATATGATGACTCCCTGGGTTCACATGGACAGAGCAACAGGAATAAAAAAGGAGCAGCTTCTCTAGACTTCTGTCTGGAAAGTGGCTTGATAGTAGCCAAAACGTGATTCAGAAAGAGACAGTGTCACAAGACCACATATAAGAGTGGCCAACATGCAACTCATGTAGACTTCCTCGTAGTAAGGAATGAACAATAGACTAGAATCACCGATTGCAAAGTCATCCCCGGTTAAACAGTCTGCCCACAGCATAAGCCACTGGTTTCCACAATTAGCTGCATACAGTGGACAGTGAAGGCTCTAAGGTCAATGGAGATCAGATTGGAGACTTGGAAGTTGATTGCAGAGTAAGCACAACAGTTCAAGGAATTACTCGGGGCTCTATCACCTCAAGAAAAAGAAGATATAGGTGGAGTTAAAGACTAATGGCAGCAACTCAAAACAGAATGTTTGAGGCCTAGAGAACAGATGTGCAATCAAGCCAGGTATGGAAATAAAGTACATAAGGAACACTAGTGGTGGAATGCAGAAGTCCAGGGAGTCACTGAAAAGAAAGGAGGAGTGCAGATAAAAGTGGGAGACAGAAAATACAGACCAGATTAGGAAGGAAGGAATACTGGTTGGCTAACAAAGTAGATAAGAAAGAAGCTGCAGGAGCAAAGAACAAGGCAATAGATGCACTCTACCAGCTTCTGGAAAGTGACTCAGTAGATGTACAAAGACATTATATCATATTGAAAGGCAAAGACAGAAAGATAAAGAAGGTTGTCAGACACCCCCCATAAGGGATACAAGCAAGAACCTGCTTACCAGTCCATGGGATATCAAAGTCAGATGGAAGGAGAACTTCCAGCAACTTCTGAACAAAGACAACACCACAGATGCTGTACTAACCCAGACACAGTCCACAGTGAGTGAAGAGGAGGAACCCACTACAGAAGAAGTAAAAACAGCACTAAGGAAAATGAAGTCAGTGAAGGCAGCAGGCTCAGAGATCACAGCAGATATGCAAAAGATGTTGGGTGAGATATTTCATTTATATAAATGTAAGATTGCCTTTGTCATGTCTGTAAATCTGATGAAGATGTTTGGGGAAAAAAAGATGTTGGGTGAGATAGGGGAGAAATGGCTCTTTAAGGTACTCATAGTAATATGGAGAGAAAGGTGTATTCCACATGACTGGAGAATAAACATACTAAGTGCCAGTGTACAAAAACAAAGGGCCAGCCACAGAGCGATCAAACTCCTGTTACACTGAATGAAAGTTCTGGAGAGGGTGAATGACAAACAAATAGAAACAGTAGTAGAAAGTAAGATGGGAAATGAGCAAATCAGATTCAGATCATGATGCATGATGCAGCACTATTAACTCAATGTTTGCAGTGAGAAAGATACTTGAAAAGAAATGAGGAAAGAGCCCAAAACAGCAGTCCTAGACTTGGGGAAAGCATATTACTAGGTCCCAGGAAAGCTGATTTGGGCAGTCGTGTGGTCTTTCAAAGTCACAAAAACATCCGTAGAATTAGTGCAGGCTATGTACAAGGACCCAAAGACACAAGTATAAACAGTGTTCAGTTTCACAGAGGGGTTCCCTGTGGGAGTGGGTGTACATCAATGTTCAACTCTGAGCCCACTGCTGTTCATACTGGTGATGGACTACATTAGCAGACAGGCTGGGGGAACAGATCAACAAAGTTGTTGTATACAGATGATTTGGCATTACAGGCAGACTCTGAGCAAGAACTTCAGCAAAGGATGGGGGAATAGAAATGCAAACCTGATGGCACATTGGACCAAACTGTGTATAGATAAAATAGTTGTAATGGCAGCAAATGGTAGAGTTCAGAAGAAGCTGAGAATTGAGATAGAATGGAAAATACTGAAATAAGTTAACAGCTTCAAATATTTTAGGGGGTGGTTGTGGAGAAGGGAAATTTGAATAAGGAGGTCAAAACTAGAGTGAGAGGGGCTGCACCCAACTGGCACAGGGCGTCAGGTCTAGTGTATGACAGAGAAATTTCAAAGAAGCTGAAAATCAAGGCATGCAAGCAGTAGTATGACCAGTACTACTGTATGGTACAGAAACCTGGGAAAAGGCAGAGCAGCTGTGGACGCTAGAGGTGATGGAGATGAAGTGCCTGAGATGGGTGGCAGGATGCACACTGTGGGACAGACAAAGAAATGAGGACATCAGAGCAGAAGTTAGAGAAAATGTCTAACAGAACAGATTATGGTGGTTCACAAACATGCAGAAAAGCATAAGACAATCTGGTGAAGAAGATTTGGGTTAGACAGGAAGAAAGCAAGAGAAAACAAGGGGGTCCAGCAAAGATGTGGATGGATTGTGTGAGAGAAGACTTGCAACAGAAGTCATACATGTTGAAGAAGGTAGGAGAGTGGTACTGAATAGAGAGAGATGGCAACAGTTGACACGACACGCCAATCTCATGTTGAAAATGGGAAAAGGTGGGATTGAGGATGATGACTATGATTTATTTCCAAGGACTGGGAAATTCTGACCAAGTATATAAAGGTAACAGCTAAGGTTTGTTGCTGACAAATGCAGAGAATTGTACTTTGTCCACAATGCCTCCATTGGTAAGTGTAAGGTAAGGGGATGAAAATGATGGCAAAATGACAGAAAAAGGTTTTGAGGGTTTTGGAAATACTGGGACTGGAGAGGAGGCTGTGGTACAGCAAACAGAATAAGGGGATATATCCTCAGGAGGATAGATCCCAGAAGCAGAAATGATAATTCTCCCAGTTTATTGGGTTCTGGTTAGACCATGCCTTGAGTATGTTGTACATTTCCTAAGACCACACAGAGAGGCAGCATTAGGCTGCCTAGGAGTAGTCTGGAGGAATACCATTACAAGGGTACGGGGGATTGAAGAGAAAATGCTGTTACCAGAGAAAAGGTGATGGGGATCTCTTAGTACTAGAGTCTAGAAGAGATTCTGGACTGTACAATATGGATGGAAATGATCAGGTCAGGGAGATGGGGAAGTGTCATTCTGAACAACAGAGACGGAGATACACAGGTATCAGACATTGAGGACTGCTACTCCCTGGCTCTGCTGAAGTATTTCTTTACTGAGAGGGTTATAGTCTGATGGAATGGACTGTGTATTTTCAATTATATGGGTTGCAAAGGGACACTTCCAGAAACAGAACACAGTGCTGCACATGTCAGGCCTTAAAAGCCTGTTTTTTTATTTTCAGTGGTAATTTATTTTTTGATTGCTGCAACAGTTACTTTAGATCAAAAGGTTAAATTATTTTGGTATGTTCCTTACAATATGTTACAATATCTTTAGTTTCCAAAAATGCTTTATATTGTAAAAAGAAAGTCTAGAAATTTATAATTATTTATTTTTATGAATGTCACATGCATGCATAAATTTGATTTTGCTTTTTACCTCAAGAGATTTTATCACAATAATTGTTCTAAATGTGTCATTTTTTTCAGAATCAAGTAGACCCAGTCAGAAACAAGACCCACATATTTTGGCCGTGAAGAAGATTTACATTCAGTCACGAAAAGAAAAAAAGTTGCAATTTGTAGTGGGTGGTCATGCTTACCTGTTGCCTAAAACATCAGTTGTCCTTAGGTGCCCTGTAAGAAGATTCCGGAAATCATTAATAGCATGGCAAAAAGATGGTAAACCATTATCCAGCTCTACTCGTGTTACTGTTGCTCCATATGGCTACATCAAGATCCATCACTTAAATCCTTCTGATATTGGAAGCTACACATGTGTGGCTGGAACAGCAACTGAACATTTTGTCATTAAGCTTATTGGGAACAATAACAAACTCCTGGTCTCTCCTTCTCTACTCTTAGATGAGGACACACCTGGGAAGGACAGTCTCAATGAATCTTTAAGCCCAAAAGAGAAGAACTTTCGCAAACGCCTATCCAATGGAAGTGTACCAGAGAAACATGATCTTTTCTTGGACCAGAGCAGTCAATATGATCACATTATCTCAAAACTTCTTGATATGAAAGCTGTATCCAAGGAAAACCTGGATTCTCCAGAGTTGCAGGATTCAAAAGAGAGAAACATGTCATCAGAAGAAGATCATAGCTTGGAATCTGTAAGCCCTTTAACCATCACAACAGAGCAGAGAAGACTGGATGATATTATAAGGAATCTATCAAAGCAGCCAGAAGAATTCAAAGATATCTACACTGAAAGATTAATTGCACAGCTGATGTCTGAAATTTTAAAAAGCAGCATGGAAAATAGAGAAGCCAGTTCAAAGCTTGATAAACCACGAACTAACTATTTTTCTATAAAATCACCATCGCATAAATCAGATTCTAAACACACATTACCCGTTAAAACATCTAAACATTCTGATTTGACAAATTTGACCCATTCTACAAGACTGCCTAGTAAACATTATAGAGGACCAGTGATTCTCCAGAAAACACCTGCTGCTCAGCCAGGAGCATCACTGGAGATCGTTGTTTATGTGGGACAAACAGTGATGCTTGGAACCTGGACATTGAGTCTAATTATAAACTGTGAAGCAGTGGGAAGTCCCGAACCAGTTATAAGTTGGACCAAAAATGGAGAAAAAATAAAATACAGCAGCAGGTAAGGAAAGCAAATGTATATGCCTTTAGTACTGATGACAAGTGAACCTATGTAACTCATTAAACACAGACTTGTACATCATGTTAGCTGTTTTATTTTATTTTTTGTATGAAATCCAGCAAAAAGTACATTAAGTATAAGTGACAACATAAACTGAGCAGCAGATCTAGGAAATTATTAGGAAATCCAGTCATTATAGCTATGATGGTAGCTCCAGGCAGATATTTCAGTCTGATTCTTTATTTACATGACTGCAGCAATGGTACACTTTTATTTTATAAGGAGTAACATTTTCCTCAGCAGAATGGTATCGAGGGTCCAAGCTTCAAAGACATGCATGAAATAAGAAGGGCATTAGTGAGTCAGTTGAGAAGATAGCTGTGCACATCAAGGTGTGCTTTATATACTGCTAGCCATTTAGTTAAAAGCTTGTAGTGTGATCCCTTCATAAGTATTTGCTGCATCTTACATTCAACAGATCATAGAAAAAAAAGTGCAGTTTTGGTTCATAGGTTCATAGGTTGGTACTAGGCTATCAGCCCTATGGCCTATACAAGTCTAGCCATAACAATTCCCTGGCTATTTCTTCCCACACTATTTACTTCCCTGGACCCCTGTCTAGCAGTGCGACTGACGTGATCCTCAGGGTGAATTTCCTTTCACCCATCCAATCATCAAGGTTCCTTTTGAACCTATCCCTCCAGCATGTTTTGTTTATTGTGATGACAAGGTTTAGATCCCTGGAGCGTGTGACCTATACAAGCCTAGCCATAACAATTCCCTGGCTATTTCTTCCCACACTATTTACTTCCCTGGACCCCTGTCTAGCAGTGCGACAGACGTGATCCTCAGGGTGAATTTCCTTTCAGCCATCCAATCATCAAGGTTCCTTTTGAAAAGGGCCAAAGAGGCACTCTGCTTGACATGTATGGGCAATCTATTCCAGAGTCTGGGAAGTCTCCGGGTCAGGAACCTATCCCTCCAGCATGTTTTGTTTATTGTGATGACAAGGTTTAGATCCCTGGAGCGTGTGGCTCTGAGGGATTGGGATTTCTTTAAGTGTAGCATGTCCAACAGCTCTGGGTTTGACATGGCCTTGTATGTTAAGCAGAGATTGCCTCTGAGTAGACGATATGTGACAGAGTGTAGCTGGAGTTCTTTAAGGCGGTCAGCATAGGGCATCTGCTTTAGGCCTGTGATTCTTTTAGTGAGATATTTCTGTGGCCTTTCCAGTTGTTGCAGATGTCTTGAGAGGTACGTACCAAATGGGGTGTTGTATTCTATAATGGCTCTAATGAGAGATGAGTACAGTGGGACAATTACCTCCTTTTTTCTGGATGAAAAGCCCTTAGTGATGAGGTGTGCCACATAGAAGGATTTCCTGACTGTTGTGGCGATGTGGTTATCAAAGGTGAGACCACTGTCCACCTGTGTCCCTAAGTCTCTTATCACACTTTCAGTGTTTAGTGTACTGCCACCTATATGGTAATTCACGGATACATGTTTTTTCCCCAAAGGGGATAACTATACATTTCTTGGCATTGAGCTTGAGCCCATGGCTCTGGCACCAAGCATCTTTTTCTGTAAGGCCCTTTTGTAGAATATCCACATCATTTGGGGATTCAATAATGGCTCCCAGTTTGCAGTCATCTGCGAACTTTGTTAGCCAGAGTCCCTTAGTGTTGGCCTGTACTTCAGAGAAGTAGATGCCAAACAAGAGCGGTCCCAGGACTGAACCCTGAGGTACTCCACTTGTCCCTTGTCTGGAGCTGGATTTGGAGTTGGCTACTTTTACAGTGTGGGTTCTATCAGTAAGCCAGTTAGCAACCCATTGGGTGATGTAGGGATTAATGCCCAGCTTAGTAAGTTTATCTATGATTCCAGAGTGAGGGATGGTGTCAAAGGCCTTGGCAAGGTCTAGATAGGCTGTGTGGACCACCTTACCCTTGTCCATGGCTCTGGAGACTGATTCAGAGAAGTCAATCAGGTTCAGGAGACAAGATCTGCACTTCACGAACCCAAACTAGGTGGGGTCCAGTGTTTGAAGGTTGCCAATGTCTTTGTTTACAAGTTCCATGATAATACGCTCCATGGCCTTGCAGATAAGGCTTGTCAGACTGATGGGATGGTAGTTTCCGGGATCCAAGGTGGATCCCCCCTTGTGGAGTGGGATAACTGTAGCTCGGCGCCACTCAGTGGGCACGAAACCTAAGGTGAGGCTATGACTGCTGTTTAGAAAGGGTGAAAAAAGACAGGAAAATAGTGTACAATTCTGGGTTTCTTGGCTACTCCCCTTTATTCTTCTCAGGAATCAGTCAGTATCTCTAACTGTGTAGTTCCAGTCACCAAAATGTTAAATTTCCTGAGTGGTCCACCCTAACATCTTATAGACTGTGATACATCAGTCATACCTCTGATAGCTTTTGTCTGAAGTTAAGACTAGCGATAGAACAGTCCTTCATCATAACATTATGATTTTGATTTTATAAATAGCAGTATGCGAACTCTGTGGATGGTGCAGTCTATTCATCGGGTCACTCAGTATTTGATGCATGGATCAATTTTTGTGTTTTTGACCTCATTCTTTTTATTTTTTGTTAATTTATTTATGCTGTTTTTATTTATTAATTTATCTATCTATCTATCTATCTATCTATCTATCTATCTATCTATCTATCCATCCATTGTGATATTGGTCTGATTTGTGTCTGAAACAATATTAGTTAATTGTCATGTTATTTATTTATTTACATTTGTTTACCGGGAAATTCCGACTGGAAGCAGGTCCTTTTTCAGCGGATGCCCGAGGAGAAAAGCTCCACATCATGTACATGTTAGAGATACAAAGCTGCAGCAATAGTAAACAACATTACAGGTTAAATCAGAAAACTGCAAAAAGCTGCACTCAGAAAGCAACTACAAAATCCAAAAGAGCGCAGTAGGCAAAAGAGGGGCACTCCGACCAGTTAGCGAAAATCACTCGATTTATTGAATATCCACAAACAGCATCACAAACAGCATTAACGCAGTTCATTCACAATATGTGTTTTCGTCCACATACAACTTGGACTTCATCAGATAATAAATAATTCCACTAATTACATCTTAAATAGTTCAGAATTAAAACATTAACCAATAAACATCATAAAAAAACATTTAAACACACTAATCAGGCTCTCCTAAAAGGCTCATGAATATTAAGTAGCAAGTATATGTAATGTCACCACTCAATATATAAATATTAAATAAAATAGTGTAGAATTCACTTGTTACATCTTAAATAAATTTCATAATATTAAAATTAATATATTATTAAAATTATATGCATCATACATGGTTATTAAAAACTAAACTTTTAAAAAAGTATATATGTTATATGTATATAAAAATTTTATGTTTAACATATAAGAATCAATGTATTCAAGTAGATTGGCGCCATCTACTGGCGTATTGATCATAACACAGTCTTTACACTTTGGCAGCCCTTAATTTTAATAAAGGTAAAAGAGAAATATGGTCATTTAAACCAGGTGTTTTCGCTGCTTCCAGAGTTATCTGCCACCACAGTTCCTTATATTCTAACAATTCCTCCCAAGGGCCACCTCTTATATCTCTCTTGACTTGTTCTAATACAAAAAAGAGGAATTTATACCCTTCACATTCCCTAGAGTGTTTGTATAAAGCATTTGTTTCTTTAGCTTTTGAAATTTCATAAAGATGTTCATAGATACGTCTCCTCAATACTCTCTCTGTTTTACTTACATAAAATGACTTACATTTTTGACATAATGCAAGGTAAATTAATCCTTTTGTATCACAACCAAAGTTCCCCTTACTTCTAATCCTTCTATTTCTACTTTCTAAATGAATTTCCCCTTTGTTCATAATATATTCACATTGGTGGCAACTTCCACATTTAAAAGTTCCCATTTTCTTTCTTCCCCCTATAAAATGTATACTTTCACAATACTTGGTGTTTCCTACATTACTATTTATCTCAAAGATTTTCTTCATATTAAATGAGTTTTTATAAACTACCTTTGGCTTTAATTTTAATATTTCATCTATGTCTGTAAGTGACACAAATCTATCCCATTCTCTCTGAAAAATCTCCCTGACCTTGAAATTTGAAGCATTGTATTCCAATACCAAGGCCTGCTGGTATTCATTATAGGTACCTTTGTTGTTTCTATCCCTGATTTCAGGTAAAGAATCGGATGTAACACCCTTAATAGGTCTAAATTTTGTGCTTCTACCTTCCTCCACTTCCATCCTGATATTTTCAACAAAATTGCCAGGATAACCTTTTTCTTTAAACATAATCTTTAAAAAAGCACATTCATTAACAAAATCTGACTCCAAACTAGTCATATGGCAACCCCTGACAAACTGTCCTTTCACTATGTTCTTTTTACAATGTGAAGGGTATGCGCTGTCATAGTGGAGAAAGGAGTTACAGAAGGTAGATTTTCTATAAATTCTAGTTTCAAAATTATTGTTCAACTTGTAGATCTCCACATCCAAATATTGTAACGTATCAATTGAAGTCTTATGGGTGAATTTAAGAAAATTAGTGGATTTGTTAATATATTCAATAAATTCACTAAATTTATCATAACCTGCTGTCCAAAAAATTACAATGTCGTCCAAAAAATGGCGGTATAATGTCCAGCAGGTGTTGAATTTGGAATGTAAGATGAAACTTTCCTCCCACTGTGCCAAGACTAAATTCGCAAACGTGGGGGCACAGGCTACACCCATAGTTGTGTTTGTTGGAAATATTCCCCATTAAAAATCAAAAAGTTATACTTAAGGACCATATCCATAAGTCCCATAATAGCAACTTTCTCATATTGGGGTATCTTATTATCTTGAAAAATCATTTCCTCAAACATTAATAAACCCGTCTCATAGGGTATGCATGAAAAAAGATCTAATATGTCAATAGTGACAAAAATTAGATCTTCAGTAAATAAGTCAGGGGTAATATTCCTTAGTAAGTCCCATGAACCCTTAAGTATAACCTTGTTTTGTGTACAAATATGTTTAGTTTTTACATCAATGTAACAACATTACAGGTTGTTGGCTTTAATACAGTAACAAGATATTGATTATCAACAGTATATACAGAAATGTTGCAAGGTAAGATAGTTTCTTGTCATTTATAATGTTAGTAACAAAGTTGTCAGACAAGATGTTAAAGTATGTAAAGACAACTAGCTATTTCTGACTGTGCTCCAGAAATGTTGCTCCAGACTTGTTGACCATGTCTTAGGACTTGTTACTAGTCCGGCTTCTAGTGTCATAATATAAAGACATCGCTCTCACTAACACGTGCCTTCACCCAGTAATTGCAGAGTCCTTTTGTATCTCCAATAGGTGCTGCACAATCTACTGTATTCTTCTTTAGTCAGACTAACCAAAGAATATTTAAAAAAGTGGCTACATTATGCAGCTGAGGTAGCTTTACTTAGCCAACTCTTTACAAAAAAAAGCCCCTTGGCAGTGAACTAGTTAAAGTGTACTTTCTTTTCTAGGTCACAACATGTGCAAACTTGTTAAATGCAGTTTACATACAAAAGCACCCATGTTTATATATTTTATTTTATGTAGTCATGCATGGAATAAGAGTAGGTTCCATTGGCAGTGGCTGCACACTCATGACGGCCTATTCTAGAATTTCTGTAGAAGAAAAAAGAACATAATGGTGTCTGCTTGCTATCACATCATTTCACATTATGCCCTACATGTGGAAATAGTTTCTTCATTAATGAAGCCAGCTGCAGCTGTTGTTTTTAGTTATTTATTTTGTTTTTATATTTGTTAAGTGTGGTAGAACACTGATGCTAATGGAATGTTTCTATGTTCAGCCCAGATGTACTAAACATATATAGTACAAATGAGGAGTATTATTATTGTATTTATTTTATTGGCATTTGTTTTCCGGGAAAGTCCACTGGGCCAAAAGAGCCGATTTTCAGTGGAGGCCCGGGAAGAAAAGCTCCACAAAAATAGTTAGTTTAATAGTACATAAGATTCAAATAGATACACACAGTATTCTATAAACGGTATTATATAAACAGTATTTTACAAAAACATAAAAGTATTATACAAAATTAGAATGATGCAGTTCAGAGATGCATACAACTAAGTAAACATATTTTTGTACACTTCAAGGTACTACTGTGGTAAAAGCAGTCTTGTACAAATATTTATAAGGTGCTCTAAGAGTATCAGCCAGCTCAACAGTGCAGGGTAGTGTGTAAATGAGTTAGTACTTGTTAGTGAGGCATAGGTAGATTGTAAGACATAGGTAGATAGTGAGATGTAGATAGGTAACTTATATGTGATCTAATGAGTGATAAAGGAAGATGAACAGGAGAAGATGTCAATTAAGGTGAGTATTATTTAAGGGTGCATACCTTCGTTGAAGGTTGTGCATCAGGGCTGGTAACTCGGCATGTAAAAATCAACTACCAATCATTAACAGACTAGAGTTCCGCTGTGGCGACCCCTCACCAGAAAAAGCCGAAAGACACAACAACAACAACATTATTTAGGGTGTGGGGAAATCAGGTTATGGATGGATGAGAAATTGTGACATCTGCATAGCCAAAGGGTAGACAAGTGTTGCCACAGAGATTTTCTGAAGGAGTAAATATTGCTCGAGGTTCTGATAGCAGCTGGGAGAGAATTTCTTAGCTTGGCAACAGTGAAGGAATAAAGCATGTCGCCAGCTTGGAGTTTTGGCTTGAGTACTTGCAGGAGAAGTTGATTTTCAGATCTGAGTGGCCTGTTTGGTTGATAGTGAGTTAAAATTGAAGAAAGGGCTGGGCAGTCTGAGGAGCTGTAAATTATTTTGTGTGCTCTTATTAGTTGTACGTAGGTCAGGTGATGTGGAAGTCTAAGCCAGTTAAGTGATTGCAGGGAGATCCAAAACAAAACAACTCAGAAGGGGCACCACAGTACAGGTTGAGAACACTTTATTGTAAAAATAACAAAACTGTAGAACTGTAAGCGCTTTTGCATTCAAACGGGAATGCTTCTTCAGACATATTTAAAACAGTCAAAATATCAGTTTCTTGTAGGGAGATGCTGTAATGTGATAATAAAATAAAATAATAAATAATAAATAAAATAGTGCAGGACATATGTAATGTTACCTTTATTAAAGCATTTATACTTTGCTTGTTTGTAAAGGTAAGTCTTAAAATGGTCCTGCTGTTTTACTGTACCCCTCCAGATATCTTGCGTCTTCATGAATGAGTCTGTTTTTTAATTTTCTGCCACCCGTTCTTAAAATCTTTTCCATTTTCACTGCCCTTTCTGAGAGGTGTTGTTATGTGTACAGAAAAGAGGAGGGAAGTGAACTGAAGTACTTTGAACAGCATGCTAATTATTACGCAAGTTTTCAGTTAGTGAAACTGTAAACAGGCTAGCGACAGAAGGCTAGATAGGGTTTGAATGGTTGTGGGTTGGGTGAATTGGGAGGTGTTGTTGAACTAGAATGTAAAAGGTATCCACCTGAAAGAAAGAAAAAAAAAGGTAGGAAGAGGTTAGTGGGTGTGTGAAGGTGGTGCAAAAGTATGGATTATAAACTATTTCATAATTGGTGGTAATGTGGTGGGTGAAGGCTATCTTAGTTTAAGTGTAGAGGGTGTGGGAGTGGGTGGGAATTTGAAGTAGGGTGGGGGAGTGGAGTGAGCCCCAGCATAGCAAAGGTGAATGGAGTGGCCTCAACCAATCAGGAATATTAATGGAATGCAGCTACTCCCACCACAGACGGTTTTCCAGCAAAAAAAAAAAATCAATAAGATAGAATGCTTATGGATACAAGCACAAGGTCTTTGAACTCTAGCTACTTGAGGTGAGACACAAAGTTTAATTATATTGTTTTGGGCTTTATTTGCTTTTTCCAGAGAAATTTTACACTGATACAGTAAAATATGCTTAAAATGTTAATGTAACTTCAGGTTAAGCATTATATGGTCTGTGTGTGTGGGTTTCCTTCGAACAGATTCAAGACTATAGCACAGAATTCATTGAAGCAGAAGTGAGGGAAACAAGATATGTCTTCAGTTTAATTTGATTCTTGGAAATTGCATTTCACAGGAATTTCTCAGTATTTCTCCTTTTGTGCTTTTGCAACTGGAGTGAAATTCAGCTGTAGAAGTTCCTTTGGTAGTAAAAGTTTCATAACTTTTGCAGCAGGAATCATCAAGGCTACTACTCAGTACACTGGAAGAGAGACATGAAATAATTAAGATTGTTTGGTGGTTGAACTAGCTAGATAAACTACTATCCGTCTATGCTCTACTGCATTAAGTAGTGTTTGGCAAACATAAGAAATGCAATATATTTCACAGTTGTACCAGAGCCATACTCACCTTAACTAACACAGTTAATGACTTTAGAAATCAAGGACAATTTGTATCTGCCATATTTTTAGACTTGTCCTCGCCTCTCTAAATCTTTCTAGCTGCTCTATCATCACCTGGTTTCAGAGATCTCTATCTGGATGTCAGCAGGCTGTACTTTGGCAACACCACCTCTCTACTCCCCTACCAGTTATCTTAGGGGTCCCTCAAGGCTCCATCCTTGGACCGTTACTCTTCTCCCTCCTATCAATCAGCTTCACATTTCATACAGAACTGTTGGATGTCACTATAGACGACAGCCTATATTTTGACAGCCACATAAAAGAAATGAGAAGAAAACTAGTGAAAAATTAGGCCCCCTCTTCAGTATCACTCCATATTTAACCAGTTCTTCACAAAAACATACCACTTCAAGCTTCTTGTTCCCAACACACCTCTATGCTGCTCCAACAATGCTTAATCTATAGGCCTCTCAGATGAATCTTCCAGTACAATGCTATAATAACTTTGCTTAATTTTCTACCACCATGCCTTATAAGAAACATCATTGCCTTGCCCTTAAATAGCTCTCCTGAGTAGAACCACCACACTTTCTAATTCGTCCATTAATTCTCTCACAAACTTATTTTCAAACCAGAAATATGCCCATTGTTAATTACTCCCCAGATAGATCTTTCTGCTCCATGAGCAAACTGCTTCTCCATGTAACATCCAGACTGGAAAATTACTTGCACTCCTCATATGTCACTAGACTATGGAATAATTTACCCATACAAATCAAACAAATTAGCACTAACAAACACTTCAAGCTCCAAGTAATCAGTGTCTTCTTGACATCTGACCCCACTCCTGTTTGAACCCAGGATAATTACCTTTAGTTATTACTCCCTGACACTATCCCATCTACTGTCTGAAACTATGCCTTCAGCTGCAGCTAGATGCGCACCTGTATCTCTCGGCCTCATTCTCACTCCTAGTTAGTTTACCACTCTTTCTGTCCCTTTCACGTATCTCAAGCATCTGCTTAAGCAATTTCTATGGTACATTTAAGTAGCTTGAATCTATACAAACATTTGCCTGAAACTACCTACTATTGTGATTTCATGATTAATTAGCTTTTCTGTGTCTGTTGTGTATATATGGTAAGTCTAGTATCATCTTATACTTCATGTTATGTAATTGTTTGTTATGGGACCTTTTCTCCCCGGGCCTTTGCTGCAAAGGGGTCCCTTCATTGACCCAGTAAGACTATCCTGATAAATGCCAGTAAGTAAATAAAGAGATAATGAAGGATTTATTTTCATTTGAATGGACACCATTTACTTTTGGCTTACATATGAACTGTTGACAGTCTTTTCTGAGCCTCACCATTTATTGAAAATGGTCTGCCAAAAAACTAAAAAAAAGCACAAAAATCGTCCTTCCAATGTTAGGACAAGCCTCCCACTCCCCCCAAAATTATATATACCAACTCCATAGTCATGCCACAGTGAAGAACAGCCTTGACAAGTTAACGGAATATCATAACTCTATACAGTACAGCAGTATATTCTTTTACCCCTAATTGATTTGTGACATGATTCATACTGCTGGGGAATCTGTAAAAACAGTTTGGAAAGCCTGCAAAAAAGAAACATTTTTGGCTTAGAAGTTGCATCAGAGCTGTTAGTGAGTGGTTAAGGGTGATGTCCCGGAGTTTAAACATCATATAGATTTGCCTGATCTGTATACTATAATGGTATATAACTGATTTCACTATCTACTGTATAAGGAGATAGAAGGTACTCCATATAGATGGTGCAGAGTCCAATGAGCTTTTTTTACTCAAGTAAAAGGGGATCTTGGCTGGGTTGTAGCTTTGCTGTTTCAGGAGAGCAAATGACAGAGGAATATGGGCATAAACAGTACTTCAAAAAAGCTAGTTATCAGTTACAGGAATATAATAAGATTATTATGAAAATTACATTCATAAAACCAAAAAATATAAATTGTCTACCCTTTATTTGTGTAAATGTACTTATCTATGCTACTAAAGTACATACTGAATTAATATTTTCTGTACAAGACACAGTTTAAACTTATTTTTATAAGCAGTTGTTTTCATTCAGACTTTCAGTATAGGTGAAACTACTCATATTGTAAGTTTGTCTGACTATTCTGTCATGATAAATAGATGTTTGCATAATTTCCATGTGCTAGTGTTAAACAGGCTAACATACAGAATAGATGCTCCTGATGAATTGAAGAATATGTGAATAATTCTGGAGTGTCAAAAGTAGTAATAAAACTGTAAAAAGGTGTTTTAATTAACGTGTATGGATGGAGACAGTGTTTTCTTGTTCCTCTTCTTTTCAAGCTAACTTTGATTTAGGACCTGCCTTAAGGTATTGTTTACTGTGTAATGCTGGCTTCAATGTTTGTGACTGATACTCAGTTCTGTAAAAGCAGTGATACTAGCTGGCATTTTCTCATTTTCTGTAACTGGTACATCTTTATGTGTGCATCAGTCACATCTGATGAGCAGTTAGAAGCCAGTTAGCAATCAATCAAGCAAAATAACTTCATTTACCCATTTTTAATGCATTGTATCAAGGTTAAGAGATTAACCACAGCAAAGTTAGATCAGTTACAAGTAGTAGTCCAGACAAGAAAATTCATAGTTACTTCATTTCAGGTGGACTGCATCTAGCCTGCATATAGAAATGCTAGTAGCTACACATTAAGAGTTTCCAGTTTAGTCCTAGCAGGACAGATACCCCTGAGTATGGGGTTGTGTCATGCCTTAGTTCTAATCAAACAAAACAATTTATAGGCTCAGATTGACCTGTGGCTAAATCAAATTGTGAAGATCCACCACTGGACCAGTAATCAAGGATCCTCAATCCTCACCACTGGCAACGGTGTGGGATATTCACTGAGAGGGTGACAAGTACACACACAGTATTTCCACATGCAGCTCTATGCATCAAGTACAATTTCCAATGAGAGCACAAAGATACCACAGTCAGTTCAGGACTGGTTTCTCCCTCTTTCTCCAGATCCCCAATAAGACTCCCACTGGCATAGCTATAGAGGTGAGATCTCAGCTGAGTGACCAAGGCAAGGGCTCCAGCACCCTGTCTGTCCAACCAGTGCTTAATGTCCCTGCCCAAGTAGCCAACATACAGACTCTTTGAGGTGCACACACACACACACACACACACACACACACACACACACACACACACACACACACACACCTGGGAAAGGCTGGCACAGGTTTACTCGCTATGCCCCCTTCTGCCCAGACTATAATGTCGTTATCACTGACACCAGTCACTCCTTATCAGCCATTTTAAGGCCCTTAATAAAGGGTATCCAATCTTACTGTGTAATATTAATATTAACAAGACAATACTAGATATATATTCACAGTGACATCAGAGTTCAAAACCACAGGAAATATTTAAAACAACATGGCTGGACAGTCTTAAATAAATAAAGAAAAATATCTAAACTATGCTTCACTATGTTCCTGCCTGTATCTAAGAGAATTATGCTGCTCCCTAGAAACTTACTTCATTAGAGCAAGGCAGATGTTGTGGTGAATGGTTCTTGTCAGGTCCAAGAAAGAATGCAGAAAATAATATCTCAAATATTACTGCTGGGATAGCTTGCAGGATGACATCACTTTTTGTCATCTGACTTCTAGTTCCTGGGCCAAACCCCCCATTGTTAGAAGCTAGCAGCATTTAGTATCTACCTGTAAAAGTATACAGACAAGGGTTTTTCCTCAGATCGTTGGCAGATGCTGGAAGTCATAAAACAATTATATTCCTTCATGCTTCAAAAGTAGCAATTAGTTTACTCCAAGGGCAATACAAAAAGCTTCCTAGCACAGACTCTGTATCTCTAGCTGCATTAAAAACTTGAGAAACAGCCTTTTTTATTGCGTAGCCTACAAAGTAATTTAATTTCAGCTATTTTTCTAAAGTTTGCTGGACTGAAGTTAATCTCCTGTATTCCAGTTTCCACTGTTAAAATATATATATTTAAACAATTACAGTAGTGCATGCACATTTCTGTTCTCTTCCAATAGGGCACACAGTGGTTACATTTCAAACAGCACTTTGCAAATACCTTTTCAACACACACATCTGTACAAGCCATTTGATATACACACAACATACAGTTCTAATACATTTGTAACACAAGTATCTTGTATAAATCATTTGGATATTCACCAATGACATAATTATTTGCAAAATTCCAGCTAGCCATGCTGGCAGTATCTCCTTTCATCACACAAATATCCCTTTGACAAGTCAGAATTCTGCTTTAATACGTGTAAGGGATTCAGTCATTAACAGTGTTACCATCCCTGTGGAGAGACACTGTATACGTCATTCGTTGTGATATGCCACACCACTCAAAATCCTGTCACCAGGTCCTGGTATCTTATTGTTCTTATACAAACATTAGTTATGTTAAATGTTATACACCCAGAACCCATTTTTTAACTTGTAAATTGTTGTTATTATGCTTATGTTGAATGAACTTATGCTGTGATCAAGAAATAAATACCTGTGTTTCTCCAGAGTTATAAGTTGGTGTTTTTAAGTATCAACAAGCAGGTAATTATATTTTATAATTTCAGATTTGTTTATCAGTTCATTGGCACTGCAAATAGCAATCATTGGTTAAAATTTTTCTGAAACAATGTTGTCCAGTTGCAAAAGGCTATCATTATCAGCATGTTCCAGGACACGGTGAGAAACTATCATGTCAAATAGTCTAGTGCTAGGGCACAAATTAGCTACAGGTCAGTGTATAGTAGAGCAATGGCAAATAGAATTTTAGGGATAGCGGATAATAGCATGCCTGAAGGACAGAATACTAAAGGAGGCAAAGTAGAGAAAGTTAAAAATGGCCCAAAATCACAGTTATGGTGGCAAAATATGGCCATGTTTTAAGCTGAGAAAAGAGATGTAAATGTTTATCGAGCGATTATTAATAGCTTCCAAAGCATTTTAGCATCACTGTTTTGCAGTGTTTGTTTCTGATGAGTATAGTTCTGGCAGTTTTTTTGTGCTTCTGCTTTCTTCTGTACATTAAGGAATTCTGAATGCTATTTTAGTCCTAACATTTTTTCCAGTAATGCCAAGTTTAATCTTGTTCCTTCATTTGTATCTTAAAGAATTATGTTTGCTAAGGTAATTTCTTCTCTTTTGATCATTTTTGATCACAGGAAACAGTCTCTCCTGAATTGTGATTGATGTCACTAATCAGCAGACAATAGCAAGACATCAGTAAAACAGGACATCCCCAATATCTGTCCCCCTCCCCTTATCTCTAGGGAGAAAGTCATCACTGCCCTCTCAAAGGCAAAAAAATACAGCCTCCATGGGACCCGATAACATCCCAGGCTGCATCCTACATGAATTCAGGCAGGAACTTGCAGCACCATTACGGAAAGCTTTCTACATGGCCCACCTCATTAGTAAGGGTATCTCATCCAGGGACAAATTGGTCATAACATCCCTGAATTCTTCCCTTATAAGACCCATTATTGAGTACAATGTCCCTTTTGGCATGTACCTCACAAAGCACATGCAGCAGCTGGAGACACCACAGAGGTTCCTCACCCGGAGAATCCAGGGCTCAAATATCTACCCTACACAGATAGGCTTAAAGCCCTGTCCCTCTACTCAGTCTCCTACAGACTCCTCAGAAGTGTTCTCTGTCTAGCATACAAAGCAACCTCAGAACCCACCCTGATGGGATTGCTGCATATTCGCAAGTCAAGTTCCACTCGAGTAACCCACACACATGACCTCAACCTGGTCTGTGACATCAATAGGCGTTGGCGGGACAGATTTGTGTCCCAGAGACTCCCCCTTTTATGGAATAGACTCCTTCTACATGTTAAGCAGAATACCGCATTAAACCTTTTTAAGTGCAATCTGGATAACTGGATGGGGAGCAGAAATTACACACCTGGGATTCCACCTGTGTCCCTGCCTGACAGTGGCATAGGATGCTGACTTGTTGGAACAATGGGCTAAATTCTTGGCTAGGCTTGTAAGGGCCTCAGCCTAGTAACTTCCTATGATCCTGTGTGTTATGATTAACTCTAACAAATGCATTTCATGTGTCTTAAAGGAGTGCCCCAAAAACTTTCATACTGTTTAAATGGATATGTGTGAAATCAATGACAGCTGTAAAATTGATATCTTTTCCTTGTACTGATCTGAAGTCACACTTTGCCTAAAAAATAAGTTTATAATTGTTTAGATGTGGCTGGTGTTGTATACACTTTCTAATATTTCAATAAAGAGACAATAAGGTAATAGGTCTATATAGCAATAACCCATGCCTGGGTTGTGGTAATGCTGGATTAACCCACGGTTGGTGTGGTTTGGTCATGAGGGTGAAGCCCGAGTGGCCAAACAAAGGCAACCGTGGGTAAATCCAGCATTACCCACACCCATATGTGGGTTATTGTTATTATACAATGACATTATTTAATTAAAAAAAATTACTTTTCTTAAATAATGGCATTGTATAATGCCTCCTTGCTACCCTTCCACAGCTGTCTGGTATTCTGCGTCAGTTCTGATGTACTGAGCATGTGTATGCCTATGCAGTACATCAGAGCTGTGGGCAAAAGCAACGGAGAAAGCAAGATCTCTGTTGCTTTTTACAAACTGTCTCGCTATGTTAAACTTGTTTAACATAGCGAGACAGCTTTAAAAAAAGCAATGGAGAATCTCAGTTGCTTTTTTTAAAGCTGTTAAACTCGTTTAACATAGCGAGACAGTGTGAAGCAATGGAGATCTTGCATTCTCTGTTGCTGCAAAAAAGAGTTATAGTAATGGAAAACGTCCAGGCGACCGGACCTTTTTCCATTACTATAACTCTGATTTACAGTTGTGCACGCTGACCAATCAGCATGCACGTTTTTGAATATTAATGGGGGGTTGTTGTATAATAGTTGTTTAAGGCCATTGATGCGCCATCCTAAAACAAGAGTACTATAAGCATGTTTGTCCAGCGAGATGATCTAATACCTTTCTTAGCAGAATGATTGATTACTGTTGCCACTTGGTGCTCAGTAGCAGGTTCAAAGAGCCTTAAGACCTCTTAAGGAAGCTTGTCTACTGATTCCAATCCCAGTTTTAGTTAAACAAATTTATACATCTGACTAAGTGTAGTAGTGTGGAAGGCGAAGAATGGACATTCTGTTTGCTGGAATAAAGTAGGAGAAATCATTTACATTTGATGGGATCCTTCTGGCACACAGTGTGAGAATGAAAATGACTCACAGTTTTCTTGCTATTTAGGTTAAGGGATGGGGGAGGCACATATTTGTGTCCTGTGTATGTTGCACTATCCTTGCAATTTGTGACTGTTGTAGAATTAAGAAAAAATAATTGCTGTTCCTCATAGTAGCTTTATTTTCCAAGATTTACATACATCTTTGTTCATTCCCTTGTTCTCTGTTTTTTGTATTATTAGAAATGTACTTTGGTGATACTTAGAGTGATCTCTATGCAGTACCATGTTCTTAAACTGGGAAATAATTCAAGGAAGTTTTTTTAGCTTGACTATCAATTTATGCAGACATGTCATGCAATATAAATGACTCAGAAAGATAGTATTGCTTAACTCTATCAAGGGGTATGATGTGGAGTGCAGTTATTGGAGCCCAATACAGGTAAACGTTCCTGGCTCTAACCAGCTGACATTCCTGGGATAACATAATCTGTCCTTTTGACACATTTCACTAATATAGGCATAAGGCCACTTGTTTAACCAGCCATTGCTCTGACAACATGAGGAAACTTTTATCTGTACCCTGTCTGACACATTCATACTGTCTCTTGGATATTATGTCAGTCTTACTCCGAAGAGCTATTAATTGGAATATACCATGAAGCAGTGAAGTGGGGAAACTATGATCACCATATTTCCAGTTTACATTTGAAGGACTGCTGCTGGTGGTCATTATAGTGGATAGATCATAGCTCCACCTTAAGTGATTTGAAAATCTGAAAATGTTTTTTGTCTTTGCAATGCAGGATACGCCACAAGTAACCACCCTAAGACACAAAGGAAAGAACAGTATACTGAAGAATATGACTTCATTGCTTCTGGCTGTTTCCTAGTGTATGATGGACCATGTTGCAGACAGTATAGTGTATAAACCTATATAAAAACAGCCTAAGTTAGGAAGGTTGGGTGGCTGGAGTTAGCATGAGACAATAACCTGTCATCACCAGTAGGAAAGAGAGCTTGTCTGCTGCTGAGACACCTGGGTAGTGGTGGTCTCTGTCATACATTTTGCAGGTCAGGGGACAAAGGAAAAGCACTAAAGGAAGTGTTGTTTCACAGAGAAGAGCCTTGAGCAGTGCTACACCAGGTTGTCTAGACATTAAACAATATGTACAGTGTTGTAGATAGTATATAGTTCATGTACAATGCTAACAGACAATGACCCCACATGGTGTCTTCTATAATAGCAGGGAGGGTGACATTCAGTGATCTTCTGGGTACATATTGTTTCCATATACCTTTTTCTACTGTTATTCCACTATGTACAGCCCACTGTAAGAAAAAAAATATGATATTCTGTCTAAGACTTACGAGACAATGAACCAATGTGCACCTTTTCAGCATGTTGTCATATATATTAACAATAACATTTTTCAACAGATTAGTGGTGTAACAATGGGGGCTCATGTAGCCCCTGTGTTTGCAAATTTAGTGTTGGTGGGAACATGAGATTATTATTAAATTACCTAATTATAAATTTGTAAGTTTTTATAAAAGATATATGGATGACTTGTTTTTCATCTGGACGGCTGATAGAAATTCTTTTGAGGAATTCCTTCTTCAGATTAACAATAGTATAGAATGGGTTAGGTTTGAAATCAGTGATATGGGTACATGTGCTCAGTTTTTGGACACAGAGGTAACGCTTGTTAGAGGTGAAAAGACATTTCATAGTAATATTTATCAGTAACAATCATTCTCAAATAATTACCTTCGCTTTGATAGTAATCATTCACATTTTCTGAAACTCAATATATTTAGGGGACAAGTAATAAGATTAAGAAGATTAATTAATGATGATTGGATATTTTATTAGGAAGTAGAATTTCTCATTAATTTGTTTATAGATTGAGAGTATCCATTTGGAAAGTTAAAGATTATTGCTGATAATGTAATAAAGCTAAGAGAAACTAGATTTCCACCTGTTTTGAAAGTAGGCTTAATTTCTAAGAAGGATTCACAAAGTTCTAGTAATTTGACAAGGAATGAATATACTTGTTCATTTCCATTACCTATCAGTATTGAAGCACTGTTTATACAGAATATTTCCAATAACTGGAAAACTGTATTGCGGAATGAGGAGCTAAGTAAAATAGTAGGGCCCATTCCAAATTTAATTTTTAAGAAAACCAAACATTTTAAACATATATTAGAACATCAGGTTATACAACAAATAGATGATGGAAGAGGAAAGAAATGGAGGACTTTTCGTTGTCAGAAGTGTTCCAATAGTTTTCATTTTAAACATATCAATTATGTTTGGGTAGCAAAGGAAAGGAATGATTGCCATAGTGAGGGAATTGTTTATATTGGATGCTGCTCAAACTGTGATTCTTTTTATGTGGGGAAAACTGTGAGAAAATTAAATAACAGGATTAGCGTGATTAAAAGAAAAGAGAAAGCAAATGTTCTGGCAAGACATGCATTAATTTGTAATTAGGAAGTTCCAATTTTAGTATTAGAGAAAGTTAATAAAGAATAAATTGGTTGATGGTTTTAATAGTCATTTGGAATTTCTAGAATTAAAATGGCAGGTCTATTTAAGAGCGGACACCTCCCCAGGTATCAATGATTCTAGATCAGTTAAAAGCTTGTTAAAATAAAGTTTAGGGTTTTATTGTTTGCCCTACTAGTATGGTGCTTCAATATAATCATTTTGGTTCTCTAAGAAGATGTTTCATGTCACTTTTATTAAGTAAGGACTGTGATTTGTTATTTTACTTGTGATGTCATTGATGGAATATGTAGTTAAATGAATAAAGTTGGTTATTTCATTTATTCTGAAAAAGTTTTTGATGTGAGAAGAACGAAAATGCTTAATAAAAAAGTTTTAATTTAATAAAGTGGTGGCGTTCTCTGAGTACTGCATACGTTTTGCTTAGTGTTTTTTTTTTTTGTTTGTTTTGTTTGGATGTGTTTGGCTGTGTTGTAAGCTATCTGAAGAAGTTTGGTAAAATCTAAACAAAAGTGGTCATCAAAATAGTTTTTTAATGAGTTATTTAATTAAAGAGTTACTTTATTTCATTTATTCTGAAAAAGTTTTTGATGTGAGAAGAACGAAAATGCTTAATAAAAAAGTTTTAATTTAATAAAGTGGTGGCGTTCTCTGAGTACTGCATACGTTTTGCTTAGTGGGTTTTTTGTTTGTTTTGTTTGGATGTGTTTGGCTGTGTTGTAAGCTATCTGAAGAAGTTTGGTAAAATCTAAACAAAAGTGGTCATCAAAATAGTTTTTTAATGAGTTATTTAATTAAAGAGTTACTTTTTAGCTGCTACCATGCTCTGTATCGGATTATTTTCTTCTGTGGTTGGTTATTTTTGTAGTATATTGGGTTTTAAAAAGTACACCATGAGGACGGGAAAGGCTTTAGCTAACATGTGGAAGCCCTCATATGACAGCTATAAGCCATTCCTGGTGAAACAGAAAGTGTTATCTACCATCTCATCCCTTGTTGATAAATACTGTATCCACTTAGAATGATACCAACTACCTAGACAGTTGTTAAAGCCAATTATCTTGTCTTAATATCTAGGCATCACTCATAATAAAAGCAATATAGTACTCAAGACCAGTATATTTCCTGTCTCTTGCACATGCATAGTAAGTTCTATCATGCCTCTCTTTGCACTCCCCTTTGGGAGGAGCACACCAGATCATTCAGTCCCACATGGGCCACCACCAATTCATAATAATCTTTATTTGGTTTATGGAAACTTAGAGCCCTTATGAGTCATGGATCCAGATACTGGACAAGCAACTCTGTTCTTGTCCAGTCTGGTGACTGTGAAGTCTGTCTGCCTAACAACAGACTTACTAAAACATTTCCCTGTGTGGAAGTAGACTGAGTGGGCCTTATGTGAACAGTCCTGCTTTCCTGGTGTCTCTAGAATGATCCTTGTGGATTTGTAGTATATGTGAGTAGAGAAAGAAGAAGTCATAGAAAAGGTGTTGCCTTGAGTGCCAGGGTCTGTGAATTCTAACATTGTGTTCTAGGACACTTTGGCATATTTTTCTGTACAACCTTAGCACATTTTAGGCGTAGTGGTGTGTTGTGATTAATGTGGTATTGTGATTATGTGATGTTTACCAGTAGAGAAGATCTTGTAGAGATATTAGAAATATTTCAGAAATTGTATAAAAATCTGTGTGATGCCCCCCCCCTCCCCGGGGGCAATAATCAAGGAGCCTGAATCGTCACCACTGACAATGGTGAGGGACATTCACTTGGAACAAAAATATGTCCACACAGTATTTCCAAATGCAGCTTTCTGCATCAAGCACAATTTCTCTTAACAGCACACAGGGAACACATTCAGTTCAGGGTCTGGGTTTCCCTATCTCTCTCTCTCCAGGCCCCCAGTAAGACTCCCCACTGGCACAGCTGTAGAGTTCAGTCCTCAGCCAAGTGTCCAAGTCAAGTCTTCCACCACTCTTTCTCTGTAAAACCAGTTCTCTGTGCCCCTGCTCCAAGTAGCTGAACACACACACTCTTTGAGATTTGATTTACACACACACACACACACACACACACACACACACACACACACACACACACACACACACACACACTCACACTCACACACCTGGGAAAGGATGGCACAGATTTACTATGGCCCTCTGCCCAAACTATAAGGTAGTTACTGCCACCAAACACTCCAAAGCACCTGCTCTAAGGCTCTTACAAGGGTTCCCAATTATACTGAGTGAAATTAATACTAATACAAATGGTATTGTTTTGACCAATGTAGTAGGGCTTTCTGGAGTGGCCACAGTGTCACAAAATAAATATAAGCACTCTCAAATGTTAAAATATTCTCTAAAAGACCAGCACTAATGAGGAGGTTAAATATATTTAATAATACATAATAAAAGAACATGAAAATACTAAATATCTGTTTACGATAAACACCCGTGTTTCAGACACAGAAAATATTAAAATGACACAGATGAATAGATTCACAGAGATACATAAAAAGCAGTACTTAACTAATCTCACTATATTTTCCTGACTGATCTAAAGAATTACTTATTCCCTGGTTACTTCCTAAAGCAAGGCAAGATGAAGTAGGTGACAGATCCTTCTTTGCAGGTTACAAAAATAGACTGCTCTGAGACTTCATTCTCATCTAGTATTAAAACATCATTTTAGTACTGGATTACAGAATAATATCACATACATCTGGTCCTCTGACTTTTGGTTCCCATACTATGCCCCTTACTAGAGGCTGCCAGGTTTTAGCACAGATGTGTTACCTTATATGCCTAGAGCTTTGCTAAAATCTTTTGTAGCTTCTGGAAGTCATAAAACAATTTCAAACTTCCACCCTTCCAGAGTAGCAATTGCTTACCCCCAAGGACAATGCAGAAGGCTTCCTAGTACAGACTTTTTGTCTTTGGCTGCTTTGGGACCTGTGAGGTACAATCTTTATGGCCAAAATTAAGTAATTTAATTTCTGGATATTTTTCTAAAAGTTAGCTGAGGCTGAGCTTAACCTCTTCTCTTCCAGTATCCTCTGTTACAATATTAAATTCAACAGTTATAATACAGTTTGACATACAAGACCCATCAGATCCAACTTCATTTAGGCCAATTTCGATTCTAAACCATGATTATAAAGTATTTGTCAATAATGGCTAAACGAATGGCAAAGCTGATGCCATAATTCTAGGGAAGGCAAACCTTTGACAACATTAATAGAACAATGCAAAAAGTAACTAAGCAAAGACAAGGCTCCAGCTTCTTTTTCAAATGCAGACTGCTTTAATGGCACACAGACACAAGTGCTTTCACCATAGGCGTCTTCAAGTATATGATTACCTTAGTTATCACACCCTTTATATATCAACTGACATTACATTTAATTTGTTCTTAAACACATATTACACTCTATCAGTGGTTTACAAACAAATACATCTATATATGTTTGTATAAAAACATTAAATTACATTAACACTACAAAATACTAGCAAATATATAAAGAACTACATAAATATATATATAAAAAACATATAATAAAAACATACATTATCTACGTAAAGGTCTATTCTTTAAAATTGGTCTCAATGGAATCACATCATTGAGACCATGTCCTGCATTAGCCCTGAGCCTCACTATCCATTCTACTTCCATCTTCTCTATCTTTTTTATAATATCCCCCTTTCTCTTGTTAATATCAGTTGTCCCTAATACTCCAAATTTAAAATTATGTTCCATATTGGTTTCTTTTACATGCTTTGCTAGGGCATTAAAATTACTTCCTTTTCTAATGTGGTATATATGCTCTCTTATTCTATCTTTTAAGGGCCTATCAGTTTTTCCCATATAGAAATTATTGCATACCTGACAGTTAGCTAAATAGACTACATGTTTTGTATTACAGTCAGCATTAACTCTCATATAGAAGGTCTTACCCATATCTGGATGTTTATATTCTATTTCTGTTGTTATATAGCTACACCAGTTACATTGTTTACATGGTGTAGTTCCTACTATTTCCTGTGGTGCTCCTATTGCCTTATTAGTACATAATCTTCTTTTTAAAGATAGATTATTTTTAAATGTATATTGTGGTATGGGACTTACAAATTTTGTAATTTGTTCATCTGTAGTTAAAATATTCCAATATTTATTTATAATATTCGTATATTCTTTAATGTTCCTAGAATAGCTAAGACAAAGTCATAGGTCTCTAGCCTCATAATTTTTAGTGCTATTTCTTGCATCCACTAAATGTTCTAGAGGTTCAGAGAAATATGGCCTATGGTGAAAGCGCTTGTGTCTGTGTGTCTGTGTGCCATTAAAGCAGTCTGCATTTGAAAAAGAAGCTGGAGCCTTGTCTTTGCTTAGTTACTTTTTGCCTTTTTATTTTGTGGATATTTAGCAAAGACACTTGGTCATTGTTGGTATATTTTTTCTTCATATGGTGGATTTATCTGTATTCCAACAACACCAAGGAGATGGCTACCAGAATAGAAGATATTGAAACTATAGAACTGGATTATAATCCGAACCCTTGTACTAAAACTATTGAACTGAATATCACCCAATTATGAGTAAGGTGAGCAAAACAATTAATCCATTGCTTAACAGCCACTTGTAAGTAGAAGGAATAGGCTCAATTAATATTGACTTTATAGCAATGAGAAGTGAGATTTTAGCCTTAGAAAAGGAGCTATTTAGGCTAAAAAGGGTGGAATATGAAAGATTCCACCTTGAAGTCTGTTTAACTGAAAGTATCGTACCCTGTGGGCTTAGGATCCTGAAGATGTCAGCTCAGGATCCATGTGATACCATGTTATTGAGTGAATGGCAGAAACTAAACTTAAATACAAGTTTAAGCTACCTAAGACTGTTAATAGACTCTGCTAAAAGAGAAACACTTAAAATAATAGATCTAATAAAAACTAAATATAGATCTATTAATGACAAGTATGATTCTAAACTAACTACTAAATTGTTAGACAACTCTATGAACAATGTCAACTGTTATGCTCGGAAGTTAGCTCAAACTAAGTTAAAGAAACTAATAAGGGATCGTAAAGATTATGCTTTGGGTCATGTCTTCACTTGGCCCCATGAATTTAACACAAATGCAATGGCTGTTGAATCGCAAACAATGATAGAAGTTGAACCGCTAGCTAATAACAGAAGTATGAGTAATAATTTTACTCTGAATAAGGAAACATGAACAGATTTAGAAGATCAACCCATTAGTAGTAAAGCAACCAATAAGAACGCCAACATACAGGAAGTTACGTCATTAGGAGCGAGAAGCAAGAACATCGTAGTGACTGCAGAAGTGCATCACAATGGCGAAGAGGACAATGCAAGGAGACATTTTTCTAATCAAGAACCCCCTGTACAAAATCAAAAGGAAATGCCATTGCAGTTTCCACTACCTATAATCTATAAAAGAAAGGTCGTTGAACAGAGGGACAAGAAATCAGCAGATATGGGGAAGGAGTGTTACGCGAGGCAAACGGAAGTTACAGGAAGAAAGGATAAGTCCTTATACTATAAAGAAAGCATTCAACAAACTAAGAACTTAGTAGTTAATCTGTCAACACAAGTTTTAATGGTTGATGAAATTAATGTTTTACAAAAAGGACTATCTTTTATACCCGCTGCCGATAGTGACATTACTGATCTAGTTCTGGATTTAAAAAATTTTACAAGAAATGTTATGCTCAAAGTGATGTTTGGAAATAATGATTTGCAAGATAATATGTTTAAGAAACCAAGTTTATTTATACCTAAGCAACATTCTCTTATTAATGCATTTGAACAGATGTGCATGGATGAATTTTATAATCAATATTATGAACAGAAAATTAAGCAAGCTAAATCTAAATGGCATAATTTAAAAAGGAATGAATATAAAGCCTTATTAGATTTACAGCATAACCCTTATATTGTAATTAGACCAGGAGATAAAGGGGGTCAAATAGTGGTGCTAGACAAACATGTATATGAAGCTAAAATGATTGAAATGCTTAAGAATTCACAATTCTATGTATGTATTAGTCAAATAGAAGTTGAACGAATGATGTTTAAAGTTAGTAGCAAGTTAAAGGAACTTGTTTTAGGCGTTATGGATGAGAGACTTTTTAAATATTTTGAAATAATTAGTCCCACCATTCCCATTATTCAAGGTCAACCAAAGATACACAAAAATAAAAATAACTCCCCTATGAGACCTATTGTAGCCGGTAGGAACTGGTGTACAGAGCCCCTGTCCATTTACTTAGAGAAGAAATTAAATCCCCTTCTCAAGATATCCAAAGTTATTCTAAAAGACACAGAGCATTTTATTAGGGATCTATACTCATTGTATATGGAAGGAGGGCAGGAAATAAGGAATTGCTTGTTAGTTGCACTAGATGTAGTGTCATTATTCACAGTCATCCCTAACGACATAGGAATTAAATATGTTATTAAAATGATGACTGAATAACTGCAGTGGTGGTGCTGCGGTAGCATTGTCGCCTCACAGTAAGACGGTTGTCCTGTTCGATTCTCAGCTAGAGCGTCTTCTGTGTGGAGACATGCATGAATGGGCGTACCTTCATTGAAGGTTGTGCATCAGGGCCGACAACTCAGCATGTAAAAATCTACTGCCAATCATTAGCGGACTGCAGTTCCGCTGTGGCGACCACTAACCGGGATAAGCCGAAAGACACAACAACAACATTAAAATGATGACTGAGTCAGGTAATTATGTTACCAATGAAGTAGAATTGATACAAGCCTTACTATATTTGGTATTAGAAAATAATATATTTATGTTTGGAGAAAGTACCTTCTGGCAAAAGAATGGCATAGCGATGGGTACATCGTGCGCCAATACTTATGCAAACATAGTAATGTCAGTTTGGGAAAATGAGTATATAGAAGAAGGGGCTTATAAAGATCAAGTTTTATTCTTCCGCTGGTTTGTAGATGATCTTTTTTTCTTATGGAAAGGTACTGTAGAACAACTAAAAGAATTTATAGTATATCTAAATACTTCCACACAATTTCTTAAATTCACTGGAGTTTATTCCCAGTATGAAGTTAATTTTTTAGATATTACAGTTATTAAAGAAGATGACAATAAATTAAGTACTAAGATGTACAGAAAGGACTGTCATGTTAACAAGCTGCTGAGTAAGGATAGTATGCATCCTAATTTTATCTTTAAGAATGTAGCACAAAATCAAATTTACAGAGCTTCCAGATTAAATGTTAAGAAGGAAGATTTTAAGCATCAGGTTAATGTTACTAGGAATGAACTAATGGAAAGAGGCTGTAATGAATTTGTTATTGATAGGAATGTGAATCGAATAGAAAAACTGAGAGAAAATAGAGCTAGGCCATATTTCTCAGAACCTCTAGAACATTTAGTGGATGCAAGAAATAGTACTAACAATTATAAGGCTAGAGACCTAAGACTTTGTCTTAGCTATTCTAGGAACATTAAAGAATATATGAATATTATAAATAAATATTGGAATATTTTAACTACAGATGAACAAATTACAAAATTTTTAAGTCCCATACCACAATATACATTTAAAAATAATCTATCTTTAAAAAGAAGATTATGTACTTGTTGTTGTGTCTTTTGGCTTTTCCCGGTTAGGGGTTGCCACAGCGGAACTCCGGTCAGCTAATGATTGGCAGTAGATTTTTACATGCCAAGTTGCCGTCCCTGATGCTCAACCTTCAACGAAGGTATGCCCATTCAAGTATGTCTCCACACAGAAGACGCTCTTGCTGAGAATCGAACCAGACAACGTCTTACTGTGAAGCGACAACGCTACCGCAGCACCACCACTGCAGTATCTAATAAGGCAATAAGAGCACCACAGGAAATAGTATGAACTACATCATGTAAACAATGTAACTGGTATAGCTATTTAACAACAGAAATAGAATATAAACATCCAGATATGGGTAAGACCTTCTATATGAGAGTTAATGCTGACTGTAATACAAAACATGTAGTCTGTTTAGCTAACTGTCAGGTATGCAGTAATTTCTATGTGGGGAAAACAGATAGGCCCTTAAAAGATAGAATAAGATAGCATGTATTCCACATTAGAAAAGGAAGTAATTTTAATGCCCTAGCAAAGCATGTAAAAGAAACCATGTATTAGGGACAACTGATGTTAACAAGATAAAGGGGGATATTAGAAACAAGATAGAGAAGATGGAAGTAGAATGGATAGTGAGGCTCAGGGCTAATGCAGGACATGATCTCAATGATGTGATTCCATTGAGACCAATTTTAAAGAATAGACCTTTACGTAGATAATGTATGTTTTTATTATATGTTTTTATATATATATATTTATATAGTTCTTTATATATTTGCTAGTATTTTTTAGTGTTAATGTAATTTAATGTTTTTATGCAAACATATATAGATGTATTAGTTTGTAAACCACTGATAGAGTGTAATATGTGTTTAAGAACTAATTAATGTAATGCCATTTTATATATAAAGGGTGTGCTAACTAAGGTAATCATACACCTGAAGAAGCCTATGGTGAAAGCACTTATGTCTGTGTGCCATTAAAGCAGTCTGCATTTGAAAAAGAAGCTGAAGCCTTTGCTTAGTTACTTTTTGCCTTGTTATTTTGTGGATTTTTAGCAAAGACACTTGGTCATTGTTGGTATATTTTTTCTTCAGTAATAGAACAATGATGATCCAGAGGAAAGAAGAATCTAAGAAAATACCACCAATGCTGGTGGGTCTTGATGTAGAAAAAACATTCAATAGAATAAGCTCAGATTTTGTGAGCAGGACAATGGAAGCATTTGCATTCCCTGACACTATAATAAGATTAATTAGGAGGATATGTGAGGGATTGGAAGTGAAAATTAAAATGAGGGGTTTCCTCTCTGATAAGTTCTGTTTGAACAGAGGAACCATGCAGGGATGTCCTCTTTCCCTTTGTTACTTGTGTTATATTTAGATTGATTGGCAAAGAAAATAAGGGACTCAAAAATTCAAAGATATAATTGGGATGGTAATCAAGAACAGTTGACATTATTTGTAAATTATATTATTTTGTACCTGATAAAACCAGAAAAGGACATTTCAGTGTTGTACATTTTCTGAAACACATTCAAGTCTTTTCGGAATACAAGATTAATAAAGATAAATAGTGGACTGAGGCAAAAAGGTTGTTTCCATGATTCTTGAGTATTTACATGTCTTGCAGTTGGCAAAAGCAATGAAAGCACAATAAACATAGAGAATACCTATTGCAGTTAGACTGAGCGCAGATGTGGTGAAAGCAGACTACTTGCCATTATGTCAGAGAGAGGAGGAATAGGGCCAGTGCTTGTATTCAAGGGTTGGAAGGACACTCCTTTGGATGAACCTGAAGACTTAGGGATGAAGTACTTAGGGTGACACTCTGAAGTTGTATTAGATGGTGGCATATCTAGCAATACTTAGTGAAAGTGCAGAGTTAGTTTTACCATAAATGACTGATAGTGTTGATTCACACTATTGGCCACTAACTGGCTACTTCTAGGACTGATCTCACTGCAACTGTATTTATCTAAGAATCAGTGTCACTTTGTTAATTTTCTCACTAGAAGCAAACAGTAGCACTAATCCTAACTTGGCTCTTAAGAAGCAGGTGACAGGCTCTCTGGTGTTCAGCAGTCTTGTCCCAGATGTTGCAGGGGTCTGTAGATTTGTTAACAGCATGTGCAGCAGTTCAGCACAAGTGAGCTAAGCTGCTCAATGGATCAAAAATAAAACCAAAGAGGTATCCACTAAAGCAATAACCTAACCAGTCAAGGAATTCTCATACCCACTGCCCAGTCTGAGACAGTCAGGAATCAATACCCATGTGCTCTGTCTATCACCAGGAAGTAAACAGTAGAACTAATGCCATGCTGGCCAATAGGAAGCAGTTTTCAGGCTTTGATGTCTTTGTTGTCTCTAGGAAGGCTAGAGAACATTTGTTCCTCTGTTTTTTTCTCTCACCAGCAGCCAAACCAAATCAATGATGCCAAGCCAACTGGTCATTAGGCTTTCTCCAGGTGTTGCAGCCAATAAGTAAGATGGAAAAAAGGAGTTAAAACTTTAGGTATTGCACTAAGTGGGTAAGAAGGTAGTAAATACAAGGTAACCAAAGGTTTAACAGTGCAAGAGGGGGGTGTTCCCAGTTTGATCTTCCAGTGCTCACTGTTATGGGCAGATCAGATGAGACCAGGATGAGGTTCCAAGGTCAAGTGTTCAGTAGGAGTGGCCCACTCAAGATCCTCTGAGTTTAAAAGCACCCCAGGGTCTGGATGGATGGAGGGGAAAACAGTCACACAAGAAGAGCAGTAACAGATCAGTGGAAGGCACCAAAGATTTAAACCTTTTCTTGTACTGTTTACTTTAAATAAAACGACAACTTCTCAGCTCCCCTCACAAATCATTTAGACTTAATCCCTCTGCCACAAGAAAATGGAAAGCAAATATTTGTAACTAGCCATAACTAAGAGCTTTTAAAACTCCAGTTCCTAGTGAACTGCCAGAGTCAGCCACTCAGTGGTGAACTACTTGAGTATGACAGTCACTGGAACTGTTGCATCAGGAGCCCAAATACACATTTAATAATGACCCACATCTAGGAATGGGTAAAGCTGTATGCCTGAAACTCTGCTGCTGATTTTGAATTAATGTAATCAGCGTTTGTTGCAAAATGGAAAGTTACATGTTTATTTCATTTTATTTATTGCCACATGTCTTCCGTTGTAGTTCTTCATGTTCCTATATTTCGTTGTGTTGTTCTGATATGCACATGTTAAGTGTTAATTTTCAAACTAACTGTTAGCAAATGCATAACACAAGTGAACAGTCTTCAGAATCCATGCATAATAAGTATTCCTGTGACATTAAATACATGTCTGATTAACCCATTATTATTAACCACAAACTGGAACACAAGAGAGGTTAGCTTTTCATGTCCCACATACACTGTTATCCATAAATATGCAAGTATGTGCAGCTAATGACCCCAAGCAGTAATGGTGTACCAGTATGGATGTGAAAAGCCTGCACTATGGAGAAATGTTTCTTGGAGCTATTTATTTTCCACCAAGCATGACAGCGGGGAATGTGAGGAATATTTCAAAATGCTGAGGCCTGGGATATTTTCACAGTCTTACCAGTTGTCCTTTGGAATATGCCTGTGGCCAGAAAACACAGCATCATGAGCACTTTGCTGTCCAATGGAATAGGCCATTTTATAACCACTGCAACATGATGTTCAAGCCCTGCATATATCATGCGTTTTGGTCAGGAACAGCACTTCCAGCACTGTCTAGGCTGTGTGCAGGATGAGGCATACCTTAATCCTTGGAATCATTGTTTATCTTGTTGCTGTTGTGCTCGGTGTATAGCAGCATTATACATTAAATTGTGTAGTATATGTCATTATTTGAACCTATCATATGTAATATTCTATGCTACACAGAGATTTACAGCATGCTTTGACTAAAGAGATACACTTTTATTACAAAATTAGGCTTCCCATTACTGACTCCAAAATGCAGGACAGTCATGGGTCTGCTCATTATATCTGTGAATGACATCAGCTAATGTTAGATTATTTCATTTCACATTTTCTGAATCAGAAACAGGCTGAGTTCTGCATGTGTAGCATTATAGTATTGTTCTGAGATCTGTGTTGCTTTTCTACATCTGGCTTGGGCTTGCTCCACTGAGAGTTGTTCTGGCATACTCCTATCCAGTGCACTGATAAGCAGGGTCATTAGAGCAGCTGAAAGTAATGCTGAAATGCCACTTAGCATCACTGTATGTAGTCCATATATACACAGCAAATCTGTGCAAGGATTCTGCAGCCTCTCTATCTGTATGATTACAGCCTGCCTGATATATATATATATATATATATATATATATATTTGGATTCACTTTATAACCTCGAAATGCTGAAATATCAAATTCCGCAAAACCACATAACCGAAAACACCGTACACACTACACTAAACATACAACACAACACCCACATCACAACATAAACAAAAAAAAACACACATACACAACTCACACACATAAGCAGGGGGGCAAGCCCCCCTGTACCCCCCACACACCCCCTACTTATATATACTAACTCCGAGATCACACAAACACAACACAAAAGCTCACTCACACACGCACATTCTCCAATCCCTCACACACACTCTAACTCCCACTCAAAACCCTTACAAAACACTCACTTACCTGACATAATACCTACATCCACACACGGCACCGTGCACCACCAAAACACAAACCCGGACATTACGTAGCACAACTTCATAACCGCAAATTCAACATATATTCGAGATATGTGAAATTCACGATTATGAAAGTTCGCTATTTCTAACATTCGACTTTATAGCTTCGAGAGACTGAAATTCGACATTTCAGTATTTCGATGTTATAAAGTGAACCCATATATATATATATATATATATATATATATATTTCATTTATTTTTCCCAGTTCTGCCTTCCTGGTGACACAGTATAATTGCAATTTTTAAAAATGAACCAGAACGTATTGTTTTACAGGTTTACATTTTCTTGGAACCCACCTCATAACTTGGTCCATCTATGTTACATTATAACTTTAAAGGTTTCATGCAGCTTTAGGTTTGCATGTTAATGTAAAGCCCTTTTCATTGCTTTTTCCCTCAGTTATAATCAAGGAATATTTTGTTCTTCTTTCTACACTTGCTTTTTTCTTTTTAACCAGTCTTTCTGCTATGCAAGCATTACTTGATTTCTCCAAGAAATCATTCCTCTACTTTTTATCTCTCTCTCTCTCTCTGTTACACAAAAACTCAGATTTCTGGAACCAAAAGCAGGGACATCCATGGACATAACAGTGTACTAACTGAAATAATATCCTGGTGAAAGAACTCTAAAAGTCATAATGCCACATGAAATATATAAACATCAGCACCAATTTCGGTAAGGCCACTCAATAGTAATACAACTTTTGCTGTTATATGACATATTCAAAACCAAAATACTGCATTACCTTTATGCTAAGAAACAGACTGAAGTTTTTTTGTAGTTTTGTACTCATTTTTAACAATAACAGTTTCGCTATACATTTGTTCTGTTAAGTTTAGAGTCAAAATAACAGTTGTCATCATGTAAGGGCAGGTGTGCTATGTAAAGAAAGGTACATGGCAGGTTTCCCCATGTGTCACTAATGCTCATGGTCTTATAATTCACTTGCTTTCATGTTAAAGCAAAATAGTTGAATGCCTGAGGAAAATGTGAACTGTTTTGGGGAGTTTCTTCCCTAAAGTTGTACAAGTTAGTAATTTTGAGTGTGTGGAGGGTTTCTCCTTTGTAGGGGTTTGTAGGAGTGCTTGTACCTGCAAAAAAATACTTATTTCAAACTGGTGTATTATCTTACATGTAATGGGCAGCTTTTCAGTTATTACAGTTGAGACATAATGATCAAGTTTTGATCTGTCATAGTACAAGCTATGGGGTTCAGTGCATAGAGGCATTTTTAGTTAATTTATTTGAGGGCATAACACTGATAGGTACATTATGACACAGAAGTAGGGAATTTGTAAGTTAGTACTGATTATTTGTTTGCCATCACTGATCATTTTTTCTCTGGCCACTTTATTGTTGTAGATATCTGATTTCTAATCTCTACTGCACTACCATCTATGAGTCCTTTGTGTATGATATTTTACCCAGTTAGTCTAAGCTTGCAACAACATATGTTCTTACTAATACCCACAGAGGAATTGCAAAGGCATCTGCCATTCATTCACAGTACAAGCACCTCCTCACATTCTTATCTTTCTTTTTTATTTCCCCATATTGTACATCAAGCTGTAGCAAGAGCAGGGCATTTGTTGGAAGAATTTAGGGGAGGGTGTGATCATAGCTCTCAATGTGTTAGCTAAAAAACTTAGGAACAAAGCCAAATATAATGATGAGCAAAAGCCTAAAATCAGGGAGAGATTTTAAGCATTGCTCTTACAATTAACTTGGGAAGTTGCTAGAATAACAAATTTTATTATGTTTTTTCAGAAGTCTACAAAATCTGAAACACATAAATGTTTTTAATAATTTATTGACTGCTGTCTTCAAAGATTTGTCAGAAAACCAACGATTCTGTGAGCAACAGGCCAAAAATATGAGACCAAATAACATACTGTGCACAATCAGAGGAATTTGAGAGCTATGGACATATAGTGTTTTCATAAATGCATACTGGGCTTTTTGAATTGTGATTATAATTGTATATGCCACCAGACTCTATACAGAAGAAATAAAAAGTAATGGAGTTAAGATACTTCAGGATTCCACTACTTGGATGTCAGAGATGGTTAGCACAGCTAGTACTGATTGTGGATGGTTTGGGTTTAAGAGCTTAGCCCCCAGCCAAGGCACTTATTTGCCCGTCTCTGCCTCTCTCTCTTTCCATATACATCTTATGTCTGTATCTTACAATATGAAATTGTAATTATTTTTTAAACTGCCTTGTACATCATCATTCAATTGTGAATGAGTAGCTCATCCACTGCCTATGGACAACCTTTACTTAACTGAATGACATTCCTTGAACCAATGTCTTCTGTGTATTTCTGCACACAACCTAGTAGGTGTGCTAATGCTCTAAAAGTGACCCAACCATATTCCCAAAACCTTTTTACCATAATACTACCTCCATCCATAAATATGCCATTACGTCACATTTGTATATTAATTATGCTGTGTTCCCCATACTCTGTGCTGTAACAGTTAAGTTCTGCTGTTCATAAACTGATCCTGAGTTAATGTTTTACCATGCCCGCTGCCTTTGTTTTTGTGCTTCTAGTCATACAGCACAGCTCTCACATTCTCCACCAGTAGTTACATATGCCTCTGTTGGTGGCCTCATTTTCCTTTCTTGAGGCTCCCTGTCCTCAGAACACCCATTTAGTTCTCATCTAGTACTCCTGATGTCTGTGATATGCTGTCATTTTTGTCTGAAATTCAAACTAAGAAAACTTTGTAGTGTCACAATCTGAGAAACACACAGGGATTTCATCTCTGTTTCTTCCCTCTACATATTTGTGCTTTCCTCAGGAAAAAGGTTTGCATTTTCATGTTATACAGTAAACTGTCAGTTAACCAGAACTCAAGCAACCGGCACTCTCAAGCAACCAGCAAAAAAATAATGAAGAAATACAGTAACATTTTCATGCGTTGCACTTTCTACCCCCCCCCCCTCCGCAGAAACATACCTTACTTTATAGAGTTTTAGAGTTTTAAAAAGGAAGATACAAATACATTTCCTTTCTCCTAGTCAAACCAAATAGTATAGCTTACAGTATCAGTCAGGCCTATTTTTAACAGTAACTCTCAAGCAACAAAAAACTATAGTTATCCGGCATCTACCAATCCCCATGGGTGTTGGTTAACTGAGAGTTTACTGTATAAGGTTATCTTCTATTATACAGCAAGTCCCTCACAGGTGGATGAAATTTATTCTTTGGAAGGATCTATTATTAAACAAGAAACTTGTTCAGGTTAGATCGGTGACAGTTCCATTCATATAAAGAACTGGAGTGAGGCAAACTTATCTCATCCACAGAGAAAGAGAGAAGACTGATCTGTGTGAAAACAGTGTCATTCCAAAAAAAAGGTAAGAAGAGCATGTTTTATGGCTCAGTTCAGTTCAGTTCATACCCGATCCTTGTAAGAGCAAAGGCATTTGCATAGGTGGCAGAGAAGTACTTTCCAGTTTTCCCCCAAAGGCTTTTCAGGTGTTCAGTTTCTCCAGCAAGCAGTAGTATCAGAGATAAGTAGAACAGCTGGCAATTTCCTGCAGACATGCAATTGCTGAAATAATGTATTTGGAAGGAAAATGGAAAGATGTACAAATGGGGACCCCTGAATGAAAATACAACATTTCTGAAGATGAGGGGGGAAGACTGAAATATTTAAATCTAGAGGTTCTTTTTTTACTAAAAAGCTCATAGGTATTGATCCTTGAGGGAATGCTGACCAGATGACCTATACTCACTCTCTGTACACATGCATTTGGTTGAGAGGTCACAGTTAGATGATAAGGAAACCTTACTGACGAATAAGAAATTGGATATCAAGATAGTTCCTGGTAATCCTGCCTTCTAATACACATACTGATTCTGAGTTCATTTTGTTTAAATAAGTACATGACCATGTCCATTTTCTCCAAGTAACTGTTTATGCGTGTCATTCATTAGTATGATGAAGTGTAGGGCCTCATCAGCTGTTAACACAAAGTGCTTAATACGTTTAAAGACAATTTTGTTTATCAATTTGTACCTGTGCTGTTATTGTAGAGCACACAGCAGCACAATTACAGCTACTTATATTACTTGTCTGATCCTGTCCTTGAAAGACATGCTTTTGTTTCTTGGATGTATTCTGATGCTTAAACACTATTACCAATCCATTCTGCTGTCTAACAAAGTACACACTACAACACTTACAGGCAATGTTTTAATATAACTAACAAACTCTTTCATTTCTGTGTCTTTGTTATTAAAAATCACAGATCAATACAGCTCAATATCCAACTGGAAATTTAATCTTGATGTTGTGTCTTTCGGCTTTTCCCAGTTAGGGGTCGCCACAGCAGAACTCCGGTCCGCTAATGATTGGTAGTTGATTTTTACATGCCGAGTTACCAGCCCTGATGCACAATCTTCAATGAAGGTACACCCATTCACGCATGTCTCCACACAGAAGACGCTCTAGGTGAGAATCGAACCGGACAGCATCTTACTGTGTGGTGACAATGCTACCGCAGCACCACTACCGCAGAGTACTCATAAAATCCCAGTGGGCTGTACTAAATGCCTTCTGTGCATCAAGACCCACCAACAACAGTGGCATTTTGTTTACACTTGCCTTCCTTCCAGATCATTACTGTTCTATTAAAGGAAAACTCTGGGCTAGAACTAAAAATATATGTTTTTTTTTCAGTCTATCTTTGTTTCCAGACCTATTTTAACACCTAAAATTGACTCTAAGTGCTTTTTTTGTAATTTTAGCCTGTTTACAAATCTATTTAATAGTCTTTAGTTAACAATGTTAAATGAACTAGGTAAATAATTTCTAGTTAAAAATATTTTAATTTCCTGTTCAAATCTGAAATATCTTGGTATTTACTATAAAAGAATAATAAATCATTTATACTGTGGAATTTTTCATCAACTTTGTACTAGAAAAAGCATGATGGAACACAGTGTTTGGATTGCTAATGAAGGAAATACTTCTAAATTCAAAACCCTCTTAAAGTACTTGTATTTTGAACATCAAATTTTGTTGATATTTCAGTCCTTTATTTCTTTATTATAATTACTGGGTCCTCATTGATTAAGTATTATACAGGATAAAATTGGATCAGTATAGATAAAATGGAAAAAATAAATCATTACTCAAATCAAACTTAGTATATACTAACATTCATAAATTCCCAAATTATTTGGCAATTTGGTGGTGCTGCGATAGCGTTGTCACCTCACAGTCAGACGCTGTCCGGTTTGATTCTCAGCTAGAGCGTCTTCTGCGTGGAGACATGCATGAATGGGCGGACCTTCGTTGAGGGTTGTGCATCAGGGCTGGTAACTCGGCATGTAAAAATCAGCTACCAATCATTAGCGGACCGGAGTTCCGCTGTGGCGACCCCTAACCAGGAAAAGCCGAAAGACACAACAACATTGGGCGATTTCTACAAGCATTATATTAAAATATGCTTCTGCAGGCATGAGATTTTTGAACATAGGTTCAAAGGTTTATACTAGGCTAATGAGTACCAGGCTTTTTATAAGCTTAGATATGCAACCCAACCCTGTTCTGTCTAAGAGTACCTTGGATGCCTACCTGGTGGGGTATGTTACTAAGGAGGTAGATATGGGTTAGGTGTGGACTTGGGGTGAATTTGCAATTTGCCAGCCAATGTTGAAGGTTTCTTTTGAATAGGGTCAGGGATGAACTTTGCTTCACATAGATGGTGAATTTATTCCATAGTCTGAGAATCCTTTGAGACACATATCAGTCCCTCAAGTATGTTCTGTTTATGATGCAGTCAACGATTAGGTTCTAGGATCTAGTGTTTTTGGTTCAGTTTGTTTTCTGGCTATGCAAGAGAGCCATCAGAGCTGGATCTGAGGATGCCTTTTATGCCAGGAACAGTCGCTCCTCAGTAAACTGTGAGAGACTGAGTACAGCAATAGGTCCTTATAGCTATTTATGTAGGGCAGGGTATTCATACCCTGAATTTTCCTGGTGAGAAACCTTTGAGGACATTCAAGCTGTTGCAAGCACCTGGTTAGGTACATGTCAAAGGGGGGCATTTACTCAATGATGGGTCTGATAAGGACCGAGTAAATTCGTACTATAACCTCCTTGGACCTGGATGCCATACCCTTGTTTATGAGTCAGGTGACACAGAATGATTTTCTTACTGTCTTGGCTATGTGTTGGTCAAACATCAGATTACTGTCTACATATGTTTCTAGATCCCTAACTACTGGGTCAACTCTTAAGTCCGTTTTATTAATGGAGTAATTCATTTGGGTGGACAACTTCTCAAAGGGCACTATAATGCACTTATTCATGTTGAATTTTAATTCGCAGCTTTGGCACCAGTCATTTATTTGTGTTAGACCCTCTTGAAGGATGTCTGTATCATGGGGGGGGGTCTACAGTAGCTTCCAATTTACAGTCATCTGCGAACGTGGTGAGCCAGAGGCCTTTGACATTAGTTTTGACTGCTGACAAGTAGATGCCAAACAGGAGTACGTCCAACATGGCATCCTGGGGTAGTCTATTGGTGACCAGTCTTCTGGTGGAGGTGGTCTCACCAATTCTGACTTCTTGGGTCCTATCTGTGGGCCAGCCAGCGATTCAGTGTATTATCTAGGGATTTATTCGTTATTCTGAAAGTTGGCGATTATAACTGAGTGGGGTATTTCATTGAGTACCTTGGCCAGCTCAAGATAGATGGTATACACCATTTTCCCCTCATTCGTAGCCTTGGTGAACATCTCAAAGATGTCTAACAGGTTGAGTAAGCAACATCTTCCCTTAGCAAAGCCAAAATGAGATGGTTTCAGTATCCATAGGCTGCTAATGTCCTTCTTGGTCATTTCCATGGTAATTCATTCCTTGACTTTGCATATTAGACTTGTCAGACTGATGGGTCTGTAGTTCCCAGAGTTGGTTGATAGTTCAACATTATGAAGAGAGAAGACCATTGCGGCCCTCCATTCACCTGACATGTAACCTGTTTTGAGGCTGTAGTTGAAGAGTGCCTCAAGTGTTCCTGCCAAGTCATGTTTTAGGCTGTTTAGGTGGCAAACAGGGATTTACATTTCTCATACAATTTTCACACAAATATTCCTTCCAATAATTTTTCTTCAGCTGAAGAGCAAGCCATGTTAACTCTTAGTGAAATTAAACAACTAGTCATTAACTCAGCTGATAAAGGGGGAGCTGTGGTGGTCTGGGACTGGGGCATGTATTTGGCAGAGGCAAATAAACAGTTATTGGCTCAATGGTTTTATCAAAGGATGTTTCTGGACCCTACCCTGGTATTTAAATCTGAGATTGATGAGTTTTTACAGCTTATGTTGGAAGAAGAAATTATTTCTAAGGAAGTTGTGTTTCACTTGTCTGTACAGGATCCGGGCAAACAATATTTTTACATGCTACCCAAAATCCATAAAGTTTGTGTCATTATTTACATGAATTTGTTGATTATCTAAATGAAAACAAATGGGGTATACATTTTACAGCCAGTTATCACTCTATGCAAATCAATTTTTTAGATGTTTAAATCAAATTACAGGATGATGGTACTTTGGAGAGTCACAGCTATCATCCTCAACATATAATTAGGAATATACTGAATCTATGAAGCTTTGTAGGATTTGTTCTTCAGCTCAGGTGCTGGCCCAACAGGAACAATAGCTGATCAAAAGATTTGTACCAGAGGTTATAAATACTGTGATGTGGTGAATTCAATGGAAATGGTTAGTAGCCTTGGTAGTCTGAATTATTGAAGTACAAACCCAAAAAACTTGTAAAGTGCCAACTCAGATTAGTTACCAGTTATGGTAATACATCCTTTTTTGTTGACATGGTTCAAAAACATTGGGGGATTTTGTCATCTGATGACATCTTGAGAGATTTGATACCTTCTAAATGCCTTTTTTCATACAGAAGGGATAAGATCTTGGGTGGATGGTTCAGTCATTACAAAACATCCAGTGGAGTTGGAATAGGTTCACAACAGACTACTCTGGATGACCAGTTTTTGTTAGGTTGTCAACCTTGTGGATATTGCAGCTTTTTCAAATATGTTTCCAAAACTAATTACATGTACAATTAATTACATATTCATGTCCCGCGTTTTATATTGGACAAACTTCTCGTCCTTTGAAAATGCATATTTCTGAACATTTCAGTGATGTTAGATGCGCCCATACGTCTAATGTTTTATACAAGCACACTCAAGCATCCTACTACATTTAGTTTTGTTGTTATAGACACAATTATGAGAGATAAGTCAGGCTTGCATATTATATTTAATACAAAAGAAAAGAGATGGGTTATTAAATTAAAAGTCTTTAACCACCAATGACAGGGAGACTTTGAGTAGTTAAATGTTATGGGTATTATGTCAGTTGCTGCACTGATGAAGGCAATTTTGCCACAACTGGTTTGCTGATTGTTTTTCCCTTGATGGACATGCTGACTGTTTTTCTTTTGATGGACACTATGCTGATTGTTTTCTTCCCTAGGGGTTATTAAACTGCTTTATAGTGCTGATTTTTGTGTGCCATCTGTTTGTTTAATTTTTTTGGAGTCAGTTTAAGCCCCTCCATTTATTTCCCAACTGATATTAGTTTGCCAAAAGTGAATAGGTACCAGAAACAAATCTAACAACTACCTACAAGTGACTACAAGGTGTTTCAAAGGCAGACAAGCTAGCAGTGAGGAACACACACACACAAACACACACACACACACACACACACACACACACACACACACACACACACACACACACACTTGCACATTAAGGCAATTTCAAAATACTCAAGCCCTTTTAAGCCTAGCAATGCTTTTCAAATATATCTGACAACTTTTGATACACTAGGTTTATTTTAAGGGGTGCGTGTATGCTTGGGCCTGACAAACAGAACCTTTTTTTTGCTGATTAATATACCACTTGAGTCTACATATTTAATTTTAGTTTTTCATTTACTTGCCTTTTTGCATTATTGTCTGTGGAATTTTTTGGGAAAAATTATAAATTGTATTAATTTTAGTGATACAATGTACTTGTTTAAGAAAAATGTATTCACCCCCATATAATATTCCTCTTAGTTTAAGAAAAAAAGTATTCTCCCAATATAATATTTTTCTTATCTTTTGATAGGTTATTGTTGCAGATGTAAACAGAAAAATGCCTACTGTTTTACAGGATATATAAGCAATTAAAACTTAAAAGAGGGAACATGCAGCAAAACAGTAATGATGAAAAAACTGGATCTTAGACTGAAACACATTTTGTGTGAAGAACTGAAAAAGCCACATTTGATAAGATACCACATCAAATAATGAAAAGTGATTTTCATAGCAATCATTTTTGCAAAAAGTTTAAAAGTTGAGAGAGGAATCCAAAATAAACTTTGTATATTTTGGAAATTATGCAGGTGATAAAAGAGGGGCATATGATGGAATTAAGATGGTTATAGATATGAAAGCTTTAATATGTGTAGGCTCAGTGTGCATTGCACTTACAGGTTTAAACTACTTTTATACATGAAAGTTAAGAGACTTACTTTTTATTAACTTGACAATTGGGCTAGTTTAATAACCCTTTTCAGCCATGACATAAGCCAAATGCAGACATATTTATAAAACTTATACAGGAGTATATTTAGTATGTTTACAGCGAGAAATAGAAATGAAACAAGGGGAATATATTTACATGACAGTAGGTGATATGTTGGTATGATATTCTAAATCCAATTAAAGTAATACAGATAGAGAAACAGAACACATTTAAAAATATCAGTGCCATGTACTGAGTAATTAGTAAATATATATATATATATATATATATATATATATATATATATATATATATATATATATATATAAGCATTTTGTCTGCATTGATACTGAAACAACAGCATCTATATTATCCTTGCACGTTTATCTTTTTTCTAAAAATGGAATATTATTTGTTTTTTATAGTAGTTTGTTACAAAATACTGCTGCAGTCTTAGCAAATGTTCTGTCACCTGTAATTATGCTAAATGGTGGCTTTAGAAGGGAACCATAACTAAGCCAATATAAATGGTGATTATTTTCAGTGCACAAGTACAGTAGGAAAGTGATAACATATTATTGAAAATAAGAAAGTATTAGGATTGAGAAGACCATTGAATAAATATCCAGAATAAATCATCACTGACAAAAAAGAAGCATATTCCTCCAAAAATTACACTGAACACTTAGGCAAATAAAAAGAAAGCCAAAATTATTTCTAAAGTAAGCATTCAAGTAAGAAAGGAAAATATTGTGATTAATGAGATCAGATATGTTGTGTAAGTCAACAAACAGAAGTCAGCGTGGTATATTCATCCTTATCCAAAGCCCTCTGATATCTTATTATAAAAATCACTCAATATGTCGAGAGTGGAATGAATAGAATATATACACCAGGTTGGCTTTGAGACAAAACTCAGAGAACAGATAAGCCATTTGTAATTTGATAGTGTGTGATTGTTTAAAGGTTATAAATGTCAGAAATAAAGCCATTATTGTCACTATAAACTGCAAAAATATTTACCCTGTAATTTAAAATTTAAAAATATGTAAAACAGGCAAAATAAATGTAGACCATTACATTTTAATACAGTAAAAAATAAACTGTTGAAAGAACATGCCATCGAGATAATATGTTGCTCTGACAGCTCTGACTACAACATGCCTTATTCTGGTTAGAAAACTGGTTAATATACCATTACAAAATAATATTTTGCCTTAAAAGTTATAGGAATAAATGTCACTTTAAGGGGGTTGTGATAGCAATACATTTGTTAGAGCTGTATTTGTTGTGTGGAGTAGCCCAAGCATGACATGCATTTGAGTGGATTTGATAAGGTGTGGCTGTGGGCTGTGACTTAGAACTTGTGGAAGGAGAGGTATTGCATCTGCAGTCTGCTGGGGAGTGGGTTTCTGCAGGAGAATTACTATCCTAAAGGAAGTAAGGAGGGCTAGTTGGGCTGAAAACTGACAGCAATAAGAGTGCATGCAGTGCTGTCGAACTGTGTTGTGAATAGATTAAGTGATGCTGATGCCTATGTTGATAGGAGCTATAATTATCAATCTTATGAAGAATTATTGTCAAACTGGCAAAACCTTTTCAGTAAATTCAAATTATGACTGTAATGTTTCTGTCTGTATTGAAAGCAGATTGCTAACTACTTTAGTTTAATTTCTTCAAGTCTTTTAGGTTTCTAATACCATGACAGGAATAGACCCCATTCCTAAGTCAAAGTATGATTAAAGTTCATGAAATTAGTTTGTTTCAGTCTTTGATGTGAGCCAAAAGTGCTCTTTGCAGCACCCGCAATGTGCCTAGAATTGACTCCTCCTGCAGTACATACAGAGTTAAATGTATCAGTAGCATATCTAAATACAAGTGTAAATTCTTTTTTTATGAGATCCATTGCTCCAACTACTGTTGGAACTGTCCACATTGCCCTCATTTCTGCAAGCAAATCCTGGTATTTTGTGACTTTGTGCCTCTCTGTACATATGACACTGAAATCACTGGGTGTAGCAATTTAAATGACCAATGCTACTTTTGTCTTCTTTTCCTGAACTACTATATCTGGTTTTCTAGCATCTCTCTTTTGAACTGTTGGCAATGGATGATCCCATGTGATGTAAACTTCATTTTCTATGATGCTTTGTGGCTCATGTTTCCGGTGCCTTTCAGCCACTTCAAAACCATAATGTTTGCACAATCCCCAGTGCAACAGTCTCGCCACATTATTATGCATTTCAGTATACAGTCCTTCTGCCATTAGTATGTCACAACCAGGTGTGTGACTGTTTCCAGTTCAATTTTACAAAAACTACATTTGTCTGTTTCTTCCACATGTTCAATGGACTTTGTAAACCATTGTGTACATAGCCCACTATCTTGAGCCACTAATATTAACCTTTCATCTCTTGGTTTGTATTCACCTTTCCTTAACATTCCTGCATTCGTTCCTGATCAACCTGAGGTTCTTCCAGAAGTTTTCTTTATTTTCAACTATATTTATTTTCCACATTTCTTGCCTTTTTATCTGATCCATCACCTTATATTCCTTCTTTTGTTTTTTGGCACATTCAGTTGCTGCCCGATTTTTATCTACTTCTGGTTTCCATCCTTCTGTATAGGTTGTCTGATGATTCCCTAGTACTTCTTGATAAACCCATATATTCCCAGAGGTAGTTGTCTTTAAATGCCCTATATACCTGAATAAGATCTCCTCTTAGATATCTGTAACTAACATTATACAAGTTCAGATATTTTAGTCTTTCATAACGACTTAAATTTTCACATCCATGGATTACCTTGGTATATTCCTGAATTACTCTTTCCAGTTTACTTATTTATTTTTATTTTTATTTATTTTACATTTGTTTACTGGGAAAGTCCAACTGGAACAAGGTCCATTTACAGTGGAGGCCCAGGGAGAAAAGCTCCATAACATAACAGTACAAATATAACAAATGACAAAAAAATGTCTGCACTGAGGCATATATACAATCAGAGCTCCATGTCTTTATATGACAACACATAATCCACGAATAACAGAAAATTTCTATACAGTGGCATATATACAATCAAGGAGATTTTTTGTACCTTAGTTTGATTTGAGCAAGCTTGGTATATAGATTGCGTAACTTTTTATTCCCTCTTGGTAGTACAAAGCATAAAAATGAAGGAATGGAATCTGGAAAATAATGCTATTCAGGATATATGTCATAGCATGAGAAATAGTTTATAGGATAGTAGCTCCTAATAGGGAGTATTTGAGTTGTACAGAATAGCTGAGGTAAGCAGAGGAAATGAGGTGTGGCAAGTTAGGAGGAGAGCAGAAAAGATTTTATGTGATACAGGGACAGAGCCATGATTGCAAGAAGTGCGACTTTAGGTGTTACTTATGCTTGTTTTCTTATAGGGTTTCCATATTGTTATTCCATACTGAAGTTTGGGTCTAATATAACTTACTAACAAACAATGACTTCATCATTTTTGATTTCCTAGAATTTATAAATCTTTTTGTATTACCTGTGGTTCTATAACAATCATTAACCAACTGGTTGATATGATTAGAAAAACTCATAGCTGGATCTACCCATATACCCAGGTCCTTAAATGAGTCTACAGTTTCAATAACTGTATGCTGTATTAAATATTTACCTTTCAATTTATGTCTCCCAAATCTCATATGCTTAGTTTTTGATGTATTTATCAGCATATTATTCTCCTGTGCCAGAATGGTCAATTTAGTCAAGTTATTTTGCAGACATTTTTATTTATTTATTTATTTATTTTACATTTGTTAACCGGGCTAGTCCAACTGGATACAAGTCCATTTTCAGTGGAGGCCCGAGGAGAAAAGCTCCACTATCTACATAACATGATAACAAAACATTAAATACAAAAGATATGTTTGATTTAAGTAAAAAAAGTCGATATAACTAACAGTAGAAGACATGCTTTATCTGTAACACATTTGTTTATTTTATTTATTTATTTATTTGCAGTTGTTTAACCATGATAGTCCATTGGGCCTAAAGAACCCGTTTTCAATGGAGTCCTGGGGAGAAAAGCTCCACATACAAATCATACAAAGATTCTATTCTACATACAGATTATACAAAGGTTATGTTACACACATAGTTTACATGAGGATTAAAGAAAAAACATTGTAGAATTACAATTATAAGTTAGTCAAAAATGAAAACAAAAATTTTTTTATTTTTTTTTTATTTTTTTTTTTTTGCTAAAAGTTTCAGGGAACAAACAAGGAGTTGTATGCTAGAAGCAAGCATGAAGTTGCTAGCTGGGATTTGAGGAAAGGAAAGAGGAAAAGTGTTAGGAGAAGAGAGTAGGTTAGGAGGGATGTGCACAGGAGCATTCCCAGGAGGATGTTAAATGAGAGTGTAGTGATTTTTTAAAGGATCTCAGGTTAGCAATAGTACGAATGAAGGGGGGAAGGGTGTTCCATAGGCGTGCTAGTGAGAAGGACAGGAGGTTTTGTCCTGGAGGGTGTAGTGGTCTATAAACTTCTATGAGGTTGTGATTATTAGATCTTAGGAGTCTTTGAGTTTTATGCATTTTGAAGGTAGTAGAGAGAGAGGGACAGAGGGAAGGCTGGAAAATGAGTTTATGTGCATAGGTGAGCTGAGTGCAGGAGAGGTAGTTAGGAAGCTTTAGCCAGTTGAGTTTATGGAGAGGTACACAGTGATGGGTGGATGATTTGTTACTGGTGGCGAATCTGGCTATTTTATTGTAACAAGAGGACAGTTTGGTTTTCAGAGAAGATTGTAGGTTTGTAAGAAGAGGGGCACCATAGAGAAGGGAGGGAAGGAGAAATGTGGTAGAGAGAGTCATTTTGGTAGTTGAGGTAAGGAACTGGTTGTGACAGTAGAGCATGCCTAGATTTTGGTGGGGGTTTTTTTATATTTAGTAGTAGGTGGGAGTTGAATTTGAGTTTGTCATCAATTTGGATCCCTAGTAGTTTAGCTTCAGATACCAGCTCAAGAGGTATTTTATTTTGGCTGATGATGGAGAATAGAGATTTATCATAGTGATTTGTTTTGGAGGGGGTAAATATCATAAGTTTAGTTTTAGCAGCATTGAGTGCAAGATGGTTGTCTTTCATCCATTGTTCTGTGGTGGTGAAGGTATCTTGAGTAAGTTTTAGAAGAGTTGGGATGGATGAGGCAGCACAGATGATTGTGGAGTCATCAGCATATTGAATAATGTTTGCAAGGGGGATAGAGTGGTAAAAGTCATTAATGAAGATGTTGAAGAGGAGGGGGCCTAAAATAGAACCTTGTGGAACACCTGTAGGGGTGTTGAGGAAGGAGGAGGTGGCTTTTTTCCACTTGACGGCTTGTTGCCTATTGGAGAGATAGCTAGTAAACCAATAAAGGGAAGAGGGGGAAAGGTTTAGGTTAGATAACTTAGTATGAAGTAGGTTATGAGAGATAGTGTCGAAGGCTTTAGAGAGATCGAGTAGGATGGTAGATACAGTGAGGCCAGGATCTCTTGCTTTATTTACAGTTTCAAGGAAGGATAGGAGGGCAGTCATAGTACTATGATGGGGTCTGAATCCGTGCTGTGTGGGAGTTATTAGATTGTTGTCCAGGAGATGGGGAAGTAGTTGTAGATGGATACATTTTTCTAGGACTTTTGAAATGGGAGAGAGGATAGCGATGGGACGGAAATTGGTAATATTGGTGTTGGTACCACCTTTATGTAGGGGAATGATGTAGGCTTTTTTCCAGATTTTAGGAACAATACTTTCTTGGATGGAGTGGTTAATTAGTATACTGATAGGGAGGGCAATGGCTTCTGCAGCTATGCTAAGGAAGTAAGAGGGAATGTTTTCAGGGGCATTGGTGCACGATTTTAGTTTTTTTAGGAGTTTTTTTATGGTGGATGTAGGAATAGGTTTAATGAAAAATGGTGGGGGAGTGGAGTGAGTGGGAGAAGTTGGAGGGGGAGAAGCATGATGAGGGGTGGGAGAAGTTGGAGGGGAGGAAGTCTGGGGAGAAGTGGGAGAAGTTGGAGGGGGAGAAGCAGGAGGAGTGGTGGGAGAAGTCTGAGGAAAAAGTGGAGGTAGGAGAAGGTTTGTTATTTGGGAAAGAGGAGGTGAGTTTGGAAATAGAGTCTATGAAGAAGGAGTTGAATTGGGTAGCAAGATCTGTGTCATCTACATTTGGGCAAGGGATAGGGTTTTCGGTGGTCCCGGGTTTTAAGAGGGTAGTTATACCCCTCCAGAATTTTTGAGGGTTAGTTTTGTGGTTACTTTGGAGTCGGGTGAAGTAGTTACGATGGTCTGCAGAGATACATTTTTTAACTGAACTACGAAGAGTTTTGCATTCATTGAGGGAAGGTGTAGATTTGTTCTTTTGATATTGTGTCCAGGCTTTGTCTCTAAGTCGCATGGTGGTAAGGGTGTTTGTAGTTAACCAGGGGGTGGATTGTTTTTTTATTCTTTTGGTTTTTACAGGAGCATAGGTATCTAGATGGTTTATGAATGTGGTGTTAAAGTGTGTGATTGCATCTTCAAGGGGTAGAGTTTTTAAGGGGTACCAGTTAAGTGTTTGTAGGGAGTTGCATAAAGCTTCAGAGTTAAAGTTTTTATGGCAATGGGTAGTAATGTAATTATGAGTGACTTGTAAGGGAGAAGGAAGATGTCTAGTGAAGATAGGAAGGTGGTCACTGAGGGAGTCAGGTATGGTTCCATTGTCTGGGTAGTAGTGAGGGTGGGAGACTAGAATCCAATCTAGGATGTTGCCACTGGTGAAGTCTTTGCATGGTCTAGTGATGGAGTTGATGAGTTGAGAGTAGTTTTATAGGTTGATGTTAAGGGAGTGAGTTGGGGACTGAATGGAGGACCAGTTAATATTGGTATCTCCCATGATTATAGTTTCATTATTAATGTTTGTTGAGAGCCAGGAGAGGATTTCTTCAAGTATTGGGATATTGTCTCCTGGGGGAATGTAAAGAGAGACAATGTATATATATTTGTGTTTGTTTAGCTGGAGATGGGCCAGTATTAATTCTGCATTATGGAACTGGGGGATGGCTTTATTATAGGGTGTTATACATAGGGAAGATGAGTAGAGTAGCGTTACTCCACCACCCTTTTTATAGCTTCTGTCTGAGATCTGATGATTGAGTAGTTAGGTGGTACTATCTCTGAGTCTTTTATGTGTGGTTTTAGCCAGGTTTCAGAAATGGCTAGGATGTCTGGTTTGTTGTGAAATAGCCATGCATGTAGATTTGGAATTTTGTTAGTTATGCTTTGTGCATTAAGGGATGCAAATAGGATGGATTTAGAATTTGAGGATGGCAGCTTTGGGCCTGGGTTGGGGTGCATATCACCGGATAATAGTATGGAAGTTAGGAGCTGAGTTATGTAGTATAGGTATTTGAGTTGTTTTGGTTGAGAGGTGTAGGTTAGGGAATAAGTGGAGGAGATGGGGTGGAAAGTGTGTGTACAGGTGTTATGAGAGGGAATTGGTTTGTAATGAAACCACAGGATGTGGTTGGAGGGATAAAGTTCAGGAGAGATGGAGTTGGTATAGTAGGTGTGTGATATGTGGAGAGGGTAGGTTGTATGTAGGAGTAGGGTGTGGTTGAAAAGGTAAGGCTGGGTGAGATTGTAGATAAGGATAAGATTTAGAAGGAGTAGTAGTTGGAATGAAAGGGATAGATATTTTACAGACATGATGTGGTTTTATTAGGCAATATAGGAGTTGAGTAAGGAGGTGGGGAAAGGTGATGTGGGTGTGGTATGAATAGAGGAGGGGATAGGAGGAGGAAGGGGTGGAGTTTGGTAGGTGCAGAGGAAGTAGGTGTGGCTAAGTGGGTATAAACCTAGAAGTAGTGGGGGTGGGTGGGAATTGGGGGTAGGGTAGGGGAGCGGAGTGAGCCCGCAGGGTGAATGGAGCGGGTAGAGACAAAAGAGCAGAATGTGGAGTAAGACAATCAGGAAAATTGAGAGACAGCCAACAATTGAGAGACAGCCAACAGGTAAGTGTAAAGGCTGGAAAAAGGTGGATAGTATACAGAGATAGTGGGGAAGAATGGCAGGATGCAAGACTGTTAGTCGCAGATAGGGTGCCTGGTGCAGGAGATAAGGTGGAAAATAACTGTATAGAAGACTGAGAAGAGAGTGAAATGGGGGGTTTCAACAGGAAGTTTACAGGGGTGGTATAGGAAAATAAAAGTGGAGGGGGTATTATTTCTACAGGTACAGAGACCACTCAGGAGAAAAAGTACTGTGCAGGGTTGGGTTATGAAGCTCCACCTGGTGGCCACTCTTGATATGGCAATGCTTTATCTAGTGGAGAGTGAGACGGGGAAGGGAATGAGAAGGAGTAGGCAATGCAGGGGGTAAGACTGTGGAAGTACAGGTTGAAGGCTGGAGGAGGGGTTTGGCTGCTGGCTGATCTGCTTGCTCAGTTGGCCTGGACTAGATATTATATAAACGTAATTTAGAAGAATTAACATACATATATTAATGTTGAGTTAATATGAATACATACTTTCAAAGCCTTATATAGGACACACTTTTCAGGAAGATATGAGGGTTTTTTTCTGTGGTACCCTACAGTTCCGAGGCTTTCAGAGGGGTGCAAGCAGATAAAATGTTGCTGGGACACTCAGGTACACAATGCTGGTAAATAAAAGGGAAAATAATAAGTTAGGGAGAGGGAGAAGGTAGAAGTCTTGTAAGAAGAAAGGTAGAGTTGAAAAAGTAGTTATACGATCACAGTTAAATAAGTCTGATCACTATTAACAAAATAGCATTTGAACTAGTAGACTGAAATGTATCAGTTTACAACAGGAGGACATTTAGTAATACAAAGTGTCAATAAATGTATCATGGTCAATGCTTAGCACACAAGAGAAAAACAGTTGCAGATGCAGGCATATTTAAGTAGTAACTCTAAGCATTACTAATATAATTAACAGCTATCGTAGAAATGCAGTCTTAAATGTACCTCATTTACAATTTGTATCACAGCAAATATAATGTTGTGTAGTTTACTAAATCCATATATTTTGCATCAGATAATTAAATGCGTAGCAAAGAGGGAGTCTTGCTGCCAAGGTTAGTTTCAAAACCCCAAACACGTTAGCAGAGGGTCACAACAGACAGCGTTCAAATATTGAACAATGTAGGAGGCAAACAAGGAGTCTATTAGGTGGGGCTGCCTTCAAAACGCCAAACCAAATATAAAAAATAGGTACAGCTATCAGTGAGTACAGGCGCTTTGTAAGCACTAGCATTAACAGCTTAAGCGCCAACTAAGACACTAACTGGAGATTTGCATGTAAAGTAATGGCGGGTATACTAACCCTGGGATAAAAAGACAAAAAAGAAACCGTCGCTAACATTAAACAGTAACTAACGCCAAGGCTAGGCTAGCTGGGGGTTATGTCGATAGTTAAGCTCGTAAATCCAAAAATACATAACAGAAAAAATCATTACGAGAAGCAGCCACGAGCACTTGTAAGGGGCTATCAGAAGAACCTTTAACAGTACAGGTTAAATAACAATGCAGTCAACGCTTGTAAGGCGCTATCATAAGAACCTTTAACAGTACAGGTTAAATAACAATGCAGTCAGCGCTTGTAAGGCGCTATCATAAGAACTTATAACAGTACAGGTTAAATAACAATGCAGTCAGTGGGGTTAAATAATTAGGAATGCATCTCAGAAGTAAAAAAAAACAGAAGAATACAAACAAATTGACGATACACTTACTAGTTCCAGCAACAGGAGCAGGACGCTCAGCAGCCAGGTGAGGGGAGGAAGAAGAAAGATGGCGGCAACAGAGGAGGGGTATACTTATAAGGTGTAGAGGGGGGTAGGGGTGCAGGCAATGCAATCATTTTACCCAGTTTCAAGTCATCTGCATATAGACTGTTGAATACCTCAGACAAAAAAGTTTGGTCTGAAAGATACAATCTAAACAAGTAAGGGACTAGGACAGAGTCCTGTAGGGTACCCTCAGTATAACCAAGTATGTCACCTGTCCAGTTGCTGTATGATACTTGCCATGTCCTATAATTTATAGGATATATATATATATATATATAAATATCCTTTAATTGTAGGTCCAAAAACCTAGAAATAAAAAAATGTTTTGGACCTCTTGACATATACAATGGGCCTAAATGGTGGATTCACTAAGGTCTTATGTATCTTGGGAATACCAAAAATGTTATATTAATTTTTCATATAAGCATGCTCATCTAATGTAATATTCCCTTGATACAACATGTCATCCAATAACAAATCTGTTTTGTTATGAGAAATATTTATCTCATTACATGACACTTCATCATAAGCACCATCCATTAAAATAGCATTTATAACACAATTATAATCAATTTGGTCCATGACAACCATTCTGTTACCTTTATCAGGCTTCATTATAAGAATATTTTTATCATGAATAATGTCCTCAAATAAACATGTTTCCGAGGGGGTTAAATTATCTAAAGCTAAGCCAGTGTAATCAAGACATTCTCTAAAATCATTTACACATGCTTTGTTGAACTTAAGCAGCTTATTATGCGTAGGAGGGTTAAAACTGCTTTGTTTGTTCAAGCTTACGCTGGTAGAAAATTCACAATTACCAACATTGTTAAACCATAAATGCAAATTAAGTTTGCGAATAAATAGTTTAAAATCTATGAGCAAATCTACAATATTAAGTTTTCTAGTTAGCACATACGAAAACCCTTTTGACAATACATCAGTATAAGCTGAAGTAATACTTTTTGTTGAATAACTGTATATTTTAAAATCCCCTCCTGTATTGAAAACAACAACAGGGTTCACATTTTCTTCTTCAAAAGACAAATTGATGAAGTTGCTGTCTAGATTAGAATTAGCACAGTTCATAATTCCGAAAGAAACAGACTGATAGTCCACTTGAAAGTCATTCATGAATAAAAAGACAATAAGGACAAACTGAAGTCATTAACATTGTCAGTGCTCAAACAGTTACCTTGTACTTCAATATCTGAAGTCACCACCTCTTGTGACTGTTGCAGTTGTTATTCCATCTTTTGGGATGGGCTCCTTCAGCTTGATACCTGCTGGTCTGGTCATTCTCCTGATAAGCGCTGTTTTGAGAGCGTTGAAAAGAAAAATGGTTTTGCTAAGCTCGGTTTTGCAAACGCTCCGAGCATCTCACACTTGGAGCTTCTATAGGGGTGTGACCATTGTTCCTCTGTTCAAACATCGCTCCCCCATCGTCACTTCCTGCTTCTGAATGATTGGCAATCCGTCTCTGGTTGCCCAGCAATCCGTTAAATGTAGAATAAGCTTCCCCTTTTGAATATTTTTGCAAATCTCTTTGCAAATGTTTACACTTATGCTGATTCACTCTTATTCCGCAAGAATAAACTTCTTTATAAAGAAGCAGTGCATATATTAAAGTTTGATACTTTGTTTCCAAAGGGTATGAATGTTGGTTTTAATTGGCATGTATTACTTTAAATATTTTTTAAGTGTTTGATGGTATTACCTGATGACTTTATTGTTTAATTGCTTATTTAGCAGTGTATATAAATCAAGTGTGTGATGTGAAGTAACTGTGTACTCCAAGAAGGCAGTGTATTCCGACACGTCAGAGAGGAATACATTTTATTCATTGGGTTCCTGGTCTTTGTTTTTCATTGTATTTGCTTTGCTGTTTTGCTGTTGTAAAAGTCTCTCTCTCTCTCTCTCTCTGTTAAGGTTTGTATAGAACTGCAATATTTGCTGTATTTGCTTTGCTGTTTTGCTGTTGTTTTAGCCACTAGACGTAGTATGTTTGAAGTTAATAGGAATAAGAAGTGGGATAAAAGTTCCTTTATTTTAGTTTATAATAAAAATACTCCAAATATTTGTTCTATAGTGAAGAAAAATTGGTCATTGCTCATTTCAGAACAGGACATGTTGGAGATGTTTGGTTCATCTCTGGCTTTCATTTTTAAGAGAGATTTCAGTTTTAAAGACTATTTAGAGGAGGTTCAACATCAGTGTAAGGGTCAACAGTCCTACATTAAGTTAGGTAATTATAAGTGTGGCAGATGTAAGCAATGCTGACATGTTTTGGAAACAACTGACCACTTTATGCTCAACAATTTTATATTGAATATTTATTCACATTTTGTTATTCTAAAAATGTGGTTTATATTGCCAAATGTTTGGCCTGCCCTGCATATTACGTAGGACAAACCTCTAGACATTTTAAAAACAGGATTTACAAACATATTTCTGATATTTCAAGGGAGGTTAAAACAAATGCCTTGAGTAGGCACTTGATAAAATATAGAGATCATTGTTTAAATTCTTTGTAATACAGCAGGTTTGTGAAGATCAGCAGGGCAGGATAATTCCTGAGCATGTAGATACTAGTGAGCTTCATTGGTAATTAAAACTTAATGCCACAGAATACCCCCAACTGAACAAATGTATTAGTATTAGTAGTATCTTAACATTTAAACAATAGGGTGGTTTTTTGTAATAGCAATATTTTGCTTGTTAGGTATGGTTTAAGTCTTTTTTGTAGTATTCATATGTTTATATATCTATTTTTATTTGAGACCCCATGGTTCCTTTTTATGGTTAATTAGGCTGAATTTCTTGATTGTTTAATTGCATTCTTTAGTGTTTTTAAGTGGAAGTGAGGGCATTACTAACTGTTCTGAAGAAATCCTGTAATAGTGCACACGGACGAAAGCACTCAACCGTTAATAAGGTTCTTTTAAATTCAGACTACAACTGGAGTCCTTCTCTTCTTACTATTCTACACTCCAGCAATTGTTATATGTTCCATGTTATATTGTCACAGTTACACAGTCTATAGTATTGGTATTATCACTGAACATGTAATAATCACAAGTCTCATAGCTATCTTTAATCTCTATCATAACACCTCCACCTGATTTTTTGTTAGAATGTCTGTTACAGTAAAAACATTTATACCCTGACAGAACTGGTTTCCAGTCATTCTTTAACCATGTTTCACAAACTATAACAACATCAGTCTTGTGGGAATGTAGCACATTTTCCAATAAAAAAACTTTATTATTAATGCTCCTAGCATTAACAACCATCAGAGATGCATCAAATGTTGCTATCTGTAAACTGTTAAATTTTGGACCGGGAAAAATCCTGCTAGTGTTTATCAAATATTGCAAAATATCTGCTTAAAAATTCTCTTCCCTGATCTTTAAATGCAAATACATGTGTGCCCACAACCAGACTTGGATACACTACACATTTCCATTTTTTAAAACAGGGCATTTTTTCCATGTAGATTTTTACCCAAAAAATCTTTTCATTCACGGTGACTGAAAAAAAGAGAATGTTTGGGGAAGGCTTGTTAAGTTTGGTATATCTAGTGAATAGGGATAGGGAGAGGCTTCCAAGCCTATGGCTAGCTGGGAGGTGGTGGAAGAGCTGTGGGAGGAAAAAAATTAAAAAGAAAACAGCTAACCAATGTGTTCAGTCTCTCTATTCTTCATAAAAGGTCTGTGTAATATATTATTCTTCACTTTCTGAATTAATAACAGAGAGCTACACCAACTCCCTGCAAACTGTCCAGTTCATTGTCTCCATTTTTTTTCTTTTTAGTTTATTTATTTTTTGTTTTGCTGTCATGCAGCAACCCACCTTTTTCACAGACCTGCTTGTTGACTACAAGAATTGTTGTTGTTCCTCTTGCTTGTTGTGAGATATTTGTCATCAGTGTGGTTGATCCCCCTACCTGATTTCTTTCTCCATTGTTGCACAGTGTCATTTTGTTCTTGGCTCTGCAGCTTCCTTTTCCCAAGACACTTGTACCATTTGTAGTAGCTACAGTTGTATCCGACTATCCGCTTTAGCTGCAGTTGTATCCGACTATCTGCTTTAGCTACAGTTGTATCCGATTATCCGCTTTAGCTGCAGTTGTATCCGACTATCCGCTTTAGCTGCAGTTGTATCCGACTATCCTCTTTAGCTGCAGTTGTATCCGACTATCTGCTTTAGCTACAGTTGTATCCGACTATCTGCTTTAGCTGCAGTTGTATCCGACTATCTGCTTTAGCTGCAGTTGTATCCGACTATCCGCTTTAGTTGCACCGCCATCTGATCATGAACACCATGGATATTACTTTCTTCCCTCCTCCCTTCCTTAGAACTAGGAAGCATATATAAGGAGGATGGATGTGCTCTCAGCTTTGCTGAGCTCCCACCACATGTTCAATATGGATCCTCTTTAATAGGCAAAGTATCCTGTTAATCAGCTTGTTATTCATCTGGCTTGCCTATGGCTGTTTAGTAAATGATCATTTTAACTGTAGCTCTTCCTCCTGAAATATTCAGAAAAGAAGTCCTGCCCAAGGTGAAGAGCACATCAGTAGACCAAGATGTGGTATATTGTTAACAGTTTTCAGAAAACAGAGGCAAAGTTCAGACAGTACACTGTAAACTTTAACTTTTGCTTTCTTAAAGTCTTTCAAACTAGGAACTCCTAAAGTGACAAATGTTCAGTAATCTGAATTAATGTAATCAGTACAAAGGTTACTAATTAACATGATTTTAGATGTAAAATTATTGCAGATAACTGACTCTGACAACTTATATTAAATTAACTTAATTATTAACTCCAAAGGTCATATTGGCAGGAGTGTTGAATAACTTCACTAAGTCATTGTCAGAGAGGCCCATAATTACACATACATGCATACATACATAATAAAAAGCACCTATTTCTAACAACCCATCCCTGTTATCGCTCATCCTTCCATCTACTCACCCCTCCCTTATGCTAAGTAAATTCTACCCCATTATCACTCACCCCTCCCTTGTACTCATCCCCCATTCTAATCTTACATTCTAATCCCACCAGCCGTCTCCCCCTCTCTGTTCTCTTTTCAGTCTTCCCATATTCCTCACGTAATAACCCTCAGTCTGTCTCTCAACTTACCTCTTCTCTCATATGACTTTATTTTACTCCATCAGATCTAACTTTATACATTATCGTAGCACATCATGCAGCTACTGTACATATCAAATTAGTGCTGTACTTTTTGTTCTAGGAATATGTATGCTTTATTCTTAGAAAATGTTTAAACTGAACCAATTGTAATCATACAATTACTGTACATACCAAACCTGTGTTCTGACACTATGCTGTTTATTTCTTACCCATTGTTAAACTGCACTGATATCTACTCATGTATATTTCTCTGATATCATTAGGGATTATTGTTTAGGGCTATTCTCCCTGGATGTCCTCTGAAAGTAGGCAACAATCCGGTTGCACTTTTGCAGTAAATAAATGTCAAATAAATGCATTATACTTTCAAAAGCACTTACAATACATTCAGGCATATAAACTCACAATAAATTCCATCCTCTGTGGTCACAGTTACAACCTGAAAATAACCTGATAAATAACACCTTCTTTTCTGAATCATATTTTAAGAAATATGATAAGTAATATCATACATAGTCCAGGAACTCAAAAACTTCACTTCTAATTCATTTCTATGTCTGCCTTCTCTTTTTTTTGTAACTCTGAACAGACCTATTATCATATAATAATGAATTATCCAGTAAAAGGACACATGAGAGTATTAGCTAACTATATCACATTTCTTTTTGTACTATGGGAACACAAACTGGATAGCTGGTAATACTCTGAAAAACTATACATATAATTTCTTTCAGCTTAAATAATTATATTAAAGATTATCGAGACTCTTTAAATTGTTCCCTAGATATTAAGTTGACCACATGCAATGTTATAAAGTTATTAAAATCATTCAGTGCTGTATTTTAACATTACTCACAATGATGTAATAGCCTAAAACCATGTAATGCACACTGTGATAACAAATATCCATTTTCCTTAACTACATTATACTTTTAATCAAAAGGTATAAAAGTACCATACCCACATATTTGAGTGTAATAAATCCCTGTATCTGCTTTCAGGGTTATGAAATATTTTTATTTATGTACATCAGATGAGTGTCATTATACCATTTGTGCATGCTATGAACTTCAGCATTTCCCTAACCCGTCTGCAATTCTTCTATAAAACTCTGCTTTAGCTTTAGTCGAGAAGGAAGAAAAACACAAGAAAAAATTGAGAGAACAAATATGGCAAGCCTTAATAAAATAATCTAAACTCCCTAAACCATTACACCCACCTAAACTGAGTGCCACTATAATGAAAATTATATTACTTAAAAAAAAAAGCTAAATGCGTCAAAATAATAAATTAATAAAATTGCAAGCACCCAAATACAAAACAGCATTCTTAACAACATGGACTCAAATAAAATAGTAATAAATCTATACATCTCCATGAAATACTGGGATGAAGCTGATTACTATAGAGCTCCATGAAATACTGAGATGAAGCTCATTACTATAGAGCTCCATGACATAGAGGGATGAAGCAGATTATTATACAGCTCCATAACATACAGGGATGAAGCGGATTACTGTAATGCTCCATAACATAGAGGGATGAAGTGGATTATTATACAGCTCCATGACATAGAGGGATGAAGCAGATTATTATACAGCTCCATGACATAGAGGGATGAAGTGGATTGTTATACAGCTCCATGATATTGTGGGATGAGATAAAGTAGATTACTATAGGGCTCCATGACATAGAGGGATGAAGCAGATTATTATACAGTTCCATGGCATACAGGGATGAAGCGGATTACTGTAAAGCTCCATAACATAGAGGGATGAAGTGGATTATTATACAGCCCCATGACATAGAGGGATGAAGCAGATTATTATACAGCTCCATGACATAGAGGGATGAAGTGGATTATTATACAGCTCCATGACATAGAGGGATGAAGTGGATTACTATACAGCTCCATGATATTGTGGGATGGGATAAAGCTGATTACTATAGAGCTCCATGACATAGAGAGATGAAGCAGATTATTATACAACTCATGACATACAGGGATGAAGCGGATTACTGTAAAGCTCCATAACATAGAGGGATGAAGTGGATTATTATACAGCTCCATGACATAGAGGGATGAAGCAGATTATTATACAGCTCCATGACATAGAGGGATGAAGTGGATTATTATACAGCTCCATGACATAGAGGGATGACGTGGATTACTATACAGCTCCATGATATTGTGGGATGGGATAAAGCTGATTACTATAGAGCTCCATGACATAGAGAGATGAAGCAGATTATTATACAGCTCCATGACATACAGGGATGAAGCGGATTACTGTAAAGCTCCATAACATAGAGGAATGAAGCTAATTACTATGGGTCTATATTAGAATTGCAAAAGCTGACTTTCATGAATACAAGTTCATTTATAGATAAATGTCGAAGTCCGAAAACAGCGAAGTACAAAAAAAAAAGCAAAAATGAGATCGCCAAACGTATTCCCAGAAGCAACAGCGCCATACAGGTAAAGTAAATCTAAGTGAAAAAACCTAATGTAAAACCCTTTTCCAAATGTTTTTGCAGGGGGGCAAGACCCCTGCACCCTCCACACCCCCCTACTTAAATATACCAACTCCGAGACCACACTACAGTGGGGAAAAGGATTTATTTCCTCATCCCCATGATCACCCTGCTGGCCAAGAAAACACATTTGGCATTCTGAAATTTGATTTTTTTGTACTTTGCTGTTTTAGTACATCGACATTTATGTGCCAATGAACTTGTATTTGCAAAAGTCAGCTTCCGCGATTCTAATATAGACCCAATTACTATACAGCTCCATGACATAGAGGGATGAAGCGGATTACTGTACACTCTGTGACATAGACGGATGAAGCAGATTACTGTACAGCTCCATGACACAGAGGCATGAAACAGATTACTATATAGCTCCATGACATAGAGGGATGAAGCGGATTATTATACAGCTCCATGACATAGAGGGATGAAGCGGATTATTATGCAGCTCCATGACACAGAGGGATGAAGAGGATTTATACAGCTCCATGACATAGAGGGATGAAGTGGATTACTATACAGCTCCATGATATAGAGAGATGAAGCGGATTACTATACAGCTTCATGACATAGAGAGATGAATTTGACTACAAATAATTCAACCCAAGTCTGATTAAAGGTCAAGGTACAGGAACAACCAGTTATGGGGGATATGAAAGGATGAGATGTTTGAATTATTTCCTTTGTCATGGGGTTGGGTAGAGGAATTGAAGAGTGAGGCCAGAAACAGAGCATCTGGTAGGTACTCAGGGCAACTGATGAATGCCTCCGTAGAGGCTGGACAACTGCTTGCTTATACTCACTGTTTACCCACATGACTATACTTTAATGGAGTAGCCTTTCAAATGCATCTGTTAATTTTATGGTAAATACAAATTTATAGAAGATATGCTATGGGTGATCAGTGTTCTCTTGAAATAAAAAAAAATTCTTTGCATTTCCCACTGCTCAACAATGACTAAATAAAGTTTTGCTTTTTAATATATATTTGTTACTATTTTATGGCAAATGCAAATTAATAGAAGGTATGGTATAGATATTAATGATTTGCTTGATAGTAACAAAAAATAAAAAGCTGATTTGATATAGGCTCATAGGTGTGTACTAGGCTATTGACTACTGTGGCCCTTTAAAGCCAAACCATGCATTACAAATCTCTGACAAGTTCTGATACCTTTGATAGGTATAAGCAGGGGCTTGGAAGTTGACACATTTACAGGCTGCCCATGTTCATTAGAGAATGGCTGCCAAACCATTGATGAATTTCCAGTTCCCATCCAGTTATCCAAGTTGCACTTCAATTGAATTAGGGAGGAACATCAATGCAGAGTCTGTTCCAGGGAAGGGGTGGTCTCTGCAATAAATTCATGTCTGTCTAACAGGTCCTATTTATTTCACAGCCAAGGCTTATGCCTCTAGAATGGGTAATTCTGGTGCTGTTTGTTTTGTGGATATGCAGGAGGTCCATCAAAGTGGGATCTAACAAAGCCTTATATGCCAGGCATAGATCTCCCCTCAGAAGTCTATAGGAGACAGAATGCAGGGATATGGTTTTGAGGTGATCTGCCTAGGACTTGTTATTTAGGCCCTCTATTCTTTTTAGCAGAAGTCTCTGTGGTTGTTCTAATTGATGTTTACAATGAGGAAATTCTCTGGATGTTCCTAATGTTGGACGTGCCTGTTTATGCAATACTTTATGTCCCTAATGTCTGACTTTGGATTTTAAATTGGAAGTTCTTAAATGCATTTACACCCTTCTACTACTACCTTTTGCCTTTATCTTTCTGTGAATATCTTTGAAAAGTGAAGATATTTTATGAATATATGGATTCCTTAGTAAAGAGTTTTATTCCGTTTGAAACTAGGATAGTTAAATACAAGGGCAATAAACATCTACTGCTTACTTGGTGATCCAAAACTACTGGTGAATAACCTGGAAGCTTCCAGCAGTGAAATATAAACAAAAGCTTAAAGGCGCAACTAAGAATTTGAAAAATAAGTCGTTTAGGAGACAGAAAGCATACTATGAAAAAAGGAATACAAGGGATAACTATAAAGCTTTTTTTTTTTAATTTATGCCAATTTGAAGGAGAATACTCAGGAAACATTTAACTAATAATACTACAGTAATTGATTATCTGTAAATGATGGTGGTTTTGTTCTCAGTTACCAAATCTAATAAAAACAATAGATGTGGATATCACCCCCAATTGATCGCAACAATATGTGAATCCAAAACTAATCGTCCAGTCCAGACACCCGAACTGAAGAAATGTACAGTTTTATTAAAAATACAACTTATACAATCCTTCAGTTAAGCGCTTTCATCCTCTAAATATTTTAGGACTTCATCAGAACCATTAGATTGCCTATTGGAAAACCCTCTTAAATACCTTCATGACACACACTCTCCTAGTTCCTTTAAAGTGACGTATACACTTTAAAACCCTTCAGCTTGAATATCCTGTATAGGACTCACGTAAACTTAATGAAGTGGAAAATAAAAACAAATAAAGTGTATAAAATAAATGGCGAATTTAGAAACATCCTATTTCATACTGTTACCTCATATTCTTAAACCCCTATGTTTTAATTCAATTGTAACTGAAATTGATTCATTAAGACCCAGTGTACAGGAAGCATTTGTACGTAGCTACCAGATCATCTTCTTATATAATAAATGGTTTTGCCAATCTCCCATTAACTAGAACTTTCATTTTTTTTCCAAAATACAAAACTTGAACTTAATAAAGTTATTGCAAACTGTAGCATGCCTTGCTAAGGCACTTTCCCTGTCATTTTTCCTTATACGGTAATTACGCTGGTATATGTCAATGTCCATCACAGTAAGCCCACTGCATGCCCCCTTCTCTCACACTAGCCAAGCACATGTATGTATGTATGTGCATCTGTGGGGGAATAATAGCACAAAAAAGCAGATAAAGCACAAACCACACCTGATGCCTGGCTTAATGATGTCCCCTATCAGTCAATCCTCCTAGTGATGGGAAATGAGTGAGCCAATTAGCTAGGACTGGCTAAGGATCAGCATGCATTGGGGGCAAAGTGTAGCAAAAAATACTTAATAGTATTGATGGTGTTAACATAGAATTCTCTAACCCCTTAAATTTTATTTATAAAAACAGAAACAACATTAAAAAGATTCTAGAGAGACCACTTTTGATTAATAGCAATGGGTCATGTAAGACTACAAAATGTGGATGTTGTAGTCAGTTTTCCTCTACAGACACAGATGAGAACGGAGGGATGTTGGACATTATACAGAAATGGATGAGTAGGGTAGGTTTAACTGTAATACTGGTAAGATTGTGTACTTGGCAGGGTGCTGTTCGTGTATAGCATTCTATATAGGGAAAATGGAGAATGCCTTAAGTAGAAGAAAATGTCAACATAATTAGCCCCCACTCCATGCCATGCCCTCATTGCTGAGGTCAGACAACAAAGATGTCGCCTTTGAAATAAAAATCAGTCTAGCCTGGAAAACCCAACTAAGCCTGGAACAGTTAAGAATCATTCTAAAACAAATTACATCCCATTAAGTGATAGTTTGTCAAAATATATGGCTCCCCCAACCTCAAGGACACAGCTACTTATGCAAAATTATTTACAAAAAGCCTGTGCACACATGTAAATGGCTGCTGTGGAAATTCATGCACTGAATTATCATAGAAAAGATGAACAAGGGCATTGACAGCCCACAGTCACTGGACCCATCCCACTTTGGCTTTGGTAAAGGAAGCTCTTGCTGACTTAACCTGGTAAACTTCTTTGAGAGGGTCACCAAGGCCATAGATGAGGAGAAAATGGTGCATACCGCCTACCTTAACTTGGCCAAGGTGTTCAATACAATACCTCACTCAGGTATTGTTGACAAACTGTTAGAATCAGACATAAATCCCTACATATCTTGCTGGATTGCTGGCTGGCTGGATGGCTCACAGATAGGACACAAGAAGAAGAAGATCAGTGAGACCACCTCCAGCAGGAGACCGGTCACCTCTTGGATCCATGTTGGGGTTGCTCCTATTTGGCATCTACTTCTCAGAATTAAAGGCAAACATCAATGGCCTCTGGCCCACCAAGTTCACAGATGACTGTAAATTGGGAGCTATCATAGATCCCTGCATAACAGCAATATGCTAAAAGAGGGTCTAACACAAACAAATGACTGCTGCCAATGCCATGGATTAAAACTCAGTGTGAAAAAATGAATTATAGTGCCATTTGGGAACTCATCCTCCCAAGGTAATTACTCCATTGATAAAACAAACCTAAGAGCTGACCTGATTGTTAGGTATCTGGGAATATATGTGTGACCAACACATTGTCAAGATAGTAAGAAAATTATACTGTGTCACCTAACTCATAAGCAAGGGTATGGCATCCAGGTCCAACAAAGTTATAGTCCCACCCTAATAAGCTCTTTTCTGACCCATCATTGAGTACAATGGCCCATTTGGCATAGACCTAGCCAGACACTTGCAATAGTTTGAACATTCTCAAAGGTTCCTCATGAGGAGTATCCAGGGTATGAATACCCTGTCCTGCACACATTGCCTTAAGGCCCTATCTCTGTACTCGGTCTCCTACAGATTACTAAGATATAATCTATGCCTGGCATATAAGGAATCCTTAGATCCAGCTCTGATGGATCCCTTACACATCCAAAAAATAAACAGAATCATAAATACTTGATAAAAGGACTTGAACTTTGCCTATGACAAAACTTGAACATGCTGGAGAGACCGAGATGCATCTCAAAAGATCCCCGAGCTATGGAATAAGCTCCTCATCTATGTGAAGGACAATTCATCCCTGATGCTATCACAAATTCACCCACGGTCTGGCGCACATATCTCTCATGGATAGAAGTCAGTAGCATGTAAATTAATCACCCCAGTAACATACCCCACCCACATAACCATTAGCCTCCTTTTTACTAACATACCCCACCATATAGGCATCCAAGGAACTTGGTGACAAAACTGAAATGGGTTACATGTCTAGGCTTGTAAAGATCATAATGGTTCTTAGCCTAGTATAAACCTATGAACCTGTGAACTTTATTCAGTAGTATACCAATAAATGATTTTTCATGGGTTGAAAGGTTATTAGTAGGCATGCATTCTAGAAAAACATAAAGCAGCCTAGCCCAGATTTCTCATTGCAGCAAAGCTCTGTCTGGTTAATTGACTTGCTTAAGGTCACACAGTAGGCAAATGAAGGTAGAAAAATTCAAACCCTTTAGTACCCTTGTCACAGGAAGCAGTTCAGTAACAAGTAAGTTCCCTGATGAAAAATGGCATCTGCTTATGGTGTGAAATTTTCCAATCACAGTGCCAATCTGAGAATTAGAAACATTTTAGTCAATTTGCCCATTGTATTGTCATCATCAATAAAGAATAACTACTTTGTTTGCAAAGGGGTGGTAAAATCTAGAACTCATTACCACTGTATGTTAGATTATCTCATTCTCTCACTGTTTATGAGATGATAAAATAAAAATAACACAGTAGTCGACTGCCACAGCTGCAAACCAGTTAAAAACTTTAATAAAACAAATTAAATATAGATAGTAAAACACAGGTGAGCGGTTTCACGGCATTATGCCGCTTCATCAGGCCTACAGTAACACAAAACAAGGGCTCTCAGTTTGAAGTATAATACATCAAATCACATCAGTGGAGAATGTCTCGTGACCTAAGCACCAGCTTTGAAGAGATATGCTCATTTAAGCCAGGGGTCTTGTTACCCTGGAACTTCAAAATCCGTCAGCTCACAGTACTCCATTGTGTTATTTAAATCACCACCTCTGATACATAAATAATCTCTAGTAGCAAAAATGAAAACCAATGTTCTTTCCCACAGTTATTCACGTATTTAGCGAAAGCAGTAGTAATTTTTAATTTCCTAATGTTCCCATTGTCTTCCGTTATCCTGTCCTTCAGTAACCTGATCATCTTTCCTCTATAAAAAAACTTCAGATGTCACACAATGCATAGTACACAAGATTGCTGATCTTGCAATCTGCTTAAAAATCTGTATGCACAGTACATCCAATATGGGGGATGTACAAATTGTGACATTGTCCAGATATATTGTATGCTTGTGAGTGAAGGAACACTGTGTGTGTGTGTGTGTGTGGGTGTGTGTGTGTGTGTGTGTGTGTGTGTGTGTGTGTGTGTGTGTGTGTGTGTGTGTGTGTGTGTGTGTGTGTGTGTGTTTGTAGCCCACCACTGGGGTTAAGGAATTTCTTCCTTTCTTCCCTCATCTTTGCATCTCTACTAAACTGCTTTTATCCACATCGCCATATAACTCCAAAACATATTCCCTTTGCATCTGTGCAGGTGCTGCCTTTATCTCCACTTGGCTTATATTTCTGTTCTCGATCTCTGCCATTTCTCCACTTGTATTATTTTCCTTAGTCTTACCAGGGCTGCCTTGTCCCTCTTGTAGTTCATATCAGTGAATTACATGTAGGTTCCACACATGCCCATGTATTTTTGTTAATTATATTGCTTCTTTACAATAATTAATTTCATTATTTTCTTTTCTGTGTCTGTGAGTGGCAACCACCACTAGTGCTGAAGTAACTGTTTTTTGTACATATGGCCTTGTGTTTATCATGTTTTCAGCTTTTCATCAGTCTTTAAAAGGAAATAATCCATCCACCCCTCCTCTAAGCTACTTATCCTTGTGAGGGTCAGAGTGATCGCACACTGAACAGGTTTGATCAGACTTTCCTCTCCCTGAGAACAGTTTTCTACTCATCCTGTATTATCCCCCATAGTTATTTTATTCTGTTCCTAGTACATTTTCCATAGTAGGCTTCCAGCGGACTGCGGTCATCCCACTATAGCAGAGGCTGTACTCCCAAGATCCTTATTTCATGTTGCAACCTCATTTTTGCCACCTGCATCTATAATCTCAATATCTCAATCAGTACCCAACACTTATGATCATAGCTAAGGATGGTAACATAGACTGACCTATAAACAGACTTTATCCTATGAGTTCATTTTCACTTCACTATCACCATCCAGACAATGCTTAAAATGTTGCCACCGCTACACCTGTCTGCTGGGAAAAAATCCCAGTCCCCTATACCCTTACTTGTAAAAAAAGATCCCAAAATAGTTAAACTCTTTCACATAGCTATATTCCCCCTCACTTGCAAGAAGTAATCCACTTTTTTTCTGAAGAAAACCATGACGTGATTTAGAGATGTTGATTTCCTTTGCAGATGCTTCACACTTAGTCATTTAAGCATATGACGAAGGCTGCAGTCACTTAAAGCTAAGAGTTTAGCATTGTCTCCAAACAAAAGCATAGACCTTGTGTCCCCCAACTGGAAAATGTCCAGATGTTGGCTGTACCATAATAATATCCTGTCCACAGTGATCATTAGTAAAACGTGGCTAAATTAATTTGCCTGTGGGGAATACTTTGCAGTGTTGTCTGTTTAGTAGCCAAAGAAAGGCAGAATTTAAGTAAAACTGTGTTCTAAGTAGCCACTGCTGTTTCTTTTGTCATAGACCAAAATGTTTACACATATGTAATATTAAATCGTGCACACACTATGAAATGCACTACTTCTTGTGCATTACTGCAGTATTAAGCTGATTTTGCATCACATTAAGGAATAGTGTTTTTTTTTTTCTTTAACAGTTTGATTTGCAGCTACTCGTGCAGGATAACCATAAGCAAAACTAGCTGCAACTTCTTTTTCTCCATTCAGGTTGCAGGTCGGTGAAAGGAATGAGTGAATGCCCTTAATAAACATTGCCTTGTCTGTATGTCACAGTCTGTCAACTGATAATTGTTAATAGAATCATGACGCTTAAATCATACCATATGGTATTTCTGTGTTCTCCAGTAATGCAGAAATGTAACAGTTCTTTCTATGTGGATGTTAATATATCAGAGTGGAGACAGGTCAGACGTTGTATAAGCTAATTTCCTTGACAGCCTGACAAAGAGTTAGGAGAGTCACAGATGCAAACAGAGGCGCCAGCTTGCTGCTGTCTAGTGAAGCTTTTCAAAATTCAGTTGGCAAAGATGAGTGTTCCTTAATTAAACATCAAACTTTCCATCTTTTTTTTAATTAGCAATTAGCATTCACAGCTTTTCAGTGAAATTCTACATTTTATGGAATTTTAAATTGGAAGTATGTAATTAGTCCAACAGTACAAGCTTTGTAAGATGCAAGATAAGCTTACAAGACATCATACAGCCATAAATACAGGGTCCAGTTTAATAAAAATACTGCTGCAATACTTTTTTTTTTTTTTACTTTTTCTTTTCAAAGCTCCAAATACACAAGTACAACTCAGCTGTCCCTGGTTATATATAACATCAACAACTCAGCAGTTTTAGTTTTGCAGTTAATCTTTGGAACTAAGCTATCGCCTGGCATGTAATAATTATAAAAGAGATTGAATTTCCCTTTGTTCCTATGTACCTGTGACTGCGTGAGAGATAAATAAAAAAAGAAACATGCATAAACACACACACACACACACACACACACACACACACACACACACACACACACACACACACACACACACACTGCCCCTGTCTTCCTATGGCTTTTACAATATGATGTCTTTTAAGCCCACATTTTCTGATTCTTCCTATCAGAATATATTTGGTCAATATGTCAGCAACTGGTAAGAGTGTTCCTCTGGTCTTTGAGTGTTGGCTGACCCAAAGAACCTCATGGTACTTTTGTTTTCTTGCACACTGCTAGGCTACAGGGTACTGAGGAAGATGATACTAGCATACATCTCAACCTCTTAACGCAAGAAATCTGGGAAAAGCCTAAAATAATAGGGGGACAGATTTTAAATATTGCTCTTATAAACTTAGAAAGCTGCTAGAAAAACAAAATTTGTGTTAGCATGCATTTTCTGAAGGATATGAAGTCTGAAACTCAAATGTATGTCATTATTTGGTCATTATTTAATTACTTCAATCCTCTAATTTGACAGAAGACCACAGATTCTATGACAAAAAAAACAAATGTTTGAGTCAAAACTCTGGACATTCTGCGAAAATCTGTACAACTGAGAAGTATGGACTGGAGTGCATTGTGCAGTTTTGTAGAACTTACAGTGAAGAAGAAAACATAACACTGGTAACAATAAAAAGTAATGTGAACACAGTCTTTTATCAGGCATTTCTCAGGTCACAACTGGAATCACTGTGCTGGAGATTGTGCAGTGGAAGATGACTACAACAATGCAGGGAACAAAGACCATAACGCATCATGTCAAACAAAAGGAACTTGACTGCTGTTCACCAGCAAACATGACAGAAACATATGAGACACAGATGGTATAAATGTAATGGTAACACAGTGGAAAGGAAGGAGAGGGCAGAAAGGAAGGGTATGATCAGCAAATCATCAAAACATACTTAAATATTGATCTAAAGTACTTTTTCACAGACAGGATGGTTCATAGGTTTGTAAGCTCAAAGGATTTATTCTAAAGCTTTTGTCAGAATGAGAATGACCTTCCGAATAAACTTGATTTTGGTATTCCTCTGCTATTTTCTACTGTGTGTGTGTGTGTGTGTGTGTGTGTGTGTGTGTGTGTGTGTGTGTGTGTGTGTGTGTGTGTGTATACATATATATGGAGAGAGAAATATAAGTGTCATTTAGGTGGTCAAATACTGTGCTTATCATACAGGAAAAAGCCAGTAGAGCTGATTAAAAAGCAGCCGATCACACATTGCTGGATTTTACTGGTCCAGAGCCTTGAAAAGTAGGAAGTAGGGAATTTGCCCTTTCCCCTCTGTAATGCGACATCTGAGTGGGTATATATAATTAGTAGAGGGTGTGGGTGTTGAAAACTGTTTTTGTTATCTTTTTTATTTATTCATTCATGTATTTATTTATTAATGATTTCAAGACTGAACAGTTTTACTCAATCTTTTTGGTTTTGTTGGTATGAGTGTCATGTACTTATGTGCGTCGTGTGTGTGTGTGTGTGTGTGTGTGTGTGTGTGTGTGTGTGTGTGTGTGTGTGTGTGTGTGTGTCTACCATGACCCATCAAAATTATGTTTCAACAGAACATAAACAGACAAACTCTTTTTCGCGAAAACACTTTTGCGAAATACAAATAAACCGAATCCCCCCCCCAAAAAAAAGACAGAACACAAACCACGTTTATGCAGGGGGGGGGGCAAGCCCAACACATCACACTACTTTTATATTCTTATTCCGAAATCACACTACAGTGGGGAAAGGGGAATATTCCCTTATCCCCGCTGTGCCATGATCTAAGCAACAGCCCTCGTTGCTTTTCACTTAGTTGCCTTTTCACAAAAGTGCATTTTCATAAAAATACATTTTCATGAAAAGGAGTTTGCCTAATTACTTCTAACTTTACCCCTCTCTCTCCTCCATCTGTCTCTCAAGATATACCTGAAACTTGCTCACCTCCTGCTATCGCAAAAGACCAAATCCTAAAAGACATGAGTTTGGAGAGTTTCTCCAGGGCCTCTGCTGAAAATAGGCCCTGTCCTAGTCAAACTTTCCTGGTCAACAAATGTTAAATGAATAAATAAATAAATAACACTTTTTTATTTTTGTTTTATTTATTTATTTATTAAAAGATAAAAATACTGCATCAATAGGTCTTGACAATATCCCTGTATGTATCTTAAATAGCATGAAGTAAGATTTATCCACAGGCCCTAAAAACAGTCTCTGCCTTCACACAGATTTTGTACCAACTAAATAGAGAACAGATACAGTCGTTCCTCTGCAAAGAGAGGACCTATCACAGAGCAAAGCAATTAGATACCCATAAGTCTGACCAGTCTCATATGCAAAGCCATTGAAAGACTTATCATGGAATTAATCAGTCAGGATATCGGGAACATCACAGTGTAAGAAACTTCTCTGTGTGGAAGATTTTCAGTCCATATATCTCTAGTTAATCACTATATATTAATCAGATCAGACAATAGTAGTAGAAGTAGCAAACTTAAATTAGTTTTAAGTAAAAAAAAAACAATTATAAAAAATATATAATTGTACAAAATTACTAAGTAATCAGTAGTAATCCAAGCAAGGCAGGCAGTCTATTTCCAGTCGAAAATCCTTTAAAGTACACAGACAAGCGATCCATGTAAAACAAAGATAGAGTAATAGTTTCCTCACAAGCTTTCTAAATGTATATATATATATATATATATATATATATATATATATATATATATATATATACTTTTTATCAGGCAACGGAGTGGTTTATTGTGCTGTAAAACAAAGTGTTATTGGTACACATTTTAAATTCACATCCTTTCACATCAGTGTGACATTCGAGCTGGTCCTGCCCTACTTAGTAGCTGTCATAATAATATAACCCTTATGTACTTTAAATAAAATTTATAATGATCTGGTACCTCTTATTTAACCAGATTATTAAGTGGATTATTAAGTCTGTGATTTTATCCAAGACAATATTATTTATTTATTTTATCTATTTACATTTGTTTACTGGGAAATTCTGACTGGACGCAGGTCCTTTTTCAGCGGAGAAAAGCTCCACATCATGTACATGTTAAATAGAGATACAAAGTTGCAGCAATAGTAAACAACATTACAGGTTGTTGGCTTTAATACAATAACAAGATATTGATTATCAACAGTATATACAGTAAATGTTGCAAGTTAAGATAGTTTAGGCAATATACTACATGGCTGGAAATATATCAACCTTAGTCCATTTGGCAATCAAAAAAAATATATAAATGTATACATATACACTTTGCATGTAAAAAATCAGTTGTAAAATTCATATTCTATGTTCATAATTCATTTATCTTAGCAACCTAAGAGGAAGCTTTACACACAGCTGTCACCCAGATTGTCAATCCCCAAATCAGATTTACTGTATACTTTGAAGTCAGAGTTGGTTATCAAAAACAATGACTGGAGCTGACTGTGGCTTGGACTGCCAGATTCTTATTACAAAGTTTAGAATTAAATTAAAAACAAACAAAGGCATCTAAGCGTGGATGAAAAATACATTTAAGGGATTAGATCTTAGACCACCAAAAGAACTGTGGAGATATTAGTGATATTGTCCAGATGCTGGTATCAACAAAATACCCCAAACAGAAACAAACTTAAGCAGGTAGAATGGCTCTCTGTGAAGCTTTTAGAGGTAGCCAAGGAAAAATAGATAAAGGTGAAGGTGTCTCAGTCTATATAAGCAACAAATTCAACTCCAGGTTAGTTAAAAAGGATGATGCCTTGCAGTTCATCCATGCCTCCATAGACATGGTTTCCTCTCATGTCCTGGTCAACTGCAGGTTGCTTTCTATGACCCACAAAGCTCACAACTCTTATCAGATCTACTAGAGGAGCTCATCATCCAACCAAGTACCCCATTCACTGGAGAATTTAAATACCACTCTAGAGGCTGGCAAACACATCTCACAGGCACAACGTCCTGGACTTTATCAGCACGAAAACCCTGGACCAGGTACTGCACATTTCAACCTGAGGATTGAGCATATTGGATCTAGTACTCACCAACATGGGAGAGAGTTGCACAATATGGAAGGGTGTTCTCTCCTAAATAGCCTAAAATATGCCCTGGCAGGACCACTTGAGGCACTCCTTAACTATAGCCTCCTAACAGCTTACATGCCAGGTGAATGGAGAGCCACAACAGTCATTGCTTTTCATAAGGGTGGACCATCAACCAACCCCAGAAACTACAGACCCATAACACTGACAAGTCTGATATGCAAAGCCATAGGATGAATTCTCATATAAATGATCAACAAGGACATTGACAAACTACAGACACTGGACCCATTCCAGTTTGGCTTTCTTAAGGGAAGTTCTTGCCTACTTGACCTGGTAGATGTCTTTGAGAGGGTCACCATGGCTATGGATGAGGGGAAAATGGTGCATACTGCCTACCTTGACCTGGCCAAGGTGTTCGATACAATACTCCACTCAGGTGTTGTTGACAAACTGTCAGAACTAGGCATAGATCTCTACATATCTTGCTGGATTGCTGGCTGGCTCACAGTGGGACCCAAGAAGTCAGGATCTGTCAGCCCTCCTCCACCAGGAGATCAGCCACCACCAGAGTACCCCAACCCTGCTCCTGCTTTGCATCTACTTCTCAGACATAAAGGCTAATGTTAAAGGCCTCTGGCTCACCAAGTTCACAGATGACTATAAATTGGGAGCTATCATAGATTTATTTCATGACAACAACATTCTAAAACAGGGTCTAATGCAAATAAATGACTGGTGCCAAAGCTATGGATTAAAACTTAATGCACAGAAATGCACTATAGTGCCCTTTGTAAAATCATCCACCAAAGTTAATTACTCCATTGATAAAACACCCCTAAGATTTCACCTGATAGTTAGTGATTTGGGAACGTATGTTTGACCAACACGTAGCCAAGACAGTAAGAAAATTATTCTATGTCACGCGACTCATAAGTAAGGGGATTGTAGCCAGGTCCAAGGAAGTTATAGTACAATACTAATCAGCCCATTTCAATCAGACTACTCAGCCCATTTCAGACCCTTGATTGAGTACAATGCTCCCTTTGTGATGTACCTAACCAGGCACTTGCAGCGGTAGGAATGCCCTCAAAGGTTCATCACCATAACAATCCAGGTTTCGAAAACCCTGTTCTACGCAGATTGCCTTGAGGTCCTATTTCTGTACTCAGTCTCCTACAGGTTACTGAGATGTGATCTATGCCTAGCATACAAGGCATCATCACTTCCATAAAACAAACAGAAACACTAGATCCAACATCTGAACTTTGTCTGCAACTTAAACAGAACATGCCGGAGAGACTGATATGTGTCTAAAAGGATCCACTTGCTGTGGAATAAGCATGAAACAGAGTTCATCCCTGTCCCTATTCAAAAGAAACATTGATCATTAGATCGTATTGCAAAATTCTCCCTGGTCTGGGCCCCATGTCTCTGATGTTTACAGGTCGACATTAAATAAGTTAATTCCGAAAAAAAAAAACCCCAACACACACACACACACACACACACGCACACACTACCTCTAGTTACCTCTTTACTAACATACCCTATATAGGCGTCCAAGGTACTCAGGGAAAAAACTGTGTTGGATTGAACGGCTAGGCTTGTGACGACCCTGGTGGTCGTTAGACTGGTATAAACCTATGAACACTAGAGATGGGCAACAGCTGAAATGCTTTACTGTCTATAATGAAATAAATAGCCAGATTTAGACGTCTCATTATCTTCTCTGTTGTGTAAAAGAAAGCGAAGTTCCATTCTAAATACAAAACTCGGTAGCCTAATTTCCATAATAGTAAGTTGTGTAAGAGATATTTATGATGTATTTTTTGTGATTATATGGACGTTCAGATTTTATAGACAGGTAGATAGATAAATATACATTTTTATTATCTATTTATTAGTTTATTCATTTATATGTAAAACAAAGCACTACACAAGAAAACAAAAAAAGAGGTAGACACCACCAATGTCTACCTCTTTATTTGTTTTCTCATGTAGTGTTTGATTTTACATTGCTTTTATTACACTACTTAGAGACATTTGGTATAGTTTTGTTTTTTATTCATTTATATATAATATTCTGTATGTATGATTTGTACAAATATTCCAATTTATTATTCTTAGATTTTTCTAGCTGTATCTCTAGTTCCAAATAGACATTGGAATATTTATACATTTTTGTCATTTTTACTAAAATCCTTATTTCTTAAGTATTGTATTTGAAGAACCGACACACTCGCGTGACACTTTTCTGCAGGAAATTACCTTTGCTGATTAAATAGGTATATTTTGAATTCATATTTTCTTTAATATTGCTATTAGTGGGGTCTTTTTATTAATGGATATTTTATGGTTAAACTATGTTTTAATGACTTAATGGGTATAGAAGAGGCAGTAGTTTTACTGACCATGTTCAGTGAAGTTAAATGTTTTGTTTGATTTATGGCTTGGTTCTGTATCTGAAAAAGTGTTTAAATTGTTGTCTCCCACTGCTGCTGGGGTTGTGTCACTCATCTGGTCAGGATAAAACAGACGAACATTCGTGGGTTCTGTTCAAGCAGCTTTATTATACACAAACACATAAAAAATGAGGCTTTGTAACTTAAACTTTAATAAACTTATAAACAGACTGACTACTGCACTCATACATGTCAACACTCTGGCTGTTCTCTCAAAAATGGCACTGCTGCCTGCACATCCTCTGTATTTATATGCACTTGCTACATCTGGAAATGCCTCTTAAAGATGCATACAAATGCTCTGATATACTGGTTGGGGTTCAGAAAGGGCTACCATCAGAGATAAGTCGTAACACAGATGGAAAACCACTTGTAGTAGATCTTTCCAATTAATAGACAGGCCCACAGCAGTGAGCCTAGATGGTCTGTAGAACTGTAGTGGTGGGCCATCTCCAGTCATGTTCACCCATTACTTCTAATAAAAGAAACTGTGTTGCAATTAAGCATTGAAGAGTTTAGCAGAGATGTAGTGGTGATGGGCTGTGAGTGCTTATGTGTGTGTGGCTGCATGTGTGTGTGTGCCTGCAGAGTATGAGTGGCCTGAGATGAGTGTATGTGTGTGTGTGTGTGTGTGTGTGTGTGTGTGTGTGTGTGTGTGTGTGTGTGTGTGTGTGTGTGTCAGCATGTGTGCATGTCTGCAGAGGTATGAGTAGCCTCAGCTAAGTGTATGTGTGTGAGTATGTGTCTGTCTAGGTGTTTGCATTATTGGGAATTAAGTAGGTGTGTGTGTGTGGGGGGGGGGGTGGATGGGATAGTGAATGAGAGGAGTGTGGGCCATAGCATAGCATACCTCAGTTTTTTTTTCATGACAAGCCAGACATACAGGTGGAAACAAGACAACAAATCAGGGACAATGGCTAAATATTACAGGACGTCCCTTAAAAACTTAATGGAATAGCAAGTTTAACATCAGAAGAAATCTTCTGAACAATAAGTAGTGTGAAACACTAGTTTCTGCCATTATTGAGTGACTGTAATCTTCCATAATTTATGAGAAACAGGGCAAATGTAAGAGGCAAAATCGGGGTTGTTCTGTAAAATCAGGAAGAGCTGGGTCTTGCAGGAGTGTGACAGTGTTCCTGTGTATGCATGTGTGTGTTTGCAAGTGTGTAAATGTGTAGGAGATTGAATGAGAGGGGTTGCCTCTGCCAATGTGATGCATGAACTGCCTGCCATAATCACTGCAGGAAAGTAGCTGTAACATCACATGGTTCACAGACATGCAAATTAGCTGATAATGACATATGTTCTTATTGTGGCTATCAGCTGTGTCTCCCAGCTGTATTTTCTGTGTTCATGTAAACAGTCACTTTTGGCTGCAGCAGTTTACATGAGTACACGGAAAGTTCTTTGAATCCCAGCCTTGATCTTTAATGATAGTGTTATTTTTTGTGATTTGACCATTTATTTTGTAATCATGTTTTGCCCTCTACCCCATTGTGTGATGCTACATTTATTAACATTAAAGGGGAGGTTATTATTACTACACCATTTGTTTATTTTTGTAGGCCATCTCTTTTATTCTTGTAGGTCGTCTCATCATCTTTTGTTAAAGCAATTGTATTAACCAGTATGCAGTCAACAACATGTTTAATAATGCAGATTCCATTTCTTCATTTTATGTCTGAAAAGAATAGTCCAAAAAAGGGGTCTCAGTACAAAGCCTTGTGTTGTACCAGCAGTAAGCTCTGGCAGAATAGACAAGTAACCTTCTCACTTTTGACTTACTATGTCCTTTTACTTAACCAATGCTTTAGTCTCTGAATGACATATGAATTTGCATTTAACTTTTTAGTTATTCCTCTATATTGGATACTAGCAAATGCCTTAGCAAGATCAAGGTAAGTAGTGTGCACTGTGATGTGAAGTCTTCAGCAAGGACTACTGTTAAAGTTTCAAAGAGGGATGCATTATTCAAAAGTCAAGATCTTTTGTTAACAAACCCTTACCATTTCATATCTAAAATAAGTATGCCCTCCGTTTCACTTTGGATAAGCTCTATTATGATCTCTTTTACATACTAATACTGATATAGATATTGGACCGACTGACAGGTCCAAAATGTTTGATCTGATGTGATCCACCCTGTTGTGAATTTGTGAGTTGATTCCACTGCAACCTGTTCACAAAGGGCATGGCTGTATCCACATACTTTTTGTTTAACAGGATTGGCAAGGATTTAGTCAAGTGTTTTATGTTAAAAATGCCATGTTTGTTGTTTAGTCCCATTGAATCTGAGTTTGTAATTTTATTTGAGGCAGCATTAACATCTCTGTAATTATGTAAGGGATGTCTCCCCTTGGCTGTGTAGTACTCTGACATATTTCTCTGCTTATTGTGAAGTATGCACAATTTATTTTTCTGCAAGCACATTTGCTGTGTCCTGTATCTGGCATACCATTTCTTTATTGAGAACATGTGTGGCATAGTCTCTATCTCATATGTCAAAAATGCTGCTTTGATGTGCTATATCGATATATATATATATATATATATATATATATATATATATATATATATCACACTACAGTGAGGAAAGGGCAAATATCCCAGTCTTCACTGTACTGTGATCCCAAAATGCCATCTTCGAAATGCGGCCATTTCGAAGTTCTGAGCATTCGATTACATTATCTTTCGATAACGTAGTAAGAACCTATATATATATATATATTGCTGTAATACATGGATGGTTGCCTGTATAATCAATATATTGCAGTAGTGGGACCCCGTAATTGCACAGATGAATTTGAATCACCTAGACAATTGTTAAGAGAAGGGCTTATATCAGAGATGTTTGCCTCTCACATAGAGGGATTTTGAGGTCAAGAGTTGACATCTGCTGGTGGACTGTGACCAGAAAGTGCAGTGTTAATTACCAGAAGATTTACCTAAGGAGTATCAGGTGCCTAGAACTGGATTTACTCACGGAATACCAGAAGTTTAAGTGTGGATGTGTTTGAAATTGCAAGTAAGCTTGTCCAAAGCTACAGTATCAAGGTCTACTGAATTTCATTGAGTGACTAAAAGTGGAACTGCAAGTAACCAAAAATTATGTTAAGCAGAAATACGCTTACTTTATTTTAAGATGAGAGTAAACTTTAGTTCAACTTGTGGTTCTGTATATAAATTGTACTTAAAGGTAGAAATGGTCTCCAATGTATTACCCTTAATAAACATGTTAAATTAACATTTATTTATTTATCTATCTGACATTCATTAACCGGGTTTGTCCGACTGAGCCAGTCCATTTTCAGCGGAGACCCGAGGAGAAAAGCTGCAGTGTATTATAAACATTTTAATAATACACAGATTGAAACAAAAATTGAGACATCACTTAGTTGTTTAAGCAAAAGATGCAATATGGTGTAACAATTTAGGAAGCTAAAACTACGTCATGTTTGAGATAAGGAAGTATACAGGAGAAACATATTTAAATTAGTAAGTGTCAAAGAGCAAGCAGATGTAGAATGCTGATACAGATAAAAAACATATAATATGGAGAGAAAGATAAATTAGGGGTTAGGGGGAATATTAGAAGAGATGTTAACATGGTAATGGGCAGGAAGGGAGGGGGCTTATGTAGGGTCCTGGCAGGAACAGATTCACGAGTTTGAAAGGGTGTCTTTTAGTGCTTTTCTGAAGCTATTTGTGTGGTTAATATATCTTATATTGAAAGGGAGTTTGTTTAAGCCTTGAGATATTGAGTGTGTATAGAGAAGTTTGCCAATAGTTCTTTTGGGCTTGTACATATCCAAGGGATGTTGGTCAGAGCTTCGATGTGAGTGTTTTGGGGTATAGTAGGATAATAGAGAGGAGAGAGCAGGGCAGGTAATGGGTTTGTTGAGGATGAAATGAGTTATGTAAAGTTGTGAAAGGAGGAGTTTTGTATGGGAATTCTAGCCACTGTAGGTTCATTAGTGAAAGGCAGTGGTGGGAGGTATAAGGTTGGTTTGTGGCAAATCTAGCAATTTTGTTATATGTTTGTTCAAGCTTAGAAATTAAAGTAGATTGAGTTTATAAAGATTGGAGAGCATAAAGGAGACTGGATAGAAGGTATGCATGTACTAGTGAGAGTTTTGAATCCGTAGTGAGGAATTATTTGTTTCTGTAAAGCAGACCCAATTTTTAATGAGTGTTTTTTGATACAGTGTTGAACATGTAGGTCAAATTTTAATTGATCATCTATGATAGTAGTAAGGAGGTTTGTGTGGGATTCAACTTTGATAATTGCGTTATTAAGTAAAGAGATGGTAAAGGTAGATTTGTGGTGAGAAAAATATTTTGGAAGGAATAGAAGAAGTTTTTTTGGGGGGGGATTAAGTATGAACTGGTTTTCTGTAAGCCATTTTTCAACAGAAAGGAAGGAGTTTTGGGTAAGTGTGTGAAGTTGATAGAGATTGTCAGAAGAGGAGATTGCTGTAGAGTCATCAGCATATTGTATAAGAGAGGAGTGAGAGCAGGCTGTGTGAAGGTTGTTAGTAAATATGGTGAATAATAGAGGTCTAAGAATGGAGCCCTGGGGGGCACCAGATTTGATGGGAAGGAAAGGGGAGAAGGAGGTGTGCCACCTAACAGACTGGAGCCTGTTGGTAAGGTAGCTAGAGAATCAGTCAAGAGTGGAAGTGGAGAAATTGAGTTTGGCTAATTTTCTTAAAAGCTTACAGTGTGAGAGATCAAGTCAAAGGCTTTAGAGAGGTCTAGGAACAGACAAAAGAAAAGTTTGTTGTTGTCTCTAGCTTCAACGGCAGTATGTGTGAAAGATATAAGGGCTGTAGCAGTACTAGGGCTGGAGTGAAAACCATGTTGGGTTGTTGTTAGAAGATTTTCTTGAAGACGATAGTTGAGAAGTTGTATATATATATATATATATATATATATATATATATATATATATATATATATATACATATATATGCATTTTTGAGGATTTTTGGAAAGAATGGCAATGGGCCTGAAATTGGAGAAGTCAGTGGAGTTTCCTCCTTTTTGAAGACGTAGGATATAAAATATTTTCTAGATATCAGAGACTAAAAATTCTTGGATAGATCTGTTGATGGTATAGAGATTGATAAGCTGTTGAGACAGTAGCAAGGTTTAAAAGGGGGGGGGGTAAGTTATCAGCTGAAGGAGACCATAGCTTTAGTTTGATGAGGAGAGATTTTATGTAAGCAGTGGAAACTGTCTTAAGTGAAACTGGGTTTTTGTCAGTTGGTTTAGGGGTAGAGTAGGGGGCTGGTGTTGAGGTCTTTTTGGGTTAGTTTACTGATGGAGTCGATAAAGTAGGAGTTAAGAAAGGTGGCAGTTTCATGTGCAGAATTGTTAGGAAGGGGTTTGGTGTAGTGGGATGAAAAGGTTTATTGATAGTACTCCAGAATTTTTTGGGATTGGAGTGGTGGTTAGTTTGTGGGCTTTGGTAAAAGTTTTTCTTATCGTTTTTAACCTGTTTTTTGGTACGGTTTCTGAGTTCTTTATTGTTTTGAAGGTATGTAGAGGATTTGTTTTTTAGCCAGGTTTTCCAGGCACTGTCTCTTTTATACATTAGAGATCAAGTGTCCTTTGTAAGCCAGGGTGCAAAGTGTGAGTTTGTTCTTATTTTCCTTAGGGGTGCTAGGGAGTTGAGAATATCTAGAAAGATGTGGTTGAGTTTTAGTACAGCGTCATTAAGTGGAAAGTGAAGGATGTAAGACCAGTTGATGGAAGAGAGTCTATTATTAAATGTAACAGGGCTGAAACTAGAGAGTTTACTTCAGTCTTTGTATTTGTGAGACCTGCAAAGTTGGAGGGGAGTATCTATGATTACGGATGGACAGGTAGTCACTTAAGGTATCAGGCAATGTGCAGGGGTTGTGATAGAGGTTTGGCTCTGATGTCTGGATCTAGTCTAGAATAGAGCTGGTTTTGAGGTATTAGTTCATGCATGTTGGGTAGAGATTAGTCAAGAGAAGCCCTGAAGATTAATGCTGGAGTTAGGTGAGTCAGTAGGTAGTGTTTTCCAGTCTATGTTTACATCTCCCAGGGTGACTGTTTCATAGTATATGTTGTGAGAGATCCATGAAAAGATTTGTTCTACTATGGGAATGTTTTTATCTGGTGGGATATAAATGGCAGTGATTCCAAATTTTTTAAGGGAGTTTAAGTGACAATTTAGTATGAGTAGTTCTGCGGGGTGAAAGTTAGGGAGTGGAAAAGATAAAGCGGAGAGGTTAAGTTGATCAGAATAGAGTATAGCAACACCACCTCCTTTTTTTGGATTCCTGTCCCTGCAGAAAATATTATACCCGGGGGGGGGTAGGATTTCATTATCAGATATATGTTGTTTTAGGTTTCAGATATGGTAATGATATGTGGAGAATGGTGAGCAATCCAAGATTGGAATTCAGTGGTTTTGTTAAGGATGCTTTGCATGTTTATATACAGAATGGTTAAGTTAATGGAGTAGGAGGGGGTGGTATAGAGGGAGGGGGGAACAGAGGTAAGGGTTGGATTCAGTGGGATGTACACGAGTTGGGACCAGGATTTGGGTGAATATCTCCATCATGTAGAAGGGTTTTAGTATATAAAGTTAGTGGAGGTGTGTATTAGCAATAAAAGTGGTATTTTGGCTTAGGTTTTAAAGGGAGTGTGGGGTGAGGGAGTATTTTAATTTTAAGGAGGTGTACGATAAGTTATATAGTGAGGGAGCAATTGAAAAATAATGGGTTGTTTCATTATTATTTAGGGTATGTGTGAGTACAGGAGGTTTTTTTTAAGTGTAAATAGGTTAATATGGCATGTAGTTAACAGAGAGAGAAGGATTAGTAATGAAGTAGTAAGGGAAATGAGAAACATGGTAAGGAAGGATGTGGTTGCAAGAGAGGAGTTTTGTTGAGTCAGAGGATGGTTAGAGGGGTGAGTGGTTGTGTAGAAGGGTAAGTGGGGATGGGGAGGAATGAAGGAAAGTGAAGGAAATATGCAGAGGATAAAATAGGTTAGTTAAGTTATAAGTGCATGCAGAGGATAGCAAAGGTAAGTTAAGTTATAAATGTAGATGTGGGGGGACTGGATATAGGGGTGTGGTATAGTTGGTAGGGGAGGAGTAAAAGATTGTTCTAGAGATATGTGATATGGTTAGGTAGGAGGATGTGATAGTGGATTGGAGGGTTTAAATTGTTAGAGGTGGGTGAAATGGGGAGTGGTTAAGATGGATAAAGTATAAATACAGGATATGTGGGGGTGAGTGGGAATTAGTGGTAAGGTAGGGGAGCAGAGTGAGATTGAGTACAGTGAGGGCAAATGGAATGGGAAAAAACAGGAGAAAAAGAAAATAAAACAATCAGACATGCAATCCATAAGTATTTGCAGATAGAAGTATAGCTGATCTGTGCATGTGAGTACATAGCCAAAACATAGGAAAATAGGACTAAGTACAGATAAGGGGATACAGATAAATAAAGACCAGGAGAGGAGAAGATAGACAAACAATTCGCAAGCTGGTTGATATACAGTAGGGAGATTGGTCTGGTGGTGTGATTGCTGCCATACTAAAACAGGTCAATTACAACAAATATACGTAGTTGTTAACATGCATAAGAATTAGAATAACTAAATGCAGATTTAGAATACATCAGGGTTTTTTTTTAATTTTTAAGACAAAGCTAAATTCCAAGGTAGATTTGGAAAATCTGACATTAAAACTGAATAATTTCAGTACCTTGTTTAATATTTTTATGACCAGGAATATTTTTATAACCAGGTAAATTTTTGAAAGCTAACCAAGCATGTCTTTTTTTATATTTTGTACAATCCTGTGAAATCTACAAGTGCTTTTCTTAAAGTTACTTTGTGTTACAGGGACATGTTCACAAATGCTGAAGTTTATATTAATGCTGAATTCATTGACAGTATCTTGGACAAGCTTATTTGTCTTGATAAACACAGTATAAGAGTCTGTTTTCATGAGTATGGCATTTACTGCATTACAGTTCCAATTACAAATTCTAGGAAACGTGTTTTTTTTTAAGACTGAGCTTGATTTCACTCTTAGTTTTAAGATGGTTGCATCATGATCTGTATTACAATTGATGTAACCATGGATGACATAGCTTTCAACTGCTTCACTCAAGAATTGGGAACAATTAAAAATGATGGGGGCTTAGACCCGTAATCAGGGACAGTTTTTAAATAATTCACTTAAAAATGTATTACAGGCCTCAAAAGCTGCTTTGTTTCAAAGACCTTTGTTGCTATGAAGATTGCTTGCTTGTTGCTCAGGCAAACTGATGTCATACATTTTCTCAGAGGGGGCCTGATCCTTAAACTGTATAGAAGCTGAGATGGGCCCCACATCCTGTTGGTGAAGCATCTGTCTTAAGAACATGTATTTTCTGAACAACAAAAAGTATAAACTTCTAATGTCTGGCATTACTGACTGACTGTAGTCCTCAATGATTTACTAGAAAATCACAAACTTGATGAGAAACAGGACAAAACCAATAGGCAAAATCAGAGACTTTCTCCAAAATCAGGGAGAGTTGAGAGGTATGAAGGTAGGGATTAAAGATCTCAGGTATGTTAGTATGATATATAAGATAATACCATCCCTAGCTGGATTACTTACTGTTTCTTCCCATTTGCTTTGTTTAACATAGTTGTTTGAAGTTTGGCACATTTCATTGTTTATAAGTAGTTAACCTCATCCATTTCTTTTTTTTTTTCAAAACATTTATATTTGACAAATTTAATATACAATAAAGTTAAATGAAATGAAATAATTTTTTCCTTTTTTTTAAAAAAACAAATAAAATAAAATAAAATGAATTTTACATGAAGTAATAACATAATAAACAATATATAATAGAACCTAATAGAACCACCCAAGAAGGAACTATCCCTGACATCTGGAAAGTTTCTCATATTATCCCACTACACAAAGGCGGTAACTCTATCGAGTATTCTAACTTTAGGCCAATTGCACTTCTCTCACCTTTAGCAAAGATTATGGAGAAGTGTATTCATCAACAACTTGTTCAATATCTGTCCCTACACAATGTCTTAGCTAACTGTCAACATGGTTTTAGACCCCACCATAGCACTACCACTGCCCTCCTTTCCTTTGTAGATACTATCAATAGCAATCGCAATAATAACCTTCTCTCTTCTGCACTATTCATTGACCTTTCAAAAGCTTTTGACATGGTTAACCACTCTTCTTTAATTAAAATCCTGGAACCCCTCTCATTTGACAAACTTTCCATAAAATGGTTTAGTTCATATCTCTGCAACAGACAACAAGCCGTTCTCTGGGATAACCACATCTCCTCCTTATTGCCCATTTCTATTGGAGTCCCTCAGGGCTCTATTCTTGGCCCACTTTCTCCTCTTTATTAATGATCTCCACTCTGTTATCCCACAAGCCACCTGCATTCAATACGCTGACGACTCCACAATTATTTGTTCAGCAACCTCATCTTCACCTAATCACACTAACCCAAACTATCTTCAACACAGTAGAAACATGGTTTACTAGACGATACCTCCTCCTTAATGCTAAAAACTAAACTTCTTCTCTTCACCCCACCACTGCTCCTGCCCACTACATTTTACCATCCTCTCTAACAATAATACTGTCATCTCTCCAGACTCTACAACTAAACTGCTTGGAATAACCATTGATAACAATCTCTCTTTTGATCAACACATTAACAACACTATCAAATCTGTAAACAGAAAAATGGGATCCTTATACCGGATCAAACCATTTCTCACCCCATCAGCAAGAGCCACTATCGCCCACTCTCATCTTATATCCACTCTCTTTATGCCTCTCCTATCTTTACTAACCTCAAGAAATCTAACTTAAACAAACTAGCAACTTGCTACAACAACATTGCCGCCGCCACTGGCAACCCTTTAGAACCCATCACTGCCTTAATTTGAAACTTCTAGGCTGGCTAGAACTACAAAACTATCTTACACTGACACAACTCTCTATTGCACACAAAATTTTGTACCAACCTAATAACACTCCAATTCTTTCACAGCTTTTACCCCGTTATAACAATCTTACCTCTCTTCGCTCCTCTTCTAAACTCTTGACCAAACCTATAAAAGCTCACAACTTAGCTGGTGACTCACTATTCACTAATACCAATGGCCAAGTATGGAATTCTCTACCTAGGGATATAACACTAATCACATCCCTACCCCTCTTCAAACAACAAATCAAACTGTACTTCCAAAATCACTGGCTTTGCTCTTGTAATACTCCTGACTAACTTTTCTACACCCCTCTCCTGACCTTTAACCTCTCCTGGTGCTTTATATCTAGCATGTACCTTTCCTCTCACTTCAATTCACTCGTTGTTCTGACCTATTTTTCTTACCTTTCCCATATCCTCTTGTTAGTCTCTCTTTTTTCTCTCATCTCTTGACTACTATCTCATTCCTTTCCTCTCACATTACTTAATTCCTCCTCCTTCTCTTTCCATTCTTTTTTTATTATTGTAGTAGGAGCCTTATGGTATAGCCTGTATGGAATGTATTAAGTAACCCTTGAAACTGTCCTATCTCTAGTCAGGACTTTTAATGATAATGTACCTTCTTTTTGTGAATTTGATTCGCCTAGTTTATTATTAGCAATTTGTACTCATTCTTGTTTTTTACGATTGTTGTCTTACTTGTATTCTTTGTGTTTATTAAAAGTATGTCTCACTGTTATGTTCTATGTGGAGCTTTTCTCCCCGGGCCTCTACTGAAAATGGAGATATATCCAGCTAGACTAGCCCGGTTAACAAATGTAAAATAATAATAATAATAAAATAATATAACTATATACAATATGTTCACCATAGATCAATACATTTAAAATAATTTATAAATATGTAAATGATATTTCCTATAATATAGAACTACTTTTGTAAAAAATCATATATTTTATTCCAACTGTGAAGAGAAGAAGTATTTTTAGAAATTCTATTCCCGATGGTTAGTTTTTCCAAACAAGAGACTTCATTAAGAAGATTTTTAAATTCTTGTAAAGATGGAGAGGAATTGGATTTCCAATTTCTAGTGATAATTTTTCTTGCTATGGCTAGCATAGACCAAATCAAAGGGTAATCAGATACCTTAATACAAGCTGGAACTGGAGTATTAACTAATATTAAGGATTTAGTTAAAGTAAAGTTGTCTGTAAAAATAGCTTGCATAAAATCATTTATATCATCCCAAAATGTTTTCAATTCGATACAATCATAGAGCATATGAGACCAATCAGCATTTACTTTATTATTACATCTCCAACAGTTTATATCTTTTTTTCCCAATTTTACTCAGTGTATGAGGAGTAATAAAGGATCTATTTAGATATTTTCAGGAAAATATTCTCCATCTTAATGAGGAAGTAGTCATACTAGATGATTTCAAAATATTGAATTTGTCTTTGTCTGTGGGAAAATAATTATTAATGGAAAATAAAAAGTTCCAGTAACCATCAGAGTAGACATCTAAATCCAATTTGATAGCTTTATATATTTGTGAGAGTTTATTAGTGGAAGGAGAATTATTCTGAAGAGATAAAATCAAGTAATGTAGTAAGTTTGGTACAACTTTCTTAACTGAAGGGGTCATTAAGTTAATTCTATTTTGTATAAAATTCCTTCCTTCATGTAACTCCAACCAATAAAGGGACTCAAATCTGAATTCAACATCTAGTAAATTAACTGATTTCAAGACATTATTTGACATCAATGTATACCAAAAGAATAAGTTTTTCTGTTTAAAGATACACATTTTATTAGAGTCAGAGATAAAAAGAATACGTGTTGAGTAGGCTATAGGAAAGAGAAGGAATAACCATTCTTTATAAACATTATATTTAAATATAAAATTTCTAAAAGATTTTAACAAAGGAGTTAAATACTTACTTTTAAATTTTAGGGAACAAAAAGTGGAAAGCTGATCTTTTATTACCCAAATTAATGGGTTATTTATAAACAACAGTTTTTGAGAGTTATTTTTTATAACCACATCCATTTCTTGATAGATAAAACTCACATCCAGCTGGTGAATCTGGGAATCTTGAGGCAATGTTATAACTGCCTCATGTACACAGACAACCCTCTCCTCCTCCCACATAACACAAATACTTGCGAGAGATGCAGCTATTTAGCCAAACTGGAGGCTGAGCTCTCTCAACTCAGGACTGGCAAGACCAGACAGGAGGAGAAGGCAACTACACACACCACAAAACCAGCCTCACATAATGCTACCACTCCACTGAATCAAACACATAAACACACAAAGACATACTCGGAGGCTCTGAGTAAAAATTTACCTAAACAGCAGAGGCCTCCAAAGCAGACACCCAAACAACTGCTACCTCAAGACACCCCACAAGCAACACATAAACCACAAAGCAGTGTGCAAAGCAGTCACAGCCCTTAAGGCCAAATACAACACCAAACATACTTGTCATAGGTGACTCCATAGTCAGACACACTGACGTCCCACTCACCAGGCTGAACAAGGAGAGGGTCACAGTAAGCTGCCTATCGGGCGCTAGAATCCGCCACATAACACAAGCACTCGGGTCACTCCACGGCAAGTACAAATATGACACAGTCATTGTCCATGCTGGTGTGAACGACCTGAGACGTACCTCCCTGGACTACATGAAAAGAGACATAGAGGAGCTCTCTGATTATGTAGCCCAGGCAGGTATGACCCTAACCCTGAGCAGTATCCTTCCTTCACCAAGAATGATGCCACAATATAGAGACAAGATGATCAGCTTTAACAATTGGCTTAATGTCTGGTGTCATTCAAAGGGGATCCAGTGTCTGTCTGCCTGGGATGACATGCTTGACAAGCCACGCTGCTTCGCAAGGGACGGCTTGCACCTGTCACCCTGGGATTCCGGATATTGGCTAAGGCTCTTGCCACCCCCATAGTGCCTTTTTAGGCAAGGCTCAAATTCTAAACCTACCACCCTAGAAAACAAAAATGGGAAGAAATTGAGGGTAATGCTGCTCAATGCCAGAAGTCTAAATCTCAAAATGCACGCACTCGAGGCCCTTCTCAGTATGGAGAACATCGATGTCTGTGCTGTAACTGAAACCTGGTTCAAGGCTCCTGAGAGCACCCGGCACTATTAGGTTTTACCTCATATCATGCGTTCCGGCCCCAAAACCCGGACCACTCCACAAAAGGAGGGTGTATCCATATTCATAAAGGATACTCACACCTCCAGGTTGGTGGCAACGCATGAAGCTTCGGAAACCATCCAGGTGCAACTAACCATAGGCAAAACTGCTCTACAAATTGTAGCATGCTACAGGCCACCCTCTCAAACTCAGGAACCCCACACAGCCTTCCTGAAGACACTGGAGGGTATAAATGTATCTCCAAACACCATCATATTGGGAGACTTCAACTACCCGAATATAGACTGGGAACATTACTCAAGCCCTAACTTTCTAGCCCAACGGTTCCTGGAGTTCATAAATTCAAATGCCATGGAACAGCTAGTTACTGTTCCCACGAGAGGAGAAAATATACTAGATCTCATTGTCACAAACATGGGGACAAAATGCTCCACACCGGAAGTATATCCCTCATTGGTGAGATCTGATCATAAACTAATCTCACTGGAAATCCACATCCCGCCCCCACCCCAAACAAAAAAGACCATAGTGAAGAACTTCTCTAAAGCAAACTTCACACTACTCAAGACTGGTGTGGTATCCTTCAAGGCCCCCGAGTCAGAGGAAACCACAACCCAAGCTGCGGAAGCCCTTACAAATGCCTTCTATGAACACCTCCAGGACTGCATGGATCAGGCAATCCCAAATAAAACCAAGACTCTTTCCACAAAGGGCAAACGTCCAGTCTGGTGGACCCCAGCCATTAATAAACTTTACAATAAGAGGAGAAAGCTATTACATGATAGAACAAAATCCATAAAAGGGAAGTCACACCTGATCATTATTAGTAAAAAAATACGAGCACTCATAAAATCAACTAAGGCCAATTTTGAGAGAAAAATTGCCATGGATTCAAAGGACAATCATAAGGCCTTTTTCAGCTATGTTAGGAACCTGGGTGGAAACTCACAGATATGCTCAGAATTAGTCCAAAATGATACAAAAATCACTGAACCCACAGACATTGCCAACATACTGGCAGACAGGTTCAGTGCAAACTTCACCCCTCTCCCCTAAAGGAGAGATAACTATCCCAGCCGAGTGTAGCCTCCCGGACATCTCAAATGCGCAGGTGAAAGCTGCTCTCTCTAAAGCTAAAAACACAGCATCAATGGGACCGGATGGTGTCCCCGGCTGTGTGCTACACGAGCTAAATGAGGAATTAAACCCGCACATAAGGCAGCTGTTTAATCTCAGCCTTACCACAGGATCGTGCCCAAGGAGTGGCGACGGCAACTGTGGTCCCACTCCACAAAGGTGGCGCCTCTACGGACCCTGGTAATTACCGCCCCATAAGCTTAACAAGTCTAGTCTGCAAAGCTATGGAGAGGATCAGAATGGAGCTCATAAACAAAGATATAGGGGACTTGCAGACATTGGACCCGACCCAGTTTGGCTTTGTCAAGGGAAGATCATGCCTTTTGAACTTGGTCGACTTCTTGAAATAGTCACCAAGGCCATTGATGAGGAAAGGCAGTCCATACAGCCTACCTTGACCTTGCAAAGGCTTTCGACACAATACCCCACTCGGGTATTGTAGAAAAACTTACCAGCTTAAATGTAAACCCATATGTCACAAGATGGGTTGCAAACTGGCTTAAGGACAGAACCCACAGGGTTAGAGTTGCTGGCGCTGTGTCAGACTCCAAGCCGGTCACAAGTGGTGTCCCACAGGGCTCGGTCCTTGGCCCCTATTGTTTGGCATCTACTTCTCAGAAGTACAGGCCAACATGGGAGGACTTTGGCTGACAAAGTTTGCAGATGACTGCAAACTGGGCGCCATAGTGGAAAGTGCATCGGACACGGATATCCTTCAGAAGGGACTCACGGAAACAGATAGCTGGTGCCAGAGCCATGGCCTGAAGTTAAGCGCCAAAAAATGTATAGTCATACCCTTCGGGAAAAACAAGGTAACCCCAAGCTACCATATAGGTGGCAATCCACTAAGCACAGAAGAGGTTATCAGGGACCTGGGGACCCAGGTTGACAGTGGCCTTTCTTTTGACACTCACATTGCTAAAGTGGTTAGAAAGACCTTCTACATTGCCCACCTGATCATGAAGGGATTCACATCCAGATCTAGTGAGGTCATTGTTCCCCTGTACTCTTCACTTATCAGACCAATGATCGAGTACAATGCCCCATTCGGGATGTATCTCACCCGACATCTGCAGCAATTGGAGAGACCCCAAAAGTTCCTCACCAAAAGGATAAAGGGACTCCAAAATCTGTCATATGCTGCCAGATTGAAGAAACTCCAGCTCTATTCAGTCGCATACCGTCTGCTCAGAGGTGACATGTGCCTGACATACAAGGCCATGTCCAACCCGAATTAATGGACATGCTCCACCTCAAAAATCCAAATCCACCAAAACCACTAGAGCAAGCAACTTAAACCTTAGCACGGATATAAATAGGACATGCTGGAGGGATAGATTTATCACTCAGAGACTCCCTATGCTGTGGAATAAAATCCCGGTCCATGTGAGGCAGAGCACCTCGCTGACTCTGTTCAAGAGAAATCTAGACCTGCGGATGGGAGATCGTAGGTTTACCCCGGGAATCATCTCTGGGTCACTGCTGGACAGAGGCACAACAAACTAATGGGCACAGTATTTTTTCAGATAAGGGGTGGCGTAAGCCACAATAATTTGGGCTAGGCTTATAAATGCCTTAGGGCAGATAGCCTAGTATAAACCTATGAACCTATGAACCTATGAACATAGGCAGTCATAGAACCTACCAAACCAGATTAATGATTGCTTAAACTGAATAAATGACAAAAGATTAAGTGACATTTGTAGTTTTCTTTTTTTTTCATTTTCTTTACTTCTTAAATATTAACCCATTTCTTCTACTTCTTAGAACCCCCCCTCCCATGTAACTCTTAGTTTAAAGTTATGTTTTTTGAGCCGTACCTGTACAACCCAAATTTAATCACTGTTATCCCTTTGGGCTAAAATGAGGCCTGTTCTTGGCATAGAACTAGCTAGTCAGTCTGTGAGGTCTCATCCCAGCTTCATATGAATCCGAAGTCCTCTTCACTTTTACTCTACCTTAGTCAAGCTTTATACTCCATAGCCCTCTCCTCTTTCAGCCTGCTGGATATGAACACAGGTTGCATCTATCCCTCCCTTCCTCCCTCCAGTTGGTCACCTCTTCTTGTGGTTTCACTGTTATCTGTTCTCTCCTTTCTCCAGTATCAGTAATCTGTATCCACTTTGTAACCTACTCTACAATCATCAAAGTCCCCTTGCCTTTCTGTACACTGACTATCATCTTCTACATCTCTTTTACTTCTTGTCACATGCCACTAACCTGCCATCTGCCCAGTTTTTTCTGGTTTTGCAATCCCTGCTTTCCTCACTGTCTCTGTTAGCTTCCACCCTTTCTGTGTTGTATTTCTTTTTTCCTGTACTCTTCCTATAAGCTGTTTGCACTGCTTGCTCTATCTGCTGGAATGACCCTCTCTGCCCATATCCTTCTGCTTACCTTATCTTATGTGCTTCTGCATGGCCACTTTTGACTTTAATTCCATTTCTCCACTTGTTACAGCTAACCTCATCTGTCCTTCCACCTTGATTTCCTTATCTCCTTTCTTTCCTTGTCATGTCTTCGATTTTTGACCTTTCAGTTTTGCCTCTGCTCTTCTGGCATCTTCTAAGCATGTAATCTCTTTCATTTCTTTTCTTTCCTTTCTCTGAATTGTCTCTCCCGATCCTGTCCACTTGTGATCTGTTGGCATTTCTCCTTTCCCACTCTGCTCCTCTTGCCTGACTACACAATCTACTAATATCTGGCTCTCCAGTATTCCCTATTAAAACTCCATTATTCTTCCTTGAAGCATTTCTGGAAGACTTTGATCAGACATGTATGTAAACCTGCAGCTCCACACTGCAAAAACTCAGCTCTCATAGAAAATGATATAGATATTACTTAAAATAAGCAAAATTATCTGCCAACAGAACAAGAAAATTTCACTTGCCAAGAATATTTTAAAACAAGTAAATATTTCTAGCCTCCAAACCCCCATGGGCATCTTAAAACTAGTGCATTCAGACTTAAAACAAGTAATAGTTTCATAGTTTCATAGTATAGTACTAGGCTATCTGCCCTGGGGCATTTGTAAGCCTAGCCATAGTGATGTGGCTTTTGCCACCCATTGAAATGGTACAAAAATGTACAGAATAAATCTAGAATACTGTGCCTCTGTCTAGTAGTTGACACAATGAAGGTCTTGTTTAATACAGAGAAAACAAATTAAGATTTATTTTCTGAATATGTAGGAAAGTTTGCTTTAATTTAGAAAGTGCTCTCCATTGTCTTGAAACATTTTTTGGAATTATATCTTAAAATGATTGCAACCAGACTAAAACCAAGTATTTTTTTTTAGATACAAAGCAAAAGATAAACCCTTTTGTCTAAATTAGTAGGAAATATTGCTTGAATTTAACATTCAGTGCTGGTTTAAATGCCTTGAAATGAGACAAAATACCCTGGAATTTACAGAGAAAAGTATACTATACTACAAATTGACTGACTGCTTAAATAATTCAGAGGCATATATGGCAGAACAACATGCAAAAACAAGGCCATTGTTCACTGTGAAAATGAGAATGTCAGCATATGCAATATAACAAATATAGTGACCTTATGAATAGACAAGCAGCAAACTAAACCCACACCCTGCCAAACAATTAAAGATGAAATCAAATTTGAAGTTTGTAATGTCTTGCACTGCAAGGGACACAGTAATGACCGGGAATGAAAAAAAGATTTTGTTCATTTCTTCTCAGCAAGGAATTTTTCCACTCAGCCATAGCTTTTCAATATGAAGAGGTCCTGTCACAGTCATGGATAGCATCTGACAGTACTTCAGTCTGCAGCATAGAAAGAAGTGTCACAATGCACTTAGGATACGTAAGGTGAAAGGTGTAATAACATGCCATGAGATACATCACACTTTCATAAATGTCATCTTTTGGGAAGGTCATCAAAGGCATGGTTCCAATGGGCAGTAAGCAGTTGGTTTTGCAGACAATCATGACAGGGCTGAAGAATGGCCTTGTCTGAAGAAAGTTGTTGAGGTCTTCTTTACACTGACCTAAACAAGGAAAAAAATAAAAAGATTATGATCAAAAAAATGATTCATTGTAATTTATGCTGAAGTAATATATAAATTATCAAAAATTCACAAATTTCTTACATCAAGGATGTGAAGCATAGCCTCACTTGCATGTAACTTCTTGGGTGGAGCCACAGATGATAGGAACATGTCTGGTAAAGCCTTCATCAAGGCAATTGAGTGCTTCACTGTTAAAAACAAAATCAGACATCTGATTTTCTGTGGCCAGTTGTTTTCAAAACCACAGGGTAGTTCAGATTTTTTGTATACACTTAGCAGGTTGTGATATCATGAGATGGGAAATTTTACATTTTGATACAATGCCAATAAAATATTGAAATTCAATACCATTTTCTATACTCAATACAGTACATCTCAATCAAAGTGTATTTACATTGGAGTTTTGTTTGTATGTAGTGAAGTCTTTTCAGTGATAAAGAAACACTTTGAGACCTATGCACAGTTTAATTTTTTGGTATGTTTGAGGTAATTATTGTGTGATGGTAGCCCAGTCTCAATAGTCAAGACTGAACTGGAAGTGCATGTTGTAGAGTAGATACCATGAAAAATGAATTGAAATACATGATCAAATTGATACTTTCCATATGTTTGACAACCCTAGTATGAGGTACTTATTATCCATACTCAGAATGTTACCTACAGTATGATGGTATAAGCCCAAGTTTGCAGAAGCAAACAAGAACATAGAAGCAAATAAGAGCTAATAATTACCTTTGTCCAGCAATGATGGCTTCACGAGCTTTCTGAATACTGCATACAACTGTGCCTTCTCATAAATGGTCCCCTAGTAGGTCTGCAGATCAATTCAAAAGTAGTTCCCTCAATCAAGGATCTATCAGAGCTCATCCATAAGTTGACATACACACACAGCCAGAGAGAGAGAGAGAGCACAATGTCACACATATATAAAAGTTATACCTGGGTAAGTAAGGATTAGCCAGAAAAGATCAAAAGTTTTAATATTTTTGTGGATATTCAAAAACAATACATTTTGCATCTTTCATTCTGCATTCATTATTGTGACTTAACTGATATTGCTACACCATATCTCATTTAGAATTTGGTTACATATATGTCTACTTAAAATGAGCACATTTGCTTACATGATCCAGTTCCCTGAAGCAAGGATATGCTTGAAGACTCTTGGTAGGCTTGTCCTGCCCCTTAGTAACATCAGAGTAAATTAAGGCATGTCTTGCTTAGAATTCAAGGTCCAGGAGCTGTGAAACATCCTTCTTGTTGGGTCTGATCTTATTTTTGTACATCTCTGTAGAGTTGTACAATGTCTTGCCTGTTTCTTTACACTATCTATAATTGCAATTAACACATACTGTGAAATGTAATGTTTTCTTTGTAGAAGTTGCATTTATACATAAACACTATATTTCAGTTTGCGTTCTTACCATCCAACTGGTCAAGCTCTAGGGTCCTACATTGTAGTGACCTCTCCATCACTGATGTAGTAGAGTCATCAGTCTCATCAGTGGACATCTCCTGGCTATTTTGAAAGCTAATATGTCATGGTCTCTTTCTTGGAGGGGTCACTCCCTGCTTCTTTTTGGGGGTAGTCATATTCTCTTCCCTTTTCAACAGCTGCTATTTCACTGATTCCTAACAAGAAACAGACAAACAAAATGTGTTATGAATCTCATTCAATAAAATTGAATCCAGAAATTAATAGATACAAATACATGTTGACCTGATTTACATATAAAACACCTCTTAACACCTGTGTCAGATGTTTACACTTTGGCAGGCAATATACAGTGCTGTATTTGGAAACGTGAATAGCAGACTATTGACATACCTACTGAGCTTCACTGGGTGCAGATTTGTCCTGCAGCATTGGATAGAACTCTATGAGATGCTTTGCCATAACAGTGAGTTCACGACTGCAGGGGTACTGGAAGGCATCCCCAGATGCTCTCTTAATGAAAAGCATGCTTGTCACTGTACGTCTCATTATTCGACAGTGAAGACCTTTGGAAAGGATGTAGTCTCCTTCTCCAGGACACTGCTTTTCAAAAAAAGATGCTTCTTGACTTGACTCTGTGTCTGTATAAGACATAATGCGGGCTTAGAAACTACAGTTTTGTTGATACCATGCTGGTCTCTTGGTTTTGGAGAATGTTGAGTGGATGGAGAGGGATGAGGGATAAGAAAGGGGCTGAAATCATAGGTCCCAAAGGAGGTGCTTGGTCTACACAAGTCTGATTCTTTGCCCTGTATATGAGAAACATATATTTAATGGTAATTATAAGGCAAAGAACACTGACTGTAAGAACAAAGAAACATGAAAAAAATGCAGTCTTTAAATGTATAGTGGTCATGAAATGATTATTTGATAACAGAACATACTGCATGGTTATATTAAAGGTTGTCCCGTGTGAAAATTTGTTAAAAATGTGATTACCTCACTTTCACCATGAGTAAGTCTCCAAATAGTTCTCCTTCTGAAAAAGTGCTCTGGCCCAGGAAAGAGATCACATAAATCCTCCTTACAGAGGCTGGGCAGCATGTCTGGGTGATATTACAACACAATTACTCACACATAAAAGATCAAGCAACTTACTATTTTCAACAACTTCAATCTTCAATTCTTTTAAAAGTGAAGTTTTATAGTAATGCAGATCATTATAATATCCAACATTCTGATACATTTTTATTCATCTTCTCTTAAGGTGACTTTTATATCAATGAATAAAAGAAGTATAACATGTCATGAAATCCAAAATCACTAAAACGAAACATTTCACCCAAGCAACCCCTTCAGTAATGTCTCCAGGTATGCACAAGCACTAAAGTCAAAGATTTCACAAAAGCATATCGCAAAATACAAGGAAAGACACTACATCTTACAGCCTTGTCATCTGAAAGAGAAAAAATTGTTGCTCATTTGCAGCACGGGAACGGCCCAGTAAACAACTCTGTATTTACTTTCCAAATGTAGAACACCTGCACTGTCAGCTCAAAACCTGATCTGGATTTCACAAGTCATTGCAGTTATTTATTGCTCACAGTCGACTTTACCAATTAGCACTTAGATGGGCCCAGTGGCGTAGCTAGAGTTTGTGCCACCCACTGCAGTTTTTGAGTTAGCCACCCTTTGCCCCTCCCCCTCATAAAATAAAATATACCTTTTGTGGGGATTTTTCCGATCATACCTGTCAGTCCACAAACACTTAAAACATAAAAGAGATGCCAAGTGCTCCGGATTATGTGGAACACTGCACAATCGACCATAAACTAACCCACTGTTATGCCTTGAACAGCTTTGTCTCCACTACACAGTTTTTGATTAGTTCATATACTGCATTTACTGTCAATGTGCATTGGCCCCCCTGAACAGCCCCTTTTGTGGCAACACCCTTCTCCTCCAAAGCAACCCTAGCCATTCCATTGTTCATGACTTGGCTATTTTTCCACATTTACCATAAACACTATTCAAACCTGTTGTATACTGCTGTCTTATTTACTTCTACAATAATTACATATATTGAAATAAAATAGCACAAACACTGATAGCCATTTGCTAAACAAACAATACAGTCTCACAATGACAATAGACTTTGCTAAACAAACAGTACAGTCTCACAATGACAATAGTCTTAGCATGACCAGTAAACTTCTTTGTCTTGAAACGGCATTAAAATACACATTCAAATAAAATGCATCTGGCCACTGGAGGATTATGCTTACCTTTGGGTGTTTTCAAACCATAGGCTCCTTGCACACATTTTTAGGGCCATGCATATATGTATGTGTTCTTTGAATTACCTTCCTGGTTGTATTAAATTATATTCCTTGTATAATACAGCACCACTTGTTAGAATATGTTTTACATTTTTAGTTTTGAACATTCTTTCAGTAAGCAATGAAACAAAATGTATGAACCAATAATGACAAAACTACTCATTTCAGAAAATTTCAAACATAAAAGGACACTCGGACATCTGTCATTACAGTCCACCAATATCAGTCAATAAGCACAAGCTCTGCAGAAGTAAAAATCATCTGAATAATTCCACATTAAAAAGAACGGTAAGAGGTTGCTACTGGCAAAGAACTTTACATTTCAGTGTTTCATCTTCAAATTCAGTACCTGCTGCCCTTGAAGAATTAAATTGCTGATATTACATTAAAAAAAAGGTAAGCTGGTAATATTGCAACATGGAATGACTGACAAACCAACAAGTTCATAGTTAATAGGCATCTCATACAAAGGAGGACACACTCAGGAGTGCAGAACCATATCCCCACTTAAAATGCACCAGATAATCAGCAATCAAAAGGGCATTGCCATACCAGCACTCGATCTGTATTGTGTGGGAGTAGAACCCACAGTCTTCTGCATTAAAAACAAGTATACTCCCTGCTGTGCTACTAATGCTTTCAAATACTTTACCATAATACTAGTGATATAATTTGCTAAAGAATATTTGCACATTATAAACAGACTTGGCATATAAGCAGCACTAAACTTCTCTTCCCCTGAAGCTTCCAGCTCTTTATAAAATGCACTTGACACACACTTTCTTGTAAAATGCACTTGACACTCAGGCATATCTCTCAACTTTGTAGCACAAGACATCCAGAAAAGATCAAAATATACGGAGGGAACAAAGGCTCAAAACCAGAGACACATTTGAATTATCACTTGCATATCTTAGAAAGTAACTACAATAAAATGTTTTTATTAACATGCATTTCCTGAAAGTGCTAATACTGTATAAGCCAGCAAAGTTATGACTAGACAAAAGCTGTAGGCAGAGAAATGCAACAAATTCAACGATCAGCCAGTTAAGTTTACAGTGTGTTTACAGTCAATACAAACGACTAGAACAGACAATTAATCTCACTATAATGTAGTGATTCATGTAGCTAAATCATTTAATAAGCCAAACCTCTAATCTGATAAAACAGTTTATACTCTCTGAGGTTTATCCACTAGGCAGGCTATTATATAGACACCAGAAACAGTTAGCAAACTCACAAATATCCCAGAAATAATCCTAGATAGATAGATACAATCAAAAATAAACATTAAATGTAGAGCTAGAAATCACTAAACCACAGCTGAATACAAATACATGGAAGTATTGTTACTAAAGCAGATTTCAAAAAAGAAAAATACAATATATACATTAAATAAAGATACAAAATATTACCTTAATCTGATAAAGTATCCAAAACCTTACAGTAAAACCACTGAAATAATGGCTCATACTCACCACTAAGGCTTGCAGGAGACAGTATAGCAGTTAAAAATGAAAGAAAAGATGGCACCAAACACTGGCTGAGACTGTTTGAAGGCAGCAAGGCAGTATGGGAGTAAAGAAAATGAAAGTACAGGACAGGAATGTGTCCAAAAAGTCTAGGTACAGGAATACATACAGAAAGTGAAACCAGACTGCATCTATCAACAGAATCCTATCACTGGAAATGTAAGCAGAGTACAATAATCAGTATTTAGACTATTATAGAATATTTAGGAATGCAAAGGAAAGGGTAAAAGGGACAGAAATGCAAGGTATTGAACTGTAGAATAAGGTAAGGTTTACTAGATATCACATAGTTAACACAAAGCAGTGATGGGGTAAAAAGGAAGGAAGGAAAAAGGGGGCAATAATTTGCAGAGAAATAGAGATGAACGAGAAGGGTAATAGTAAAGGTGGTGCCCAGTGGTGTAGAGAGAGCCTTACAAAGAATGATAAAATTAATTTCAAAACATTTACTTTATTTCAGTGTGTTGCAGACTGCAGATTTCAAGCACTGAGTTTGGTGTAGATGTTACATGAAATTCATGTTGGCTGATTAGCAGGTTAAGGTTGTAAAAGTCTATAAAGTATCGAAAAATATACAGTAAACCACTGAAATAATGCTCATACATACCACTAAGGCTTGCAGGAGACAGTAGAGCAGTTAAAAGTGAAAGAAAATATCATGGCTTATCAAGTGGAGGCTACACACCTTCCACAGGCCATTGAGTTTGCAGATGCTGAAACGTTGGTTGATTTTACCTCTTATTGCACAATTCGCAACAACAACCAAACTTTTATACACATCAGATACTATCTTGGGGATATAATATAATTGTACAACAGTTCAAATTACTCAAAGTGAGTTCCCAGATATAAAGTCTCCTAATTCGCATTGACTGCTACTGAGGATATTTCACACATGCAAACACGTGTGCGACACACACACACACACACACACACACACACTATCAAAAAACACTTTTTCCCATTTTGGGGTCACAGTGATCTGGAGCCCATCTACAAAGGGCATAGGGCACTGGGCAGGGTACACCCTGGACAAGGCAACAACTTATCACATGGCATGGACTACAACACTCACTTGCACACTATACACATAGTCAATTTCACATCACCAATTCAGCTAACTTCCATGTCTTTGGACTGTGGGAGGAAACCAAAGTACCCAGAATAAACCCAAGCGAACACGGGAAGAACATTGAAACTCCACCCACATGGAATTTGAAGCCAGAACCTCAGTAGTGGGAGCATGAGTGATAACCCCCCCCAGTACCGTGCTGCTGTAAGGATATTTTGAACACAAAAACAGTGTGCAAAGTTGCTATGCTCAAGTAAAAATGGAGAAACTTAGTTACAAATGGTTGAAATGTTTTGTTTGCATGTTCTGGTGATGTCACCATCCTAGCCACATGTTCTTCATGCCATCAGAATTGCAAGCAGATGTATCTTTTACTGTCACAAACTGCATTGTTATTTGTAGAGATTATGATATTATTTGCGTATTTGTGCTGTTTAATGATTTTTCAGCAAATGTTTTACTTTAATTAGACATGTATATTTCTAAGGTGATCCCTGAGTGGCTTGAAAGGCGGCTATAAAATGTTATATTTCTGCTTGTGTTCATGTTGACCAGATGAATGGCAAACTTTAGTTTTCAAATATCTTACATCAGTAAAGGCAGACTGAACAGATAAGTCTGTTCTTAAAAGACATGTGCTATTTGAATGTTTGCAATAAATTAATGAAGAGGTGAAAGAAAAAGATACTTGAAATAAGAAATTCTGACTATAACAAACCAATTCTGCATGCCTGAGCATGGTTATAGATCTTATAGTTCTAGTTTTAAGCATTTATTTACTTAGAATCAGTAATAAAATCTCAGTAACAAGTTAAATAATCTCATTAAGATAATTAAGGAAAAAAATGTCTTGAAACAAGCAAACTTCTCTTACATAAAAACTAGAAAAATCTTGTGAAGCAAAAAGCGAGCATTATTTCCTTGATTTAAGATATTTAATCTTACATAGATTTCACTTTTTGCAGTGCAGAAGAAGCACTTAGAACTTATCAGCTAATGCATTTCCACTTACATATCAACAGCTGAAAGAATAATGCCAATGTTTATGGCCCACTGACAGAAGAGTAGTGCTCTCATGCTAGTCTAGATACTGTTTGATGGATTCTTTATTACAACAAATGATAGTAGGCCTCAAAAGCTAATCATCCACAAAAGGGACATATAAAAAGTGATTAACAGACATAAAATAATGAAATAAGGCAGCCGCTAATGAAATAAATTAAAACGTTAATAACAGCAAGTGTTTGCATCATAACAAATTTACTAAGAGACTTCATCAGACTATTAAATCACATTTGTATTAAAGACCTGAAAAGCTGCTCTGTTTTCAAAGGCCTTTATTGCTATGAAGATTGCTTACTGCTCAGGCAAAATGATGTACACTTTCTCAAAGAGGTCCTCTTCCTTAAACTGTGCAGAAGTTGAAATGGGCCCCACATCCTGATGGAGAAGCATACATCTTCAGAATATGTGATGGGTTTATTAGCAAGAAGAGAAGTCCCACCAGAACGTTAATGAGAATTATACACTACCCTGGAGCCCATCCACATAGGTCTGCAATCAGGAGAAGATCAATGAGAATGTAATGCATTTGCTACCACTAACTGCTAGCAATCCTCCTCCCACTGCAACAGCCATGGCCTTGGGCATGCAGATAGTACCGTAAAAAACATGGTGCACATACTGCACTGCACCCTCATTTTGGAAGCTAATACCTTGCTGCCCTGTGCATTTTCCCTCAGCAGGAATTACCAGTACAGGAGAGCATCCAGCTCCTTACTTAGGAAGGTTATCCTATGAAAACAAGTCAAAGAGAACTTGAGTCAGTTTATGGTTACTATACCTAAGGACCGCAGCAACTGGAGTCATCCAGGTAAGGAAACAGCTAGAGATCCCTCTCAGGAAGGTGTCTGCTATCAAAGCTAACACCTTGCACAAATGGCAACACTTTGAATAAAAAGTAAAACCCACATAGACCAAACTGCCCTTAAGCTATGGCAATCATCTCACCTGTTCTTAATGAAGTCAGAGACTGCAAACAGTTCAGACCTCAGTTAAAACAATACTTAGCTGAACAATTTAAGTGCACATGTCTGAACACATACCATGTCACCTAACTCCCATGGTTGCACTATTACATTCATCCCAGAAAACCCTGGTTGCTTAATCGCTTAACCTCTACAACATATAATATCATACCAACTGCTTCCATGTGTCCTATCTATTCCTTCCTATAACTCTAATATCTATTTCACATATTATTTGCTCTGCTATTATAGCTGTTAATATTCTGCAGTTTTTACTGTCTTCACTGCTAAAATTTCCCACCACATTTGTATATCCTATATCAGTCCTTTTGGCTGGGTCACATTTACCTCACTTTTAACACTTGTATTATGCATTGTATTCTCCTGATCGTACTTGTATATATTTTTACATGTGTATTATGCCATGTCAATATAGTGCATAGTTTAGTTTAGTTATACCTTTAATCGTTCTGTACTCATTACTTTGTATGTAACCCAGGATGAGCCTGCAAATGGTCACATGTGATCAGTGCTCTACCCCAGTAAACAGAAATAAATAAAATGGAAATTGCCATAAAGTACCGAAGCATGTCCAGTAATGTTTATGCTGTGCTAAGGATCTTTGCTGAATTTGATAAGTTAGATTATGTTAAATGGTCATGGTGTCTGATTATTATGAAGCCATAGTTTTGTTGCAGAAAAGTTGTGATTTTTCTCAAGCAATAGATGATACCAGAAGGTCAAGATAACTTTTTTTGAGGGACACCATTTGTGTTGTGGCTTTTTTTTTTGTTCTACACACAGTCTTTTTATTCAAGTCTGATCTTCGAAGTTTGATCCAAACTAAAACATTAAAACATCTCTCAGAAATTCTACACTGTGTCCTGTACCTACTGACCTGGCATAATCCACAGAACAAAGCATGCCTTATCCCATGAATTGTATTATGCATGCATTTTCCAATACTGAGGACTGTCCAGGGCATGCTAGCTTTGAAGCACTTCATATTCTGAATTTGAGTAATCTGTTTCTACAAACCATACAAGAGTAGATTAAAGGATTGCATAAGGTCATGGGTATCATGAAAAAAAATCACAGAAAGTTTTTTTTTTCTTTTGGCACATGAATTTACTTCAGTAAGGGGACTTTCTTACAGTAGGCAGGGCAGTAATATACCTACTGGAAACTCTGAATGACCTGTGGGATTTGTTACATTTTTTTCACATTTTCTAAGTATTTTTAAGTGTCCTCATATTTTAGAACAGGTGCACTTTGAAAGGTTGTTTGGTTGTTTCTTTTATCATTTTAATAAAATAATTTCTTGCCATCTTGAAGTTTTTTTATTCTGATTGTTGACTTCATCGTGAAGCCTTATAATGTTGTAGAATTAAGCTTTCTATGTAGCTACATTTATTCACTTGTACAGCACACCGTTCTATACTTCAAAGGCACTAGATTATATGTCCTGTCTTTTCATCCATGTGTGCATCAGGCACTGCAGTGAAACTTAAATATTGCATTTTAAACAACATCCTAGATGAGGTAAACAAATAATTTAAGGGTATAAAACTTTCTGAAGCTGTTTCATCCTTTTCCTATATTCTGGAAACATTGTCATGGTTAACATGGAGCCATTTCATTATTTTTCTGTGCTGTTTGATTAAACAACTCAGAGTGAGTCCTTATTCCGATCCATTTTAGTAAAATACCGATACAGTACATGGCGTAAATCAGGAGTCTCGTTGGTTAAGAGTGGTGAACCTATAAAGCACCTAGTGATTCTGCTTGACTAACATGAGCTCACTACAAGGACTGATGGGAAGTCTTTGAAAGCAAGCCTTCATTTTACAAACAGTGACACAAACAAACTGGACAGCAGTCCATGCTGATAATCACTGTAGTGTACTATTCATTAGTTCTACTGGAGCAGCTGTGTGTAACTTGATGCTAGTTGCTAGTCATACTACAACTAGACCTTTCATCTCTTCTTTAAGTACCATAGTGAGTTCTTATGTCAGCTGGGCAGACAGTTATCAAAACAGACTAGGTCACAGTTCAAAAGACAAAAAATAAAAATAGTTGCTGGAACCATGAACGTTGGGTAAAAACTTTAATAAATAAATCCACAAGTGTAACACAAGTCACATGAGAAAAATCATATGATCACTATACAAAATCGTGTGATATTTAAAAAGTCATGTGATTATTTAAGGTGTGTTTTTAAGGAATTTACTGTTCACCTGAAGAAGTCGCTAGGTGAAAGTGTGTTGTGGATTTATTTATTAAAATTTATACCCAAAGTTTGTGATTCCAGAAACTCTTTTTATTTTTGGCTTATTCACTATTTAATAGTTCTGGACTTATTGCTGATACCTGGTTATGCTCTGTTTGTGGATCACAGTTAACCTGAAACAAGGAATGTTGTTAGACTTTTGTTTTTCAATAATGACCAAATATATACTTTGTTATGAACATATAGCCTAGCTGAAGAAAAGGCTTCATATGACCTGCATCTCTGACATGCTACAAATATTGTTAGATTAAAGGTAGAGCTGGTAGTAGGGACTTGGAAATCATACCTAGTGTGGTGACTGAATCTATAATATAATTGAGCAGCTTTTCATGGATTAGATGATTTTAAAAGAGAACAAGCTGACACCGACATTTCTCTCAATCCCCGGAAATTTCCAGACATAAGGCGTTACAAAGCTCACATTCTGAAGGGTGTTTCCATATGTTCTGCTATCCCTATTGCTTTGTACCTTTATGCTGACAGCACAGATATCATTCCAGCTTCATCCATGATGTACTAATTCATACTGACTTTTACTGTAAACTGAGAAAATATCAATTGTGCCTGTTTTCCAGAGGCATTGGTTTGTGCTGTTCTTTCCTGCTTTTCTTGACTTCTCTCAGCTACCTTCCAAGACTTAAATGATTGTACAAACCATCTTTTTAGGTTCATAGGTTAGTATTAGGCTAACTGCCCTTGTGAGCCATTGTAAGCCTAGAAAGTTATCCCTTGTGAGACTCAAACCCTGCACCTTGTGTTTGTAAGGCAAACACCTTAACCATTAAGCCACCCTCCCAACCCAAACTCTACAGTTTTGAAGATTAGCTGTAAAAAATGTTTTTTTGGTGAGGTGCTTTTATTCTTCATTTTATCTGATCTACTCTCGGCTATTTTAAGTAGGCATACATGCATGGTGATTTGTTTTTATTCTCTCAGAGATCACCATAATTGTACCGCCATTGGAACTCTCTTCACCAGGCACCTTAATTTTTTTCTTTCGTGCACCGTTGGTGATAATAATCACTGAATCTAATATGCATGTTTTCTTATGCTAAATCTTTAAGGGCAGTTAACTGTAGATGCTCCCCCATTTTTCTGCAATCACTTTACACTGGTGCTTATTATGAAGTTATTATGGAAATTGTTAGTTTGATTTCTGCTCTAACAAGCCTAGCAGTGTAATCAAGAGTTTGCTGTGGATTACAGACTCAAAGGAATGCCCTTCACTATGTTATTGTTATTATCTTGCAACATTTTGTTTTAAGCTGGAATAACCATACAATTCTGTCTGTCATTGTCTTGATTCTTCCAATAAGAAAATCATTTTCCTTCCTGCTTTTATATTTAGATAATTCTGAGTAATTTTAACAGCTTAGGAAGAACTTTTCAAGATACCCTGGCTTAGTATAATCTCATGTTTCTTATTTGCTGCTATCCTTCTGCTGTCTGATATGGGATGACTTTTCCCTTATTTCTGTATGCCTCTAATCCTATGACACTGTGCCAAATACCTCCCTAATGTCTTGTGTACTTTATTCATGCTTTTTACCTAGTCTCTATTCCATGACACTGTGCCAGATTCCACCCTAATATGTCCTGCGTACTTTATTTAATCCTTTTACCTAGTATCTCTCTATTTCTCCATGCCTCTGTGGCAGGAAGGACAGGACTCCCATATAGATTCATAGGTAGGTACTAGGCTATTGGCCCTAGGGCCTATATAAGCCTAGTCAAAAGGTACCCAGGCTTTCGCCACCCAAGAAAATTATTTTCCTGTGTCACTGTCGAGCAGAGCCACAGAAGTGATCCCGGGGTGAATTTCCTATCTCCCATCCAATCATCAAGATAGAGATGGGCCCTTTAGGGGATGAGAGGGGGTAAAGTTAGCACTGAACCTATCTGCCAGGATGCTGGCAATATCAGTTGGTTCTGTATATTTCGTGTCATTGTGCTTTAACTCAGAGCAGATCTGAGTGTTGCCATTAAGATTCTTGACATAGCTATAGAATGCTTTGTGGTCATCTTTAGAATCAGTGGCAATTTTGTTTTCGTAACTAGCTTTGGAGGATTTTATGAGGGATCTCAGCTTTTTACTGAGGCTGACCGGGAGTTCCTCCAATCATGGGATTTTACTCTTTTTTGCAACAGTTTCTTTCTTCTGTTGTAGAGTTTGTTTATGGTAGGGGACCACCAGATTGGCTTCCTTTTTTGGAGGATAGCATCTTGGTTCTGTTAGGGATTGCACGATCCATGCACTTGTATAGGTGCTTATAAAGTGCATTTGTGTAGGATTCAGCAGTCATACCTCTATTGTCCATCAGCATGGGTGTCGTGAAGTTTGCCACTTCTGTCTTAAGAAGCATTAAGTTGGCTTTGGAGAAATTTTTTACGGTGGTTTCCCTAATGGGGGGTGGGAGAGGGATGTGGATTTCTAGGGTGATTAGCTTGTGGTCGGATCTGACCAACGAGGAACTGACCTCTCGTGTGGAGCACCGGTTGCCCATGTTGGTAATAACCAGGTCTAGGATATTGCTGCCCCTGGTGAGGGTGTGGATAAGTTGATCCAAGGCATTGGAATTTATGAATTCCAGAAAACATTGAGCACAAGAGTTAGTACATGAGTAGTTTTCCCAGTTAATGTTGGGGCAGTTGAAATCGCCCATTATTAGGGTGTTAGGTTGTACCCTAATATTTTCCAGTGTATCAAGAAATGAGGAGTGGGAATCCTGGGGCATGGTGGGAGATCTGTAGCAAGCTACAATTTGGATTGCGGTCTTGCCCAAAGTTAGTTGCACTTGGATAATCTCGAATGCATTATGCTGAGCAACTAGCCTGGAGGTGTGGATATCCTTAATGAATATGGACACGCCTCCACCTTTAGTGTTTCAGTCCAGGTTAGGTGACCGGAAGATGTGGTATGAATTATAGCCTGGTAATGCAGGGGTACTCTCTGGAGCCTTGAACCAGGTCTCTGTCACTGCACAGATGTCGATGTTCTCCATTTTAAGGAGTGCCTCGAGTGAGTGCATTTTGAGGTTTAGACTTCTACCAGTACAAGTACTAACACCACCACTTTCTTCCCACATTGCTGTATTCTTTTTGAATATTTTGCATGGACTCTGTCTTGAGACATTTTGCATCCTTATCTGCATTTTGCCTCCTTATTTTAGCAGCCATATTACATATCTGTTTTGTTGTCTGGTCATCATCTGCTGTCCATCACTTTCTACTCGCATTCTCCCTGTCCTAGGCTAATTTTTTTTTCTAGCAATCCAGTCTCTTGCTCTGTGTTTTTAGTACTTTGCTTGACTCTCTCTGGTACTGGGAGAAGTGTGAATCCCCAGCTATTATCCTGATTGCCTGTTTTTTTTAATGTATTACGTCATCCCTTGTCGATTTCTTTACCTAACCTAGCGACACTGACTCATCCCTCTTCCAGCTTACTGTCCTCTGCTCAGCTGCACTGTAACTGTAGTACATTGTCAAACACTGTATTTGCTCGATGGTGGAAGCAGACAACAAGCCTTTCTAGTCTGCCATATGTTAAATTCTGCCTCCATTTTATCTACTTGGTAAACAGGTAAGCCCACTAGACAAACTGTACCTTTTGAGCAGCAGTCCTAGAGCACTGTTTGGTTAAGTCAGTTACACAGACTCACATAGGTAGATGGAGATGAAATGAATAAAGCCCTGTGCCCATGATAACAGGAACCAACTCATTAACAAGTCAGAACCTTAATCATCTGTGCTAACTACCAGACAAACTTCCATCCCTACTTCACTTTTACTCCTTCACCATCTTACATATGCCCTCACGAATGCTTCTATGGATTCCCTGTCCACCACCCATTCTGTTAGTCCATTATATGGATCCATAACTTTCTCCATGAAAAACTACTTTTGGAGATCTAAGGTATGGAGAGTCCATACAATATGCTGCCTCTGCTCCCTCCTATTCCTTCTGGTCTCCCTGTTCAGAATAATCCCTTTACATCACCCCTGACATGATATTTTCTACCAGTTTCATATTCCCCCCTGTCTCTTCTGGTGTCTAGTGCGAAAAGTTCTACGTCCTTTAGCCTGTAGTCATATCAGTTCAACTCCTTTCCCCAAATCTTTCTGGTGACATTCCTCTTTAATCCTTGCAGCAACATGTTATTCTCTTTCTTATAATATGGTCTCCAGAACTGCATGCAGTAGTCAAGGTATGCCCTGACTGAGGTCCCCTAAAAGGGAAGAATCTCTTCTTGGCTTCAGGAATCTGTCACCCTGAGGATGCACGCCAACATTCTGTTTACTGCTGTCACTGCCATCTCACTCTGCTGTTTATGGCCCAATCTAGCTGTGATCAATACCTCTAACTCATTTTCTTGCTCTGTTGTCATTAGTTCTAGCTGTCCAGCTCATACTTCATAGCAGGGTCACTGTAGGCCCTACCACTGTCCCTGAAGGGTTACCTGACTGCTGCACTCTGGAGGCGATCGAGGAATGCTTATCTGTGCACCTGAAAGCCTGGGTAGCCATTACAGAAGATTCTTGGGTGCATAATATTATATCCAAAGTATATTACATACCATTTTCCCTTATTCCCCCAAAACACAACAAAAAGATTATTGATGTTCCACCCAGTAAAAGGAAAGCAGCAGCTACAGAAATACAAAAGCTGCTGGGGAAAAGAGTCATCCAGACAGTCCCACCAATCCAAAAAGGATCTGGAACTTACTTGAGATTCTTTTTTATTGCAAAAAAAAAGACTGGGGACCAATTCTGGATCTCAGCAATCTAAATTTGTGAAATACTTGAATTTCTGGATGGTCTCAGTTCAGTCCATCCTGCCTCTTTTAAGGCTGGATGATTGGATGGGCTGTATAGATCTTCAGGATGCATACTGTCATATCAAAGTACACAGCAGCTCCTGGAGATGTCTTAACTTCCATTCCAGAGCCAATCACTTCCAATTCAGAGCACTGCCCTTTGGTCTCACCACAGCCCCCAGGGTAACACCAAATGCATGGCAGTGGCTGAAGCTCACCTGAGACTGTAAGTATTCTGGATGTTTACATATGTAGACAGCTGGCTCCTGTCTGCTTCCATCAGGGCTCTACTAATTCAAGCCAGAGATTACTTTCTCCATCTTTGTCTCCAGCTGGGCATTACTGTAAATCTCTCAAAGTCTCAACAATACGCTATACAAACTTTGGAGTTCATCAGAGCCTGTCTAGACCTGGACACAAGTAGCAAGTTTACCACAAAGAAGATTAGAGACTTTAAGGAAGCAGGCATTACACATCCTTATTCTTTATTCACCTCTAGCCAAATTAATCCTACAACTACTGGGTTTGATGGCAGCTTCCATAGTACTGGTCCCCTTGGCATGCTTTCACATGAGAGCACTGCAATGGACTTTAGTGGTACAGTGGTCAGTGACAGATCAGCCACTGAGTACTCCCATTCTCATCACAAATGTTTTCAGATAACACAATGCATTTGAGATTCATGCAGAGGAAGTTTCTGGAGGCAGTCCTTTTCATTCTTCCCTCTCCCAAGGCCACAGTGACTATGGACACCTCCCTACTGAGATGGGCTTTATTTTAGAAGGACAGTCCAAGGCACGTGGTCCCCATCAGAAGGCAGTCTTCACATCAGTGTCCTAGAAATAAGAGCAGGCCTATCGGTGTTGCAGGCATTTCAAGATGTTCTCCTTCTAGGGATGATTGCATTTCAGATGGATAACATGTCTGTGATCTGGTACATCAACAAATGGGGGAAACTAGGTCTTATTCACTTTGCCAGGTGGCAATTAAGGTTTGACAATGAGCAATATTTTCCGGCAGCTTTCGCTTGATAATGGATATTCCAGGAAAACCAACATGCTAGCAGACAAACTGAACAGGTTCATCTTTACTTCCTCATGAGTGGTCTCTCTATCAGTCAGTGGCAGAAATGATATTACACCACTGGGGTCAACTGTGCTGCCACATCTTTACTTCTCCCCTCACTACCAAGTGCACAAGGAGACTGGATAAGCAATTCACAAAGAAACAATGGGAGAATGTATGTAGATCTCCCAATTATGCAACAAAGCCTAGATGATTTAGGATCTTTGCTAGAAAGTGTTTACATAGGTATTTTTATACTCCAAGTAGACTCCAAAGAATTTTTCCACATGTAGCCAGCAAATATTGGAGGTGTGATGGGGAAGAAAGAGGTAACTGGGAACATATTTTCTGGGAGTGTAATGAGTTGGCAGACTTTAAAGATTTCCTGCAGACTGCTCTGTCAGATATACTGGGTAAGCAAATTGGTATAACTAAGGAAACTATTTTTAAGCTATGATACAGAATCAGAATTGCGTAGACATAATAAGGCCTTGCTGAGTCTAATTATGGTGGCTGCCAAAAAAGCAGTTACTAGAAAATGGAACTCAGAGTCTAAACCAACTGTAATAGAAATAGCGAGTACAGTAACAGAGATAAAACAACTGGAACTGGGATCTTTAGAAAAGGGTAGGAACAAGGTACATAGGAAACATGTAAACTGTGGGAACAGTACATGCAAAGGAGGAAAGAGATTTAAAAGATGGCAGGATCTGAATGAGCTATATAATGTTTGACTGACAATGATTGTATAGATAATATGTATAGGCTGTAGAGAACTCAGCACAGCTCCTCGTGGTATCCAGCAGAGTTCCTAGAGCAGCAGAGACCAGAAAAGACAACTTTCCAGATTCTAAGTATTTTTTTTCTGCATTTTCGACCTTTTGTGCCTTTCGACGACTGTTTCTGCCTATTTTATAGAGTTATTACCTGTTTTTCCTGTTTTTATAAGCTTGAATTGTTTGTTGCACTTCCTAGTTTAAGTTTGCTTAAAAGTTAAACTACAGGCTAATACACTCAAGTGTACTAGCTTTTGATAGCATTTAATCGAAAAGCATAGCATTTATTGTGTTTTCTGTCCTATCTGTGTAAAAAAAACTTGAAAAAAACAAAAAAAATTCTTGTTTTCCATACTTTCCTGAATAGTTTGTTCCAGTGATCAGATTTTGCTGATCCCTGGGCTTTGTCTTGGTTCCTGTACTTCTCCATTTTCCTTGTTTGGTCAAGGGGAAGTTTCTTTACTCACCAGTGAGAGTGGGGAATACTGAGCTGCCTGTTTGTCCTCAGATGAGTGGTTTAAGACAGTAACTTGTAGTTCATTGGCCATTTTGGGTAATTTCCTGCCTTTTCCAGCCCCCTGCTATAAAGCACGCTTTAGCGCGGAGTTGCCACAGGAGCACACAAGAGCAGCGGCGGTTAATCAAGGTTAAACTATTCGGGCTACCTAAAGTCCACTCTTCATTTTTTCCCTTAGAACAGCTCCTCTTGAACTGTACTGCTAATCTAACCAGCCTATTCTCCAACTAAAAAGTTCAGCTCTACTTGATTCCTAAGTAGACTATTCTCTATCTGTAAAGCCTAGCACTTGCTCCTAAAGTACTTTTTACTCTGATATAGCACTTTTTATTATACATAGTACCCCACCAGCCTAAAAACACCACATCCCCCGAAGTCTTTTTCAAACTCATCTACATAAAGTTTTTGTCTATTCCTTCTAGCATGTCGAGGGATCAATTGCTAGTATCCTCTCCTGCTCAGCTGGTGAATCTGGGAATATTGAGGCAATGTTACAATTGCCTCATGTACACAGACAACCCTCTCCTTCTCCCACAAAACACAAATACATGCGAGAGATGCAACTATATAGCCAAACTGGAGGCTGAGCTCTCTCAACATAGGACTGGCAAGACCAGACAGGAGGAGAAGGTAACCACACACACCACAAACCCAGCCTCACATAGCACTATCACAACTTCAAATCATACACATAAACACACAAAGACATACTCAGAGGCTCTGATCAAAAATCTACCAAAACAGCAGAGGCCACCAAAGCAGACACCCAAACAACTGCCTCCATAGGGCACAGCACATGCAACACATAGACCACAGAGTCAGTGTGCCAAACAGTCACAGCCCTTAAGGCCAAACACAATGCCAGACACACTCGTCATAGGTGACTCCATAGTCAGACACTGACGTCCCGCTCACCAGATTGAGTAAGGTGAAGGTCACAGTAAGCTGTCTATCGGGCGCTAGAATCCGCCACATAATGCAAGCACTCAGGTCACTCAACTGCAGGTACAAGTATGACTCAGTCATTGTCCATGCTGGTGTGAACGACCTGAGACGTACCTCCCTGGACTACATGAAAAGAGACATAGAGGAGCTCTCTGATTATGTAGCCCAAGCAGGTATGACCCTGACCTTGAGCAGTATCCTACCTTCACCAAGAATGATGCCACAATACAGAGACAAGATGATCAGCTTTAATAATTGTCTTAAACTATGGTGTCATTCAAAGGGGATCCAATGTCTGTCTGCCTGGGATGACATGCTGGACAAGCCACGCTGCTTAAGGGCGGCTTGCACCTGTCACCCCTGGGCTTCGGATTTTGGCAAAGGCTCTTGCCACCCCATTATGCCTTTTTAGGCAAGGCTCAAATTCTAAACCTACCACCCTAGAACACAAAAGGAAAAAAACTAAGGGTAATGCTGCTCAATACCAGAAGTCTCAACCTCAAGATGCACGCACTCGAAGCCCTTCTCAGTATGGAGAACATCGATGTCTGTGCTGTGACTGAAACCTGGTTCAAGGCTCCTGAGAGCACCCCGGCACTATCAGGTTTTACCTCATATCATGTGTTCTGGCCCCAAAATCCGGACAACACCAAGAAAGGAGGGGGGGTGTCCATATTCATCAAGGACACCCTCACCTCAAGGTTGGTGGCAATGCACGATGCATCGGAGACCATCCAGGTGCAGTTAACCATAGGCAAGACTGCTCTGCAGTTTGTAGCATGTTACAGGCCACCCTCTCAAACTCAGGAACCTCACACAGCTTTCCTGAAAACACTGGAGGGGATAAATGTATCTCCAAACACCATCATACTGGGTGATTTCAACTATCCAAATATAGACTGGGATCGCTACTCAAGCCCCAACACTCAAGCCCAAAGTTTCCTAGAGTTCATAAACTCAAATGCCATGGAACAACTAGTCACCATCCCCACAAGAGGAGAAAACATACTAGATCTCATCATCACGAACATGGGGTCACAATGTTCAACACCAGAAGTATACTCATCATTGGTGAGATCAGATCATAAACTAATCTCACTGGAAGTCCACATCCCGCCCCCACCCCAGATAAAAAAGACCACAGTGAAGAATTTCTCAAAAGCCGACTTCACACTTCTAAAGACTGCTGTGGTCTCTTTCAAGGCCCCCGAGCCAGCGGAAACCATTACTCAAACCGCTGAATCACTTACAAATGCCTTCTACCAGCACCTCCAGGACTGCATGGATCAGGCAATCCCAAACAAAACAAAGACTCTTTGTACCAAAGGCAAGCGTCCAGTCTGGTGGACACCAGCCATAAACAAGCTCTACAACAAAAGGAGGAAGCTACTACAAGATAGAGCAAAATCCGTAAAAGGGAAGACACCCTTGATCATCATAAGTAAAAAACTGAGATCTCTCATAAAATCATCCAAGGCAAATTTTGAGAGAAAAATCGCTAAGGACTCAAAAGACAATCATAAGGCCTTTTTTAGCTATGTTAGAAACCTGGGAGGAAACTCCCAGATATGCTCAGAATTAGTTCAAAATGATGTAAAAATCACTGAACCTACAGACATTGCCAACATACTGGCTGACAGGTTCAGTGCAAATTCCCCCCCCCCCCAAAAGGAGAGATATCTATACCAGAGGATTGTAGCCCCCCAAACATCTCAAATGCTCAGGTGAGAACTGCTCTCTCCAAGGCGAAAAACACAGCATCCATGGGACCAGATGGTGTCCCCGGTTGTGTGCTCCACGAACTCAATGAGGATTTAAACCCGCAGTTAGGGCAGCTGTTTAATCTTAGCCTCACCTCAGGATACATACCCAAGGAGTGGCGTACGGCAACGGTGGTCCCACTTCACAAGGGAGGTGCCTCCACCGACCCCGGAAACCACCGTCCCATCAGCTTGACAAGCCTGGTCTGCAAAGCTATGGAGAGGATCATAATGGAACTCATAAATAAAGACATTGGGGACTTGCAGACTTTGGATCCAACCCAGTTTGGCTTTATCAAGGGCAGATCATGCCTTTTAAACTTGGTTGACTTTTTCGAAACAGTCACCAAGGCCATTGACGAGGGCAAGGCAGTCCACACAGCCTACCTTGACCTGGCAAAGGCTTTCGACACAATACCCCACTCGGGTATCATTGAAAAACTCACCAGCTTAAATGTAAACCCATACATCACAAGATGGGTTGCAAACTGGCTAAGCGACAGAACCCACAGGGTCAGAGTTGCTGGCGCCATGTCAGACTCAAAGCCTGTCACAAGTGGTGTCCCACAGGGCTCAGTCCTGGGCCCACTTTTGTTCGGCATCTACTTTTCAGAAGTACAAGCAAACACAGGAGGATTATGGCTGACAAAATTTGCAGATGACTGCAAACTGGGCACCATAGTTGAAAACCCATCTGACACAGACATCCTTCAGAAGGGTCTCATAGAAACAGATAACTGGTGCCAGAGCCATGGCCTAAAGTTAAATGCCAAAAAATGCATAGTCATACCCTTCGGGAAAAACAAGGTTACCCCTAGTTACCATATAGGTGGCAATCCACTAAGCACAGAAGAGGTTATCAGGGATCTGGGGACCCAGGTTGACAGTAACCTTTCGTTTGACACTCACGTTGCCAAAGTAGTTAGGAAGACCTTCTACATTGCCCACCTGATCATGAAGGGATTCACATCTAGATCAAGGGAGGTCATCGTTCCCCTGTACTCATCACTCATCAGACCAATGATTGAGTACAATGTCCCATTCGGAATGTATCTGACCCGGCACCTGCAGCAATTGGAAAGGCCCCAAAAGTTCCTCACCAAAAGGATAAAGGGTCTCAAAAATATGTCTTATGCTGCCCGACTGAAGGAACTCCAGCTCTATTCAGTCGCTTACCGTCTGCTCAGAGGTGACCTATGCCTGATATACAAGGCCATGTCCAATCCGGAATTAATGAACATGCTTCACCTCAAAAGATCTAAATTCATCAGAACTACAAGGGCAAGAGACTTAAACCTAAACACGGCTATTAATAGGATGTGCTGGAGGGACAGATTCATCACCCAGAGACTCCCTATGCTGTGGAACAAAATCCCGGTACATGTGAGGCAGAGCACCTCGCTGGCTTTGTTCAAGAGAAATCTTGACCAATGGATGGGAGATCACAGGTATACCCCAGGGATAACCTCAGTGTCACTGCTTGACAGAGGCACAGCAAAATAATGGGCATAGAATCCTTCAAACTAAAGGGGTGGCGAAAGCCACAAAACTCTGGGCTAGGCTTATAAATGCCCTAGGGTAGATAGCCTAGTATGAACCTATGAACCTATGAACCTATAATATTATGTCAACATGGCTTGTGATGTATAATGTTTGCAACTAAAATGATGTCAGTATGATTTGTTTTCATTTATATAAATGTATGATTGGCTGTGGCATATGTGATAATTTAATAAAAATATTTCTTGTTTAAAATTGCCATGTGCAGCAGGTTCTTTGTCCTGATCCTCAAAGCTGGGGAGTCTCCAAGAGACTCTGTAGTTCACGATTGGCACTCTGATATATTATATGTATTACTTCCCATTCATGTCATTACCAAGTTTATTCAGAATGCATTACAGTAGAAGAGCAATATTATTCTCACTGACCCATTCTGGCCTCACCAAGTATGGTTCCTCTTCCTGTGCCCTCACTCAGTTCACTCTCCCTGGGTGCTGGATCCTTTTCAGGATATTCTGTCTCACCCATCCTGGTTGCCTCACCCAGACATGTAATCCCTCAGACTGAATGCATGGTTTCTCCACTTTCAGTGATAACTAGAATTTCCAGGATTTCTTCTCCTGTCTGCTATATTATTATATCATCCCAAAAAGCCTGTGCAAGAAAGAATTATAAAAACAAGTAGAAAACACTTTCTGTTTGGGCTTATCTGAGACATTTAGATCCCTTTTCTGCTCCTATTCCAGGGATTCTGTATTTCTTGGGTCCAGTTTTTAATGATGTGGCTAGTTATTTGACTCTCAAGATGCAAATGGCTGCCATCTCAAATATTTACCTGGGTGTGGATCATTCATCTGTAGCTTCCTTAAAGTTGTACGAAGCTTGCTGCTTCAACCTTCAATAAAGGAACCTGTACCTCCATGGGATTGTAGACTCTTCTTTCAGACTTTTACTCAGTCCTCCACTGAACCTTCAGCAAGGGCAGATTTAAAGTTCTTGTCCTGGAAAATTTTTCTTGTTGCCATTACTTCAGGGTATCCAAACCCCAGGTACTTACTTCTCAGCCACCTTACATGAGTTTTCACAAGGACAGGGTATCGCTTTGGGCTATTTCTTCATTTCTACCTCAGGTGTTGTCAAAAGCTGACCACAACCAGTCAAATAACCTACCAGTCTTATTTCCAAAATTCTCAAACAAGGGCAAATGCATACTTCATTTATCAGATGTTCATAGATGGCTCAGATTTTACATTCACAGAACTAAAGGCATAAGGAACTCAGAACAACTGTTTGCACCTTCTTCCAATGCCAGATTAGGCACAGCAGTGACAAAAGTGACCTTAGCTAGATGGCTCACTGATTGCATTAACTTTATTTGCAGGAGTAAAGTCTGTCATTACCCAAACATCCTAAAGCACATTCCACCAGGTCTGTGGCTACATTATGTACTTTTTGGTCCAAAGAATCAATAGATAACACCTGTACAGCTGCTGCATGGTCAAATGCTCATACCTTTATAGCTCGTTACAAATTGGACATTTTATCCAGAAATATGGCAGCTTTTGGCTCCAATATACACTGAAATATTCTTACTTGAGACCCACCCAAGATTACTCTAGCTGGGGACTCTGTCCCATTAGTTGAAGAATGGACAAAAAAGACAACATCAGATGTTATAGTTATGTACTTACCATAACTCTGCATCGGTGTTGTCTGTTTTCATCCTTCCTCAACTTCCCACCCACCAGTCCCCCTTCCTGTTACTGTCTGCTGGTATGTCCTGAGGGATATTCTTTATTAGTTTTGCTGTGTGGGCTTCAGATGTATCTTTCTTGGATTCTCCTCTTGTTCCATACCCTTCTATTATCTGTGTTGTTTACCTCAAGGATTAATGTTGACTGGTCTCTCTGTTCATATTGTGATTAGTTAAATATAGGGCAAATTTGATCTGAGGTATCTCAGGAGTAGATTGAGAATTATGTGTAACGTGAGGATCTCGAGCTGTGGAGCCTAAAGTCCATCAGAATGGCCAAAGATGGATCCAAGGTTAGATCCGAGACTCATAAGTTCAAGAAGGATGAAAACAGACAACACAGATGCAGAGTTATGGCAAGTACATAACTGTAGTTTCTACAATGGCTGCACCCTTGTTGCATTCCTGGTTTTGAATCCTTCTTCTTCTCTGAACTGAAATCTGATGCTGCATTTTATGTAGATGGCTAGTCCATCCACATGTTTACCTTCTTGACTTTTGTGTACATCCTATGCCCAGTACTTCCATGTATTATGTTGGTCCTGGGTCTGTGTCTGTGATACTGGCAATGTTCATCCATCCCCCCACTCTGCATATCTCTTTACAGGCCTTCCATCTTCCTACCCAGAGTACCTGCATGATATAGAAAGACTGTTCAGTCTTGGCCCATGTCTTGCTTTTTCATTCCTCTGCTATATTCTGCATTTCTTTGTGCATTCTGTCTACTGCCTAAGCACCTACCCACTCATCTGTTTCTTTCACTATCCTACATCATACCTTCAAACTAAAGTCTTTGCTTCTTAGTTTAAAGGTATGATCATTGAGGATGCCCTAGTGGATTTTGGAGACTTGATACTGTGAGTCTTGAAATATAAAAAAATAAGTGTAAAATAACAGAGCAATGTAAAACCTTCTGTTACACATTTAAGCATTTTTGCAGGGGGCAAGTCCCTATGCACCTCTCGCCATGTAGGGGCTTTTCTCCCCAAACCCCTGCTATTTATTGACACCAGGTTTGCTGTAATGCTGAAAAAAGAGAACTTTCAAGGTAAATCATTTCCAGACTTAGTATGTATTTCCCCACTCACACCTAAATATTTTTGCAGTTCTGGTACACAGGTTTTGTGGTTGTTGGTCTGTAGGTGTAAGAGCCTGTACTTTGTAGAGCTGAACCTGAACTGCTACTTCTTACCCTACTGAGCTACTCAAGTTCCTCTGCAGGCTCATCATATCATCTAATGTCACCTCACCATTGCTAGAGTTCTTTGTTTAGCCTATCAAGTCCCTTAGCACAAAGATCACAGAGAGTAGAGGCCCAGGGTAATGCCCTGTAGGAATCCACTGGCCACCTATCTGTCTGTTCATGGTGCATCCCTCACCACTATTTTCATCTGCCTTTCTTTAGGCATTTTGTGATCCACTTGAATCCACCTTTTCTTGTATACCTTTGTTTTATCAATCAGCTGCTTGAGGAGAACTGAGTCAAAGCCTTTGCTAAAGTCAAACTGTATCATGCCCACTTTGTTTCACTTGACAAGATAGAGTCCCTTCTAGTCATAAGTCGGGACAGGTAACATCTTTGGGCAATGAACCCATGATAGCATTTGTCCTAGAGGGTGTCACCTTCGAGGAAGTGTACCATTACAGGTTAGCTCCCTTACACATGCTACTGGCTAATCTCCTTTAGTGTAGTATTGTTGTGTGACATGTATCCAAATACACTACTTATTGAGACATAGAATGGAACTGTTAAATTTGCCACTGACTTCACCTTCCTCTTTCTCTTCATTATGTTGGCTTATCTAAGATAAACTACTTAATTTAAGAGAATGAACTCCTATGTCCTATAGTGCAACAAACGCCCTACTGTGTTCAATCCCTTTCAATGTATGAACCCACATGAACTATCAGGTTAGCCAGCCAAAATCTTCTGCAATTCCAAAAACACCTTCCAAAATTAAGGACAGTGTGTGCCTGCCACTTAACTGAGAATAAAACTACCTCGGGAAATTAGACTGACAAAACTGAAGTGCTTAAATATACCCTCAGAATCCACTGTCTGTTCACCCTGTAGGATAGCGTAATATAAAGAGTCTTTAATATGCCTCCATTTTTAATGTACGTTTGTAGATATATATATATATATATATATATATATATATATATATATATATATATAATTTCTACAAGATCAGAGCCGGATCATAGTCAAATGGGGCCCTAGGCAGGGTAATGGATCAGGGCACCCCCTGCAGCTAGCCCCCAAACCATCAGGCCCCCCAGCCATTCTAGTGCCCTACTACTTGTCCATCTCTCCCCAGTTGCCATAAACACTGTTCAAACCTGTAATTGTGTATACTACTTTCTTCTTTACTTTTACAATGATTCAGATATTTAGATTTTAATTTAAAAGTTTTATTTCAGATTGTGTACCACATACACTGATAGCCTTTTTCTAACTAAAACAATGCAGCCTCACAATGAAAACAGACTTAGTATGAGTAACAGTAAACTCCTCTGCCTCTGAAACTCACATTAATTGAAACCTACATTCATAGAATGGTCAGTAGCAGATTAAGTGTACCTTTGAGCTGTTTTCAAACAGCAGTTCCCCTGTACAGATTTTAGTCACCTTTCTGATAGTATATTCCTTGTTTAATACAGCACCACTTGTTACAGTGTGTTTTACATTTGTAGTTTTAAACATTTTTCCAGTAATCAGCTACCTATTGCAAAACATTTCAGCTATACAGATCATTCAAATGGCTGTCAATATCAATCCACCAATATCAGTCAATATATAGTCTCTCTAAAAGTAAAAGTCATCTGAATACTTCCATATTAATGAGAACTTTAATGAATGAAGAGGTAGCTGCTGACAAAAACAACTTTGCATTTCAGTGCTTCATCTACAAATTCAGTGCCTCCTGTTCTTGAAGAATAAAGTGCCTATGGTACATAAAACAAAACTGATGTGCTGTTGATATGTAATGAGGAATAGGTGGCACACCAACAACAGGTTCATAGATACTACACACCTCATCCAAACACGAGACATTCAGGAGTGCAGAACCATACTGCAACTCGAACCCATTCATAGTGTTACTGACACATGGTTTCAGTATCATGAAAGCACTCTGTGCCAGGGTTTAGTACCCACCATGCTTTTAGACCCTTCGATAACTGCAGGGGACTATTTGTATTTGTTACAAGCCCTATTTCTTTTCTATCAGATTACCCACAACCTTTAACTGAAGTTCATGAAGCTCCAAATCACCTTTAACAAATCCAACTATTTAATTGCTAGCTACATATCCCCATCAGTGTCACCAAAGATCACAAAAATTACCTCAGCATCACTATGACATTAAATATCAAAGCAAATACCTTTTTACTAGGGGACCTCAATTACCCAAGCATTGACTGGCACGCTTATAGCTTACACCTCTAAAAATAGTTGTTATGCTCAGCATTGCCTAGAGGTCATTAATACCAATGCACTGGGGCAAATTGTAAAACTACCCACTAGAGGATCTAATATCCTTGGCCTGGTCCTTACCAATGTAGTCCGCACCTCTAGCCCACTCTGCATCTCGTCATCTCTGGTTAAGTCTGACTACAAGTCTCCCCATCTCAAAATGAGACCACCTTTAGGGACCTCTCCAAGACAAACCTAGTTCAGCTTGTAGAAGACCTCTGCAAATCTCCCAGTAATTCCTTGAAAATGGACCCAACTGAGAGTGCTCCCACATTCACCTCTAGATTTTACCATCACCTGAACAGTTCCATACAAAAGTCCGTACCTGTGCACCCTACGTATGTCTGTAAATTCAAGAATAAACCTCTCTGGTGGGACTCCATATTAATAAACTGTTAAACAATAGAAGGAAAATAATGAAAAGTTACAAGAAATGTCCACCTTTCTATCTCAAGATTACACTGAAACATGCTAGCAAAGAACTTAAAAACACTGTTACAAAATATAAAGCAGAGTTTAAACTTAAAGTTGCTGCAACTTCAAAGGAAACTGCAAATCTTTCTGAAGTTATGTCAGAAAATTAAGGAATAATGTCCAGCACTGCACTGAGCTCATCAATAATAATATCACCCAGTGTGACCCCAAGAATATTACCTAACACATTAACAGAAAAAGTTAGTGCTAACTACTCCTGCTACCGACAGTGTACCCACCACTATCCCTGAGAATTTATTTCCCCCTGTAATCACTTTGGAACAATCCCTGTCTAAGTCTAAAAGTAATACATCCGTGGTATTGGACAACATACAAGACTGCATCCTCATTAGTGCCAGCTCTGCACTACCCAAGCCTCCACTGAAACTGGTCAACTTCAGCCTGTCTACAGGATTTGTTCCTTATGCTTGGAGAACAGTCTCTGTGATTTCCCTATACAAGGAGAGCCTTTCTACAGACTCACGTATTTATAGATCCATCAGCCTTAACCACCAAAGCCATGGAATGTGTCATAGCAGAACTCATTTATGCAGACATAAGCAAATGTCTGAACCTAGTAAGTTTCTTTGAAAAGGGTACAGGTGCCGGGGACTATGCTCATTCTGTACACACTGCTTATTTTGACCTGGCAAAGGCTTTTGGGATTAGCCCCCTTGCTGGTATTACTGAAAAATTAGACAAGCTTAATGTAACCCCGTACATTGTCCACTAGATTGCAAATTGACTATTCAACCAATGCCAAGTTATGAAAGTTGCATGTTCTCTCTCTGAATTTTTAATTAGGTGAGGTGCCACAGGGATCAATTCTGGGCCCTCTCCATATTGGCATTTATTTTTCAGACATCCAAGTCAATATCCCAAAAAATGTGGTTGACGAAGTTCACTCATAATTGCAAACTGGACACTGCTATCCTGTCATCGAGTGTTACAAAACAGCAGCAATAAGGGTTGGAATATGTCTATACATAGTGTATCAAAAATGGTCTCAAACTAAATGAAAAAAATGCAGCATAGCAGAGTTTGGTAGAAAGGTCATTCTTACCTCATATGATATAATTGGTGCTCCTCTTCAGGAAGATAGGTCTTAAAAGACCAAGCTATACTTATCTGAATAGCTTTATCTCATTCGATCATCATGTTTCCACTGAAGTCCGGAAATCCTTCTTTCTGCCCCACTTAATTTTGAAGGGAATTATTTAGTTAGTTATTTACTGATTGATTGACATTTGTTTACTGGGAAGATCTGACTGGATGTACAGTGCCTCTTTTCAGTGAAGGACCAGGGAGAAAAGCTCCACATTATAAAACAAATTTTTAAAGAAATATGCATAGCAATCCAACAGTAAAATGGCATCTTCAGACTACTGTGTAGAGCAGTGAGTTATACAGAGAGATGTTTAATTAAAAAATATCAATATAATGAATATATAAAATGAGGAATTATATTGAAGTAGATCTTAATAAGGAGTTTGTAACAGAGAAGAAGAAAGAAATTAGTAGGAAATGTTTTTTGGTATTGAATAAGCTATGAAGGAAGTCAAAGATTTAGTAGAAAGAGGGAGAATTGATGATTATGAAGCTTAACCTGGATTAGTTCATGAGTAGATCGAGGATATGGATAAGAATTTCTTTAAGGAGTATTGGAAGCAATGCAGCTTAAAGATATTTTTAATCATAAGGGTTTCAGAGTTCCAGCGTTTTGATACTGAGTAGGAATATAGGCTTTGACCAGAGGATTTTGTTGGTTTGTATACTGTGAAGAAATGTTTATCTAATGATCTAAGTGATCTTCTAGCTTGGGACAGTGCAATTTAAGTAAGGTGCTAAGGCCTGGCAGCCATCAGGTTTGTGTCAGTATAGATTAAATAAGGGGCTAAGGACTGGGTAGTAATTTCATGCCTCTCAACTGTTCAGATTTTCAAAGAATGTCCAGATTTTTGCCTAATATTTTTGGTCTGTTCCTCATAAAACTTGTGGTTTTCTAATAAGTCACCAAGTACTGAAGTCACTAAATAATGACTTACATTTAAGTTTCAGACTTCATACACTTCAGAAAATTCATGGTAACACAAAGACTGTTATTCTAGTAATTTTCTAAGTTTATAAGATCAATATTTAAAATCTGTACCTATTTTTGGCCCTTTGTCTCCCATGATTTTAGGCTTTGTCCAGATTTTTTTTTTTTTTTTGCTAAGAGGTTAAGAGGTATGAGTAGTATGTATTAAGTAAGGGGCTAAGGGCTGGGCAGGCATCGGATTATATGCCACAGATAGCTGTAAATAGGAGAGTTGCTTGGAGTGGTTAGGACTGGAGTTCCATAAAGGAATGCAGGAAGCAGATAAGTTTGGCAAGAGTAGGTTTTGTGGGGATGTTGAGAAAGTTTTTGTTTCCATAAAGCATTCCGAGTTTCTTCTATTTCTGTATTGTCTATGGAGTATATTTTGAAAGAGGCTTTGTGTAAAATAAATTATCCAAGAATCAGACTGTAAAATCCTTAGGTTTTTCTTAAATAACAGTCAATAATACAGGAGGTTCAAGTTCAAAATGTTTTACTAGTGTACACCAGGAGGCAAAAGACTATACAATACAAGTATAGAATTTTGACTAATTACATTTAGGAAGTATTCAATATTTTATAGTATTTACAATCAGCTTTGCCCACCTTACTGACGTGGTCAGTCACAGGGCACTTACATCACTATAGTCTACAATATTCTATTCATAAGATAGTGCTGAGGTTATACTTTTTAAAAGTTTTCCCATGAGAATAATACAGTCTTGCAAGGCACCTGGTCAGTTATAATGTCTTTCTGTAAATGTTGCTCTTTCAAGGTTTCAGTCCTGCTCGACTACAATAGTCAGTTTGGTTCTTAATATACTTCTTTGTTCCTTCTTGCAACATTAACTTCTAGCAACTGTGCTGATAATATTTACAAGGCCAACTATCTCAGAGGAAGGAAGATACATGCTTTTTCCTGACCCAGCAGATAATCATTAGTGAAAAACATAAGCTTGCTGAGCTGGCTACTGCCAGGGTCAGAGTTCAATCACACTGCAGCTCCAAAGCTTCAAGCAATTACATGTAAGATCATTCTTACTGCCATATTGTAAAATAGAATAAAATGCATTACATACTGTTTGCTTTTAAACTAGCACTTCATATATGTTTAAGTACATATTTTTCTAACATTCTCCCTCCTTTTAATACGTTTTATTCTATTTAGAAACATAAACAATATCATTTTGTTCCCTAGCCTTCTCCTTTTAAGGACTTTTAACTAGGCAAGTCATTTAATCTATACTTTAGAAAAAGCATCATCTGAAATCAATCTTTCAATTTCAACATCTTGGTAAAAAGTTTCAGTAACAGATATATCAACAAAATCTTTGATTAATCTTTTCATGCAGGGAATTCCACAGCAAACAAATGCTCCTATTAGGAGTATACCCACACAAATAGCAATTAAAATGTTCATTAGGATGGAACCCCACCCCCCAAACAGATTCTGGAAAAAGTCCGTCAGTGGGTTTGGGCCTGGTTTAGTCATTGCTGATACTTGCTGAATTACCTCTAGGTGATTATTTGTCTCATGACGATTCTCAGGGATAAAAGCACAGCATTCTTCTTCGTGTACCACCTTTTGCTGCTAGGGTGAAGTAAAGAGCCATTCGATTTTGTAGCACAACAGTTCTCATTGCATTCAGTTCATCAGTCACCAATTCTAGGGCGGAAAAAGTTGCATTACTCATTCCTTCGAGAAGTCTTGACAGCTTCCTCAGCTCCCAGATCGATTTGACTGCTCCATAGGCTGGTAGTATTCCTGCCCAGGATATAACACTGTTGCCCAAGTCCATATGAGTCAATTCACTTTTGTCTTTTACTGAATTATGGTCTCTCCAACCAGCTTCGATCTTCCCAACTGGATTCACAGGTTTCTTAACTGGACCTTCAGATTTTCAAGCTGTTTCCCTTACATTTCGTATCTTACCCAAAGGTAATTCTGCAGTATGTCTTATTGCTGGAACCAGATAACCCAAAGAACAACTGCGGGACCAATTCTCAGGTAACCATTTATATGCCTTTTTCCCACAAATAAAATTATTACTTTGGTACTAATACGTGTTATCCCTGCATGAAACATTTTCCTGTCTTTAATAGACAATTGTTTAGTTAAGACTGGATTGTCACGTACTGCATTTAATGTAGTTTTCATTGAACTCAGATATGAATCATAGTTAGTATTACAAACAGTACCCCTACTTCTGACTTTAATGTAACATTTATAAGACATTGTTATATTACAATTACTCCAGCCCACCTGGAGGGTATCATTTTTGTAGCAACATACAACTCCTTTTTGTGTGACAGGTAAAAATAAAGCTATTTTGTCCTGTGATTTTACAGTTCCTGTATTAAAAAGCAAAATTTCCCAAGTCTCATTTATCCCCAGAGGGACAGCGGACATTAACAGTCTTTTATATGCTGTTGGTATAGCTGTACAAACCCAGCAATTTGAAATGTTCATAGTCTCTGCATACACACGTTTCATGGCCAGGTATGTGTTAAAATTTGGATGCCAGTCTATAGACAGTTCATCACGTCTTTTCACTTTCACTTGTGTGGTTGAGTGCAGGAAAAAACCACAATAAGAGAAAAATTGTCACACTTATAGTCAACAAATGAATGCACAGCTAACAAAATAATTATGCAATAGTTCTGGGGTTGCTCTGCTTTTCTGTTTGCTTTACTTTTGGCCATTTTGCCCTTGTGTATCAGTCACAAAGTTCTTATCAAATTGAAAGTTCTTTACCGGTTTGTTCTGTCTTTCATCTGAAAAAGAGTTAAACTGCAAAACAGATTTATTCATTAACAGTTTCTTTATATAATTAGCTAATGAACTGTCAGCCTCCTGCTCTGCAGGCATGGGAGCTTTCCACTGAGGCACATAATATGCTCTCCCAAAAACATTTTAGAGGGAGTCAAACCCTTTACATTTATTTAATTCTAAGAAATCCATACAAATAGTGTGGAATGGGTATGGTGGTATAGGAAAACTTCCTTGCTTGGTTTTAAATGCTCCTTGTGCATGGTGCTTGTTACAAGTATGACAAGCTGCACAAAATTTTTCTGTATATGTTTGGAATATTCGATTTACTAACTGTACCATCCCCCCTGTTGAGACATGGCACTGCCCATGGCTCAACAAAGCTGCATATCTTAATAAATTAGACGGCAATATCGGTTTTCTTTCTTTGGAAATGTACAGTCCATTCTCAAGAATTGCACCTTGTTTTACCCATTTTTGTTTTTTTGCTTTTGTAGTAAGCATCTGCATTGTTTTTAACATGTCTAAATCTAAAATCTCAGAGGGTTGTAATTCCTCATTTAAAAATAAAGTTTCTGAGTCTGAGGCTGCTTGCTTTGCAGCTGCATCAGCTCGTGCATTACCTTTTGAAATCTTATTCTGTTGTTTTGTATGAGCTACACATTTACAAATAGCTACTTTGGTAGGTAACTGAATAGATTTTAATAGTTCTAAAATAAATTGCGCATGATTAATAGGTTTTCCACTGGATGTAATTATTCCTCTAATTTTCCATTGTTGTGCAAATACATGTACTGTAGAAAAAGCATACTGACTGTCAGTATATATGTTTACACACTTGTTTTTTGCTAAAGTACATGCTCTCGTCAAAGCTATTAACTCTGCTGCTTGTGCAGATAAGTTGTGTGGTAAGGATTGAACTTCTAAAATTTCAGTGTCTGTAACTACTGCATACCCCACCAGATTCTTTCCTGTAGGACCCCTTTTGCATGAGCCGTCCACGTAATATATCACCTCAGCATTATACAAGGGCATATCTGTAAGATCTTGTCTAGGTAAAGCTAACTGTTCAATTTCCTGCAGGCAGCTGTGTGGTGTGCCCACCGCAGGAGTTGGAAGTAATGTCATACATTGTTCAGTTGTCATATGAGGTTGGCTCAGCAGTATAGTTATACATGAAAGATGTCTAGCAGGAGAAAGGTATGCCATTTTCTCTTGGAGTAAAATTATTGCAACTGCATGAGGCACTCTCAATGTGAGAGGGTGGAATAACACCACTGAGGCCGTAGCCTGCACTGCCACTGCTGCTGCAACTACTGCTTGTACACAGTGAGGCAAAAATTGCACCACTGGGTCTAACTGTGATGAATAGTAAGCTATGGGGCATTGCTTATCCCCATGTTGTTGCTTCAATACTGATGTCATGTACCCTTGCTTACAATCTACGGTCTGAAGGAACCGTTTGTGATAATTTGGAAGTCTTAAAACTAATGAAGAAGCTATTAACTGCTTCAACCTGCAGAAAGCCATTTCTGCTTCTGTTCTCCATTGTAAAATATTTTGTACTGCCATTGGTGTCTTATATATCAAATCAGTCAGTGGAGCAGATTCCAAAGCATAATTTGGTACCCAGCTCCAACAAAAAAAATTAGTTGCACCTAAGAAAGACATTATTTCTTTCTTAGTTGTTGGTTTGGGTGCTTGCAAAATTGCTGTTGTTTTTTTTTTTTTTTTTTTTTTTTTCTTTATCTAGTATTCTACCTTCATTGGATATCACATATCCCAGGTATTTAACCTATTTTTTCTAAAGTTGTAACTTACTTTTGTTTACTTTGTGTCCTTGTATTGCTAAAAATTTTAATAATGCTACAGTATCCGCCCTGCACTGCTGCTGGGTGGGGGCTGCTAGCAAGATGTCATCTACATAAAGTAGAATTTGACTACCTCCCGGTGGGGTAAACCCTGCCAGGTTGCTAGCCATTTTTTGTGCAAATATTGTTGGGCTCTCACAATATCCCTGTGGTAGTCGAGTATATGTATACCTTTTACCCTGAAATGTAAATGCAAACCAATATTGACTATCAGGATGTATAGGTATTGAAAAGAAAGCATTGCTAATATTTACCACAGAGAAATACTTCTGTTGCGGTTTCAAATCATTTAATAAAGTATGTGGGTCTGGCACCGTAGGTGCTCTAGGTGTTACTGCATTATTTATAGCTTGTAAATCTTGTACCATCCGCCATTCCCCGTTTGCTTTTTTAACAGGAAATAGGGGTGTATCACATGGTGAATCAGAAGATTCTACCAGTACTCATTCTTTGAGTAATGCTGCTATTATAGGCTTAATTCCTACTTCTGCATCCTTTCTCAAAAGGTATTGTCTTTTCTGTGGTCTAAAAGCTGACTTTGGGGTAATTGTAACTGGTCCTGCTGTTTGAATAAGCCCTACATCTGACTTGCCTGTTGACCACAGAGTTGTTGGAATTTTACACAAGGCCTTTTCTTTTTCTTTTAATAAAAATGCTAATCAGCTGTCCTCAATAGATTGCAAGTGTACAGCTGTATATGTCTGTGTCAACCAATTCAGTTTTTGTTTTTTGTATCCCTTGTCCTGACAGTTTTAAATCAGTCTGTTTCTCCCATCTTGTTACCTTTTTTACCTAAGTCTGCCCATTTAACACTTTTGTTTTTTTTTTGTCAAGCTGACATGTGGCAGTCTATTGGACTTATACAATTTTATGAATTTCTGAGGTAATGAACAGCTTACTACACTGTTTCCCTCAGTATCCCAATATAAAGTTTGTAACACTAGTCTATTAGCCGGATTTTTGAATAATTCTTGCTCATATTACTTATTAGGTCCCGGTGTGTTACAGTAGTATAGAGTACAATGTAACAAATGCTGCTGATCACTGTCAAGGGAGGGTACCTTACTGATGGCTACGTTCATCAGTTCTTTGGTTACTGCCCCTGGACCAGTCGTAACTAGGTCCTGGCTGTACCAATAATAGGCTTCACCCTCCGATCGCACCACAAAAGTATCCATTTGTCTTTGTGCCTCCATACCCTGCATGGTAGGAACTACTGCTATGCCAAATATCTGCATAAGGTCTCTTCCCAGCAAGTTTACTGGACATTTCGCAGAAACTACAATTTTACTTTTCTGAGTCATACCTGAAACGGGGTCAGTTATTGCTATATTATGGGAGAGTGGTTCCCTGTATAGCTGTCCATTGCTGCTTTTACTAATATATAATCAGGTGATTCAGAATGTTCTGGTAAGTTGGAGGGGTGTATCAAAGTTCGTGATACTCCTGAGTCATACAGGAATTTTGACTTTCCTTCCCTCCACCAGAAGTGTCACTTCTGGTTTTGAATCTGCTAGGTAGAGCTCCAGGCTCAACAATGCTAAGTCTAAAACTTCACTTTTTTCATCCTCTACATCTGTTTGTACTTCCTCTATTCCCTCTACTACATTTACATTTTCTTTTTGTTTATTAACCTTTCCTGATGATTTTTGATTGTTATCACTATCATATAGTCAATCCTCATCACCTTTATCTTCTGTCATTGCTTTTTTATTTTGTTTACAGTCCCTAGCTAGATGCCCTTTTTATTTGACTGTAATACAAATACTTCAGCTCCGTCTTCAGCAGTGAGGACTTGTGCCTTTTTTTTCTTTTTACTATTAAAATGTCTTTCAGCATGTCTAGCATACTCAAGTAAGGCTTGTAGCCTGCTTGTTTGGTGATCTCTCATATGCTTTGTAATAAAGCTACTGATAGGGGCAATGCAACCTTTTAAAAATGCATTTTTTTAATTGTTGTTTAAAGCATTCTAATAATCTAGCATAATATCCATCTATTGTCTCATTTTACTTTTGTATGCATTGATTAATGCAAGTCCAGTCTGCTCTAAGTTTTTATTTCTCAGAGATTCTGTCTGTCAGACCTTTCACTCTGTTGTCTAAAAATGTTTTTGAATTTCTAAGCTTCTGTTTTTCTACAATTTGCTTCCTCAATCCACCTGTGTGCTTGAGGTATGCCTAGTTGGTGCTGCTTTTTTTGCCTGACCTCCTGCATCAGATTTAAGCTGTTTAAGGAGTTTAACTAGTGTAAGTTTATCTAGTTTACCATCAAATTCATATTTGTTAACACATTTTGTATAATACCTAACATATCAGCATGCTGTAATTGCATGTATTTTGTCTCTTTGGTTAGGGGCGGATCTTGCAAGGTTTTAGTGCACTGATTTCCCATGTCTTAAAAAAGACTGTTACGTAACCCTTTTCTTACCACGTGGTATCTTCTTCCCTCTGTTCAGTCCTGTCTAGAATGACTGTCTACTTTATCCTGTTTTCCTGATCTATGACCAAATATACAGTACTGCAATTCGTCCCTGATCTGTTAAAACAAATCTTAGTAACATTATACTGTAGCCTGGTCCCTGATCTAAAACAAAAGCAAAGAGGGAAATTCTTCCTACCTGAGCCTCCCGTTTATGACTGCACGTTTTCTTCTTGGGGGCCAGTTTTCCGCTCTTCAGCCACAGATCAGAAAGTGGCCAGCCTCTTTACACACGACAATTCAGTCGGAGGTCTTTTCACTTCAAGAAGAACCGTGTTTTGGTACCTTCTCCTGCGCAGCTTCTCCACCACCGTTGTATTCTGATCTGTAGCTTACCAAGGGAATTCCGGTCCGAAGGACCAAAATGTAAAATAAATTATCCAAGAATCAGACTGTAAAATCATTAGGTTTTTCTTAAATAACAGTCAATAATACAGGAGGTTCAAGTTCAAAACGTTTTACTAATGTACACCAGGAGGCAAAAGACTATACAATACAAGTATAGAATTTTGACTAATTACATTCAGGAAGTATTCAATATTTTATAGTATTTACAATCAGCTTTGCCCACCTTACTGATGTGGTCAGTCACAGGGCACTTACATCACTATAGTCTACAATATTCTATTCATAAGAAAGTGCTGAGGTTATACTTTTTAAAAGTTTTCCCATGCGAATAATACAGCCTTGCAAGGCATCTGGTCAGTTATAATGTCTTTCTGTAAATGTTGCTCTTTCAAGGTTTCAGTCCTGCTCGAATACAATAGTCAGTTTGGTTCTTAATACGCTTCTTTGTTCCTTCTTGCAACATTAACTTCTAGCAACTGTGCTGATAATATTTACAAGGCCAACTATCTCAGAGGAAGGAAGATACATGCTTTTTCCTGACCCAGCAGATAATCATTAGTGAAAAACATAAGCTTGCTGAGCTGGCTACTGCCAGGGTCAGAGTTCAATCACACTGCAGCTCCAAAGCTTCAAGCAATTACATGTAAGATCATTCTTACTGCCATATTGTAAAATAGAATAAAATGCATTACATACTGTTTGCTTTTAAACTAGCACTTCATATATGTTTAAGTACATATTTTTCTAACACTTTGTCATTGAAGTATGATTTAAGATTGAAGAGGAGGATCTTAGTTTTCTGTGGGATTAATAGGAGCTATGCCTTATATATATATATATATAGAGAGAGAGAGAGAGAGAGCGCTTCACTTGAAGTAAATGTGGGTTATTTGTTGTAGATGTGTTAAGGAGGTGGAAGAGCAGATAATTGTGAAGTCATCTGTATATTGTATTATGGAGCTCTGACATGATGAAGCATATAGGTTGCTAATAAAAATGTTAAAGAGTAGCGGTTCAAGAATGACTCCTTCATGTACACCTGTCATAGTTAGAAGGTAGGAGAGATGGAGCCTTGTCATTTTACTGACTGATGCCTAATTGACAGGTAGCTGGAGATCCACTGAATTGTAGATGATGACAACCCAAAGTTGAAAAAATGGTTAAGGAGTTTTAGATTTGAGGCCAAGTTGAAGGCTTTAGATGATTGCAGGAATACTGGACAGACAAATTTGCCACAATCTCTAGCTTTGAGTGTCCATGAAGGACAATAGGGCAGTAAAAGAAAAACTGTAAAACTGTAAAACAAATAACTGTAGAAAACATGGTGTCACTGTATCTCTGTCAGAAGTTTATTTAAATATAACAGTATGTGTTGCTAATTATGTTTTTTAAAGTTGTACCATCTTATTAGGTTGTGTGTTAACCAGTATAGTAGTGGTTTGTGATTTGTTTTTAAGACATTACATCATGATCTAATATGTTTAAATGTAGATAATTTGGTTTGTATTTCTAATGTTCTTTACAGTAAAAGGACTAAAGTGCTTAAATATTGGTGTGAGCTAATTTTCTTTTTGTATGGTTTGATACTACAGTGTTTCCCTCGGTAGAAATGCCTTTGTGTGTATTTTCTACAATAGGGCAGTAGCTGTGCTATGGGCTGCCTGAAAGCCATGTTGGGTGTTGTTAAGTAGTTTGTTTTGTAAGAGATAGTTTAGAAGTAACTTGTTTATACATTTTGCCAATTTTTTTGAGATGGGAGACAAATGGCTAATGGAAGAAAGTTTGAGATGTCAGTGGAATCGCCCCCTTTATACAATGAGATGATGAGGGACTTTTTTCCATAGGTTAGGGACTTAGTGATAGATCTATCAATGAGGATATTAACAGAGTAGGCATTAGCCTTTGTGGCTAATTTTTTGTATTCTGGTAGTAGGTTATCTGTAGATAAAGAACAGGGTTAAGCTTCTGAGTGTGGATTGAAGGGAGAGGATAGTTGCCCATATCCTTACTTGGATAGAAGGAAGTTACTCTGTTCACCAGTGAGAGTGGGGAGTTTGAACAGCCTCTCTTTTTGCACTTTTATCAGCTCAACAAGATCCAGCTAGGTATCCTGCAGAGTCCTACAGCACCAGAGAGAGAATAGAGAGACTTTGGAGTTTTTAAGTACCTTTTTTCTAGTTTTTCTTGCTGTTCATTGTTAATTCCACCTAAACGCTCAGTTTCTGGCATTTACTGATACTGTAGAAGCTCGTTTTCAACTGCATTTGTACTTATGTACTGCCTGCACTTTAAAAAAGTAATTTTTTGTTGTATATTGCATTATTTAATTGTATTTGGCTTCACACTCAAGTGCGATAGCAATTTCTATACCTTAATAGTGTTTTTTCTGTTGTATCTGCTATATTTTTGAAAAAAAAAAAAAAACTTCCTATTTTCTATTTTCCTTTTTAAGCTAGAAAAGTCCAATTTCAGATATTTGTTGGTACCTGAACTGTGTTTAAGCTTCTGTGTTGCCCATATCCTTACTTGGATAGAAGGAAGTTATTCTGTTCACCAGTGAGAGTGGGGAGCTTTGAACAGCCTACCCATCCTTGGAGGAGTTGTTTCAGCCCAGAAATTGTAGTTTTATATGCCATTTTGGGCTAATTTCTATCTCTTTTATCTTTCTGATATAAAAACTATATTTGCACAGTTTTGCGCATAGCGCAGCGACGGTTAGCTAGGGTTAAAGTATCCCTGGCTCCACAGAGTCTGGTCTTCAGTTTTTCCCTTAGTACTAGTCAGTTCTTCCAGTTTTAGCACTCATATCAGAGCTTTCAGACTAACAATTGCTCAAAAAAGAGACAGAAGCACAAATAAACTATAGTACTCGATCCCCAACATTTGTTTGTAGGGAACAGTCAAATTACTCTCCCCCACCAGCTCAACAAGAAAAAAGTTCCTCAACCCATTCAGGCATGTCCAAAGGCCAGTTCCCAGTGCATTCCCCTGTTCACCTGATGAATCTGGACATCCTGAGGCAATGTCACAACTGCCTCATGTACACAGACAACCCTCTCCTTTTAGCGCATGACACCAAAATCTGCGAGAGATGCACTTACACAGCCAAACTTGAGGCAAAGCTCTCTAGCCACAAATGGAATAGACAGTCAAGAGGAGAAGGTAACAACCTGCAATATCTCACTCACCGCACATAGACCCACCACAACTGTAACTGCAAATCCCACACATAGATACACAAAGACATACTCAGAGGCTCTAAATAAAAATCTGCGGAAACAACAGAGACATCCAAAGCAGACACGCAAGGAACCTCCACCCACAAACACACCGCAACCAACACATAACCTCCAAAACCAGTGTGCCACACAACCACAGCCCATAAGGCATAACATCATACCTAACACACTTATTATAGGGGACTCCATAGTCAGGCACACTGATGTCCCACTCACCAGGATTGACAAACAAAAGGTTACTGTCAGCTGCTTGTCGGGCGCCCAAGTCCGCCACATCACACAGGCACTCAGGTCACTCCATAACAAGTACAAATATGACTCTGGTCATTGTCCATGCTGGTGTGAATGACCTGAGATGTACCTGTTTGGACTACATGAAAAGAGACATAGAAGAGCTCTCTGATCATGTAACCAAGGCAGGTATGACCCTAGCCCTGAGTAGCATCTTACCTTCAAGAATGATATCTCAGCACAAGGAAAAAATGATAAATTTCAACAATTGGGTAAGCTTCTGGTGTCATTCAATGGGGATCCAGTATCTGTCTACCTGGGATGACATGCTCGACAAGCCACGATGCTTCACTAGAGATGGCTTGCAACTGCCATGATATTGGCCAAGGCTCTTGCCACTCCCATAGTGCCTTTTTTTAGGCAAGGCTCAAAAGACAAACCCACCACCGTAATAAGTACCAGTGACAAAAAACTGAGGGCAATACTGCTCAACGCCAGGAGTTTAAACCTCCAAATGCACTCACTCGAGGCCCTTTTCAAAATGGAGAACATCGATATTTGTGCAGTAACTGAGACCTGGTTCAGGGCTCAAGAGAGCACCCCAGCGATTCCAGGCTACAACTCATACTACACATTTCGGCCACAAAACCTGGACCAAAACACCAAGGGAGGAGGCGTATCCATATTCATCAAGGATAACCACACCTCCAGACTAGTTGCAAAGTATGATGCCTCAGAGATCATCCAAGTGCAACTGACAGTGGGCAAAACTGCAATCCAGATTGTAGGTTGCTACAGATCACCATCCCTGCCCCAGGACCCCCACTCCTCATTCCGCGAGGTACTGAAAAACATGAGGGTCCAACCAAACACCCTAATACTGAGTGATTTCAATTACCCAAACATCAACTGGGAAAACTACTCAAGCATTAATACCTTTGCTCAATGCTTCCTGGAATATATTAACTCAAATGCCCTGGACCACCTTATCAACACCTCTACAAAGGGCAACAATATATTGGACCTGGTCATCACCAACATGGGGGACAAGTGCTCCACACCTGAGATAAATTCCTCGTTGGTTAGATCAGACCATAAACTCATCACCTTCGATATCCACATACCACCCCCCAAGGAAACCACAGTGAAAAATGTCTCCAAAGCAAACTTTATGCTGCTTAAAATGGAGGTGGCAAACTTCATCACCCCATGCAGAATGATAACTTGGTCGAATCTGCTGTAGCCCACACAAAAGCACTCTACAAGCACTTACATGAGTGCATGGACCATGCTATTCCAAACAAAACCAAGACCAATTCCTCCAAAAAAAGGAAACCAATCTGGTGGACCCCGGCCATAAACAAGCTCTATAATAGAAGGAAGAAATTATTACAAAAAAGAGTAAAAACCCAGGAATGGAGGAGCACCCTGACCAACCTTAGCAAAACATTAAGATCCCTTATAAAATCCTCAAAGGCGAGCTTTGAAAGAAAAATCACAACGGACACCAAAGACAACCACAAAGCATTTTTTGGCTATGTCAAGAACCTAAATGGCAACTCTCAGATCTGCTCTGAGCTACAGCATAATGGTTCAAAATTTACGGAGCCAACTGATATCGCCAATATACTGGCAGATAGGTTCAGTGCAAACTTTACCCCGCCCTCACCCCCTAAAGGGCCCATATTTATACCAGAATATTGTGCTGCCCCCATAATCACGGACACCCAGGTGAAAACAGCACTTTCTAAAGCAAAGAACACAGCATCCATGGGACCAGACAGCATCCCAGGTGCATGATACATGAACTCCAAAACGAACTAATCCCTCACCTGAATACCATGTTCAACCACAGCCTCTCCTCAGGCTATGTGCCCACTGAGTGGTGCACAGCAATGGTTGTCCCACTTCACAAAGGAGGAGCCATAGGTGACTCCATAGTCAGACACACTGACATCCCACTCACCAGACTGAACAAGGAGAGGGTCACAGTAAGCTGCCTGTCGGGCGCTAGAATCCGCCACATAACACAAACACTCAGGTCACTCCACAGCAAGTACAAGTATGACTCAGTCATTGTCCATGCCGGTGTGAATGACCTGAGACGTACCTCCCTGGACTACATGAAAAGAGACATAAAGGAGCTCTCAGATTATGTAGCCCAGGCTGGTATGACCCTGACCCTGAGCAGTATCCTACCTTCACCAAGAATGATGCCACAATACAGAGACAAAATGATCAGTTTTAATAATTGGCTTAATTTCTGGTGTCATTCTAAGGGGATCCAATGTCTGTCTGCCTGGAATGACATGCTTGACAAGCCACACTGCTTGAGGGATGGCTTGCACCTGTCACCCTGGGTTTCGGATATTGGCAAAGGCTCTTGCCACCCCATAGTGCCTTTTTAGACAAGGCTCAAATTCTAAACCCACCGCCCTAGAAAACAATAATGGAAAAAACTAAGGGTAATGCTGCTCAATGCCAGAAGTCTAAATCTCAAGATGCACGCCCTCGAAGCCCTCCTCAGTATGGAGAACATCGATGTCTGTGCTGTGACTGAAACCTGGTTCAAGGCTCCTGAGAGCACCCCGGCACTATCAGGTTTTACCTCATATCATGCGGTAAAATGCCCCAAAACCCGGACCGTACCACAAAAGGAGGGGGTGTATCCATATTCATCAAGGATACCCACACCTCCAGGCTGGTGGCAACTCACGAAGCATCAGAGACCATTCAGGTGCAATTAACCATAGGCAAAACTGCTCTACAGTTTGTAGCATGTTACAGGCCACCCTCTCAAACTCAGGAACCCCACACAGCCTTCCTGAAGACACTGGAGAGTAAAAATGTCTCTCCAAACACCATCATATTGGGTGACTTCAACTACCCAAACATAGACTGGGAACATTACTCAAGCCCCAATACCCTAGCCCAAAGGTTCCTGGAGTTCATAAACTCAAATGCTATGGAACAACTTGTCACCATTCCCACAAGAGGTGAAAATATACTAGACCTGATCATCACAAACATGGGGACAAAATGCTCCACACCGGAAGTATATCCCTCATTGGTGAGATCAGACCATAAACTAATCTCACTGGAGATCCACATCCGCCCCACCCCCAACAAAAGACCACAGTGAAGAACTTCTCAAAAGCCAACTTCACACTTCTTAAGACTGGTGTGGTATCCTTCAAGGCCCCTGAGCCATTGGAAACCACAACCCACGCTGCTGAATCCCTTACAAATGCTTTCTCGAGCACCTCGAGGATTGCATGGATCAAGCAATCCCAAATAAAATCAAGACCCTTTCCACCAAAGGCAAGCGCCCGATCTGGTGGACCCCAGCCATAAACAAACTTTACAACAAGAGAAGAAAGCTACTACAAGATAGAGCAAAATCCCTAAAAGGGAAGACATCTCTGATCAATACTAGTAAAAAAACTACGATCACTCATAAAATCATCCAAGGCCAGCTTTGAGAGAAAAATCGCCAAGGACTCAAAAGACAATCATAAGGCCTTCTTTAGCTATCTTAGAAATCTGGGTGGAAACTCCCAGATATGCTCAGAATTAGTCCAAAATGATACAAAAATCACTGAACCCACAGACATTGCAAACATACTGGCAGACAGGTTCAGTGAAAATTTCTCCCCCCCCCCCCCAAAAGGAGAAATATCTATCCCAGCAGAGTGTAGCCTCCCAATCACCGGATGGTGTCCCCAGCTGTGTGCTACACAAACTCAATGAGGAACTAAACCCACACATAAGGCTGCTGTTTAATCTTAGCCTTACCACAGGATACATACCCAAAGAGTGGCGTACGGCAACTGTGGTCCCACTCCACAAAGGCGGTGCTTCTACGGACCCTGGTAATTACTGCCCCATAAGCTTAACATGCCTGGTCTGCAAAGCTATGGAGAGGATCATAATGGAACTCATAAATAAAGACATAGGGGACCTACAGACATTGGATCCTACCCAATTCGGCTTTGTCAAGGGCAGATCATGCCTCTTGAACTTGGTCGACTTTTTTGAAACCGTCACCAAGGCCATTGATGAGGGTAAGGCAGTTCACACAGCCTACCTTGACCTTGCAAAAGCTTTCGACACAATACCCCACTTGGGTATCATAGAAAAGCTCACCAGCTTAAATGTAAACCCATATGTCACAAGATGGGTTGCAAACTGGCTCATGGACAGAACCCACAGGGTTAGAGTTGCTGGTGCCATGTCAGACTCCAAGCCAGTCACAAGCCGTGTCCCACATGGCTCAGTCCTGGGCCCCCTCTTGTTCGGCATCTACTTTTCAGAAGTGCAGGCAAACATAGGAGGATTGAGGCTGACAAAGTTTGCAGATGACTGCAAACTGGGCGCCATAGTTGAAAATCCATCAGACACAGATATCCTTCAGAGAGGTCTCATAGAAACAGATAACTGGTGCCAGAGCCATGGCCTTAAGCTAAATGCCAAAAAATGTATAGTCATACCCTTTGGTAAAAGCAAGGTAACCCCAAGTTACCACATAGGTGGCAATCCATTAAGCACAGAAGAGGTTATCAGGGACCTGGGGACCCAAGTTGACAGTAACCTTTCTTTTGACACTCACATTGCCAAAGTGGTTAGGAGGACCTTCTGCATTGCCCACCTGATTATGAAGGGATTCACATCCAGATCAAGGGAGGACATTGTTCCCCTGTACTCTTCACTTATCAGACCAATGATTGAGTACAATGCCCCATTCGGAATGTATCTTACCCGACACCTGCAGCAGTTGGAAAGACCCCAAAAGTTCCTCACCAAAAGGATAAAGGGGCTCAAAAATATGCCATATGCTGCCCGACTGAAGAAACTCCAGCTCTATTCAGTCGCATACCGTCTGCTCAGAGGTGACCTGTGCCTGACATACAAGGCCATGTCCAACCCAGAATTAATGGACATGCTCCACCTCAAAAAAATCCAAATCCATCAGAGCCACAAGAGCAAGAGACTTAAATCTCAACACGGATATAAATAGGACGTGCTGGAGGGACAGATTCATCACCCAGAGACTCCCTATGCTGTGGAACAGAATCCCGGTTCATGTGAGACAGAGCACCTCGCTGGCTCTGTTCAAGAGGAATCTTGACCAGTGGATGGGAGATCGTAGGTTTACCCCGGGGATCATCTCTGTATCACTGCTGGACAGAGGCACGACAAACTAATGGGTATAGTATTCTTCAACCTAAGGGGTGGTGAAAGCCACACAACTCTGGCTAGGCTTATAAATGCCCTAGGGCAGATAGCCTAGTATGAACCTATGAACCTATGAACCCCAGGAATTATCACCCCATAAGCCTGATGAGCCTCGTTTGTAAGGCCTTGGAGTGCATCATCATGGAACTCATAAACAACAACATTGGGAACCTACAAACCCTAGACCCTATCCAGTTTGGTTTCATAAAGGGCAGGTCATGTCTCCTAAACCAAGTTGACTTCTTTGAGGCAGTCATCAAAGCAATCGATGAGGGAAAGGTGGTCCACACGGCATACCTTGACCTTGCAAAAGCCTTTGATAGTATTAACCACTCAGGAATTATAGACAAACTCACTAACTTAAATATAAACTCCTACATCACAAGATGGGTCGCTAACTGGCTCACAGACAGAACCCATACAGTGAAAATAGGAAACACTAGGTCCGACTCCAAACCTGTGACAAGTGGAGTACTCCAGGGCTCAGTCTTGGGCCTCTCCTGTTCGGTATTTACTTCTCTGAGGTATAAGCAAATACAGAGGGACTATGGCTAACAAAGTTCGCAGACAACTGCAAACTGGGTGCCATAATTGAGAATCCTGCTGATGTAGATAGCCTTCAAAAGGGGCTCACTGAAACAGATACATGGTGCCAAAATATATGGCCTCAAGCTAAATGCCAAAAAGTGCATTGTCATCCCTTTCGGGAAAAACCAAGTACCTACACATAACCACATAGGTGGTAGCTCACTTAACACAGAGAGTGTGATAAGAGACCTAGGGACCCAGGTGGATAGTAACCTATCCTTCGATAACCACATTGCTAAAGTGCTTAGAAAATCCTTCCACATGACCCACCTTATCACGAAGGGGTTTGCATCTAGAAAAAAGGAAGTTATTGTCCCCCTCTACTCATCACTCATTAAACCCATTATTGAGTATAATGCCCCATTCGGATGTACATTACTAGACACTTGCAACAACTGGAGATGCCTCAAAAATACCTCACCAAGAGGATAATGGGCCTAAAAGATATGCCCTATGCCACCAGGCAAAAAAAACTTCAATTATACTTGGTTGCATACCGGCTGCTCAGAGGTGATCTCTGCCTGACATACAAGGTTATGTCTAACCCTGAATTGCTGGAAATGCTCCACCTAAGGAAAACCAAATATATCCAAGCTACATGCTCTAGGGACCTAAACCTGACCTCAACAATAAACAGGACTTGTCAGAGGGATAGATTCGTGTCCCAGAGACTCTCCTTGCTCTGGAATAAGATCCCCATATATGTGAGGCAGAGCTCCTCATTAGCGCTCTTCAAGAAGTATCTTGATGAGTGGATGGGTAACAGGAAATTCACCCTGGGAATCACTTCTGTGGCTCTGCTCGACAGAGGCACAGGTAACTAAACCACTTGGGAGGTGCAATCTGAAACAGTTTGGCTAGGCTTAATTATGCCCTAGGGCCAATAGCCTAGTAACTACCTATGAACCGATGAATCGGAGATATTAAAGTTGTGATTAGAATAGTCAGATGTAAGTGAAGTACAGAGAGAAAAGTTAGATGAAAGCTGAAAAGGTGAAAGGTTGACGGTATTATTGGAGGGGTATGGGGAGGATTATGGTGTAGTGACAGCTAGTTTAGGGGTAGGTTTAGATGTACATTCTATGAAGTATATGTTGAATTTAATAGCTATTTGTGTATTTCGGTAGGGGAGTTGTCTGGGCAAGGATTTGGATCTTTTTTGTTGCCTGGTTTAAGTGGGGGGATAGAACAGACAAGAATTTTTGGGGACATTTATTTTTATGGGTGCTTTTGCAATTGTGTGTAATACAGTTTTTTTTTGTTTTTGTTTTTGTTTTGTTTTTTTTGCCCTGATTGAGCAGTTGTCTATGTATTTGTAGGTACTTGTCAATTTTATTTTTTTGACAATTGTACCAAGCTTTGTCTCCATCTTTCATTAGGAGTTTATTAGTTTTTGAGAGCCAGGAGCATGGTTAGTTTTAATTCTTTTAGTGTGCAGTAGGGCTAGGCTATTGAGATGTTTACAAATACTGTTTTAAAATGTTCTTCATCTTCACTGAGCAGTATCTTTTTTTTAATTTACATTTGTTCATTCTTTTATTAAGTCGATTAAAAACTGTAGGTACAATTTTGTGAGGTTACGGGAAGTTAAGAAAGTGTGCTTTTTTGGTAAGTTGTGAGTTAGTTCTGTGACCAATGACAAGTAAATGGTCACTATGGGTATCTGGAAGTGTACCTATTGCAGAAAAAATGATATGGGCTGGAGACCGGAATCAAGTGAATGATGGCTTGCTGGTTACTATTTTGATTAAATCTGGTTGGTGCGTTGATTAGTTGTGTGAACCCATATAGGTTCATACTAAATATTGGGAAGTTTGAGGAGATTGCATGCCAGTCTATATTACCATATCCAAGGAAGACAGTTTAATTTGGAATTCTTTCTGATAACCAAGAGAATATTTCTTCTAATATGGGAGTGTAATTTCCTAGGGGCTATAACGTTTCTGATGGCCAGGAGAATATTTCTAATATGGGAATGCAATTTCCTGGGGACTATAAAGTACAATGATACATACTTTTTTGAATCATTTAAGCATTGTCAAATTCTGTCATGATATTTGAATAGGGAGTTGCTGTAAAGTTATTAGGGAAAATAAGAGCTACTTCACATGTTTTCTTGTGAATCCTATCTTGTCTGATAATATTATAGCCAGGGGAAGATTTTCATCTTTTATATTTCGTTTAAGCCAGGTTTCACTTGCAGCTAGATCTTCAGAGTATGGTGTGTTAGCCAGGTATGTAACGCTGTAATTTTATTATGTATACTTCTGAGGTTTACAGTGACTAGGTTTAGAATCATAGGTGGCGGAGTATGGTTTGGACTCTGGAATGGGCCCAGGCTTGGGTGTATGTCACTACATTGACTGATGTAGGAGAAAACATTTCTGTTTATAACGGATGCTTTTTAAGTTAGAAGTTATGAATTTTATTATTGTGTTAGGTCAGCTACTTCTGTGAGCTTTGCTTGTGTTAATTGTGTTAGAATGTATCAACAGTGCACCCTGTTGTAATGAAGACAAATGTACATGTATTATGGTGTTTGAATTAAATGTATATGTTTTAATAGAGGACATCAGCACAGCATTGGTTAACCAGCTGGCTTATTTTAAGAAAAATAAGGGAAATGTAAATGAGCTGTTAAATCATTGAACATCACTCCACAGTGCTGAGTAGGCCCAGAGATGGTAGATCTGGGAGCAGCCATTATTTGTTAGCTTTTGTAAAGAAGGGGGGATGTGTTGTAAATGTTTCTACATCCTAGGCATTGCCATAAAAGATGTAAATGTGTATTGTAGCAATATGCTAAAGTCCTGCCTCAAACTTCAAAATTAGATATTGTGGGAACCTAGAGTTAGGTGACCAGATGAGGTCATTCTGCAAGCCATCTTGGGTATTATATTTTACAGGGAGTAATCTCAGAATATAGGGTATTCTGTTTGGAGCCTGGCTAGAAAGACTGCTCACATATTTCATCTTCCCTGGAACAGTATAATTCTTTTTGATTTAGTCAGGAATAAAGTGAAGCTTAGTTTAGATATTGTTTTTCGTTATTTGTCTGATTCTGTCCTTCAATGTTCTTTTCAATATTTCCTGTGATTTTAACTCTGTGGCTTACTGTGAATATATATTCGATATTTTCATGTTCTTTTATTATTTCTTATTAAATATATTTAATACTTTTATAGTGGCTGGTTCTTGTACAGAGTATCTAACCTTAGAGAGTACTTATATTTATTTGATGACACTGTGTGGGCCACTACAGAAGGTCTAGTCATCTTGGTGAACTACTACCATTGGTATTAGTATTAATATTACACAGTATAATTGGACACCCTTTGTTAAGGGCCTTAGAGCAGCTAATTGTGAAGTGTCTGGTGGCAGTGGAAATCACCTTATAGCCTGGGCAGAAGGAGGCATAGCTAGTAAACCTGTGCCAACCTTTCCCAGGTATGTGTTTGTGAAAATTAACTCTCTCAGTGTGTGTGTGTGTGTGTGTGTGTGTGTGTGTGTGTGTGTGTGTGTGTGTGTGTGTTAGCTACTTGGGGTAGGGACGTAAAGGGACATTAAGCACTGGGTATACAGACTGGGTGCTGGAGGGCTTGGCTTGGACACTCAGCTGAGGACCTGACCCTACAGCTGTACCAGTGTTGAGTCTTAATTGGGGATCTGGAGGGAGACATATATAGAGACAGCCAGTCCCCAGGCTGAGTGTGTTCCCTGTGTGCTGTTAAGGGAAATCGTACTTGATGCAGAGAGATCTGCATCTGGAAATACTGAGTGTGTCCATTTATATACCAAGTGCACTTCCCTGTCCAGTGTCATTGATGAGTATTTAGGCTCCTTGACTACTGACCCAGAGTGGGGATGACACATAGTGGTGCCCATCACGTATTGGCAGAAGTGGTGGGTGTCAACTTTTAATTGGTTGCAGTGGTGGAATTCAGGCTCTTTGATTACTTACCCAGCACTGGGCCAACACATATTGGTGCCCATCATATATTGGCAGCAGTGGTGGGCATCACAGATAGTACAGGGAGGAGTTAAGCTCAAGTGTGATATTAAGGAGGGCACAGGAGGAAATAGAGTCCATTAGAAATTACTGGGAGGGATTGTAAAGATTGAATTTATAGGAAGAAGGAAAAAGTAGTGATTCCTGGTTTGTGAGTGTGGATTGGACTAAAGGATATGGGTGGAGTTATGAGGCATATAAGCTTAGATGATTGGGGGTAGGATAAGGGAAGAGAAGGGAGCCAGTGCGGATCAGGTTGAACTTGGGGGGGGGGGTGTTGTCTCTGTAACAACAGCCTGGTGACCAGGTAAGTATGGTGCTGTACAAGACCCTCAAAGTATGTTTCATTAGAAATAGGCTATTTTTAAATGAATTTTGTGAACAGTTATACAAGAAAAATTATTTGATTAGAATGTAGTATAGAGAAAAATGTTTATAAACATGTAGTCAGTTTTTTAAAACATTAACATTACCTTTCATTATCTGAAAGTAAAGCTAATTCTAAATTATATTAACATTAACTTTCTACATTGTTTAAGTAGTGGGAATTTATGCAGGAAAGTAGAACCCAAACAGCTATGTTCTCTTCCTTTCCAGCAGATAAATTCATAGGAAAATTGCTCACATATTATGAGTGCTTAGGTGGTTAAACATATTTAAATGTAATCAAACCATAAAAAATTTGGTAACAATGAGTGAACTGGAGACCTGATCGTTTTTATGGTTTGAGTGACTTATTTTCTCAGCAACAGCGGCTCTATTTTTGTTTTGGTTTGATATTTAAAATATAAGTTTACTAAGAACCTACAGCTAAACTATTATCGGGTGCTGTCTGTTGAACAAAAGATATTGTACGTCATTCCCTTAAGGTTATACTGTATGGAGCTAAGTAGTTATCAAGTGCTGTGTCTGCTGGAAGGACTGCTGGAACATGAGATACAGTATTGTCATTCCTTTGATGTTACACTGCATGGAGATCAGGTTTAAAACAGCTTGCAGAGTTTTCTAATTTCCCACATTTACCTACAGTAAACATCTTTTTGAAATGAAAGGGGAAAAAAGTTATGGTAAAAATCAGGAAGAGTAATTCCCATAAAGACAGAAACTCTGTCATTAAAGTAAATACACAACTAAGAGGACTAATTAGGTCAAGCAAATCCAACTTTGAGGTTAAGATAGCCTCCCTGGTGAAAGATAACCATAAGTCCTTCTACATCTGTGTCAGAAACCTCAAGGGCAGCACACAGCAATGTGCTGAACTTGCACTTAATGGTGCCACATTCACTGAGCATGGCCATACAGTGAACCTGTTAGTGGACAAATTCAGTTCTAACTTTAAACCCCTCTCACCATCAACCATCCCCTCAAACATAACCCCTCCAGCTATAACAAGAGACCATTAACTATCTGCACTTAGTAAAGCCAAGAACACAGCCTCAGTAGGTCCCAATAACATCCCAGGATACCTCTTGAATAGACTAAAATATGACTAATCAGGACCCCTGCAGTCATTATTTAACTATAGTCTTAAAGCAGGCATTGTGCGTTATGACTGGAGGACTGCAATGATCATCAGATCCTGGAAAAGCCATGAAAATTATCAACAAGGACACAGGAGACCTCCAAGCACTGGGTCTATCCCAATTTGGGTTTGTCAAAGAAAGGTCATGTTTACTGAGTCTGGTGGACTTCTTTCAAAAGATCACTAAGGCAATGGATGAGGGGAAAGCAGTGCATACTGCCTACCTAGATCTGGCTTAAACATTTGATACAATACCCCACTAATTGTCAACAAACGTATGGAACTAGGTATAAAGCCCTTTATAACATGCTGGATAGCTAGGTGGCTCACTGATCGGACCTAGCAGGTTAGAATCAGTGAGGCCACCTCCAAAAACAGGCCTGTCACCGGTGGAGTCCCCTAGGGCTCTGTGCTGGGCCCACTCCTCTTTAGCATCTACTTCTCAGTTGTTAAAGCCAATGTCAAAGGCCTTTAGCTGACCAAGTTTTCAGATGATTGCAAACTTGGAGCAGTCATTGAATCCCGCAAGATGAGAACACCCTTCAGGAAGGTCTAATACAAACAAACAAATGCTTAGTGCAAAAGTCATGGCATTAAAATCAATACCAGGAAATGCATTACAGTACCTTTTGGAAAGTCTACCACCCCAGGTAACTATGTCATCACTAAAACACCCTTAAAAGTTGATTCACTACTTAGGGATCTGGGAATTCATGTAAAGAGTAACCAAACCTTTCACCAATATATGTCCAATGTAGTAAGAAAACCCTTCTGTGTTGCTCATTTTATAAGCAAGGACATGGCATCTAGGTCCAGAGAGGTCATCGTACCACTGTACTTGGCCTTCATCAGACCCAACAAATGCCAATCCTTCAGTATGCACCTAAGCAGACAAAGTTTGTTATAAAAAGAATACAGAGAGTAAAGACAATGTCCTATGCTGAATGCCTCAAAGTCCTGTCTCTTTACTAGGTATCATACAAATTTCTGAGAGGTGATCTTTACCTGGTATACAAGGCATCCCTGGACCCTGTTTTGATGTATGTTTTACATATCTGCAAAATAAACAGCATCAGAACTACTAGATTAAAAAATCTAAATTTTGTTTGTGACATAAATAGGACATGTTGGAGACAGAGAGAGCGATACATTTCTCTGAGAATTCCCAGCTGGTCATGGGTAGAGTTATAGGAATTGTCCTACATCTAAATTATAGTAATTATTTATACTGCCTAGTTTACTATACATGTTTCTGATGACTACATTCCTGTCACCCATTTTACAATTGTGACACACATGATAATAAAGGATCGTTTGTATCTCTTTTTTTTTTCAGAACTACAGTCAGTGTGGGTTTATGTCAAACCACTGAACATTTCCTTCCATGAACTACTACTCAGCGAGACCACAGAAGCAAATGTTTAATACAGCAAATGCTAATATCACTGAAGTTCACATCATCGAATTGCCATAATTGGCCAACATCATGGGCATTACGAAATTAAAAAAATCAACCAAAATGCTATACATATAATAGTACCCTTCAAACATAAACAATAAGTAAAATAGAATGTGCCCTTAACTGCACTGAACATGAAAGCAAAATAGTACATTACACCTGAAATACTGTATATCCCATCATTCTCTCTTACTTAGCAGTTTATTTAAAGTTATGCTTACATATAACACTCAATATAAATGGATTCTATTTTTACAGTTACAGTACATAATCAAAGTTATAAATAAATACCTGATAAAGATTAGCATATATTGCATTGGTTTCTCAACTATTTGTAAGTACATCTTGATGTAATAGCAAAGAACATATTTTTCTGCTAAAAGGTGGCCAACTAATGTAATTCGATAAGTACATATCTGCTAGAATAAACATTTGCTGTATTAAATGTTCACTCCTGTGGTTTCGCTGAATAGTAGTTCACACAAGGAAATGTTCAATGGTTTGACATAGACCCAACCTGTGCAACTTCTAATGTGTATGGGGGGAGGATGGGCATGCTTCCTGCCCCTCATCTCTGCCAAAGTTACACCACCACATAAGGGAGGGTAATAATTGCAGTATCTTTTTCTCCAAATAGGTGTAATCTCATTGGTAGTATATTTAAAGACTGGGGCTGCTTTGAAGCTGCAGGATGAGTATGCCCTTAAATGCATTGAGTACATTATAGTGGCATTCCAGTGGAACAGTGGCACAATGCCATGTGTAAGCTGGACTATGGTACAGCAATCACCTCTTAGTCAAAACAGATGTAAAATGGATGTGATGGTTTTCTGACATCATTTAGCTAGTAACACTAGTCGATTCCTGTCATCCTTGGTAATTGAGATGCTTCTCAGCAATAGTGTAGTGAGGTCATAAAGTCAGCAGTGTAAAACAAAAATGATTATTCATCAGAAATATTGCTGCATGACTGATCACCAGTATTGTTTGATAGTCAGAATATCTCTGCATGAATGATGATGTGAAATTTGTGTAACATCTTTTATTTCTTTTTTATGAAAACATATACAGTGAGCATAACAATGATAATTGACAGGTAGCAGTATGACCAGTGAATACATTGCTGATTAATAAAACATAAAAGCAAAATAGTGAAAAATATTTAGACATATGCCAAAAGTCCATCCTTAATTATATATACCAACTTCAAATTAGAATGTGTTCAAAAAGGGATTTCCAAAATTCTGTAAAGGGGGTGTGGGATTTCTGAGTGTAGGTTAAATATTTGTGAGCTAGCAGGTGTTTAGTAGCTAATTGTCTGAAACTCTACCAGGTGAGTGACGCTCTATCCTTCCAATGTAATATAATGTAGTATTTAAGTAACAAAACTAGTGTTATTAATATACGTGTCTGTAGTTTAGTCAGGCCAGCAGAAGTGATGTGTAAGAGCTAGTTTCCAAGATAAGGTTGCTTTTTCATAACCCATTTTTTCTAGTTGGACTCTAATTGAGCACCATAGCTTATAGGTGCACTTGCAGCTCCAGAAGATATGGAGTAGATCAGCCTTGTGATTATCACAGTAGGGGCAGAATGGAGAGATGGTTGGGTATATTTTATTTAGAATGATTGGAGTAAGATAGGCATTATGGAGTATCACGATCTGTGTATATTTAAGTTTTTTAAGGGAAATAAGTTTGGAGGTAAGCTGGATCGCTTGAGATATTTGTTTGTTTGTGATTGAAGGATCTATTTCCTTTCAGTAACTAGAATAAATAACTTCTTTTTGCATTTTGATTGATAGAATAAGTTTGTATGAGTTAGATAGCATTTTTATGTTTGTGGACACACATGGTTTTACAGGTTTGAATGTCATTTGCATTGATATCAAGATTGTCTATGATATATTGGCTAAGGTCTCGAATTTGCCTTAAAATGATTGTATAGCATTTAGAGAGCTTTAATTGTGTTTTCATTTCAGTGATAGTATTGTTCTTGAAGGAAAATATATCCAAGATGGTTAGTTTCTTTAGGAGGGGATAAAATTTTAGGTTAATCATGTTGTTATTCATTTTGAGATTGCGGTTAAGGTGGATAGGTTGTAGGGAAGTGAATGCATAATACAGGTTTAATGACTAAAAGATCTTTTGTATGATAGTGATTTTATATTTAATGATTGGGTGTAGTTTAAGATTTTTTAATTTCGTAAATGAAAGGGAGGGCTCTGGTTGATGCATAGTGTTTTGATATAGTTGTGTAATAGTTTGACCCAGATTGGAGACCATTGTTGTGGTGATGGGGTGTGGTCAGCTATTGTTATTAGTCTATTACAGTTTATGATATCATAGTAGAGTTTAAAGTCCGGCAGCCCAAACTCTCCATAGTCTTTATGATATGTCAAATTATTATAACTGATTCTGATTGATTTGGGGACCCAAATTCATTTGGAAATTGTGGAGTGAATGGTTTTGAAGAGTTTTAGGTTGATAATGGTACTGGAGGGATTAAAAATATATATAAATCTAGGTAGAAGATTTAGATTCATTTTGATTGTGGCTATTTTAGTAAGGAGTGAAAGTTGAAGTTTTGTCCATCTGCTAATATGTTGTATGTCTGACTAGAGTTTAATGATAATATTTGTACATGATTGTTTAGGATCTTGGTGGAAGGATATTCCTAGATATTTTAATGATTGGTTAGTCTTAATTCCAGCTGCTAAGGAGTATGTGGGAAGCTGAGAGAGGGAGTTAATAGGGAAGATATTTGTTTTCTTTAGAATTAGTTTGTAATTTGAAAAAGTTGAGAAGCTGTCTACAGCGTTTAGTAGTTTCTGGAGGTCTGAATTAGGTAGAGAGTAATAAAGATTTAGATCATCAGTGAAAGCCGCTAGGGTAATTTTAGTGTTAAAGACATTGGGGATATGGTGGAAAGTTTTCTGAGAAATGAGAAGGAAAAGGGTTTCAAAGTATAGATGAAAAAGATAGGGGGACATAGGCAACCTTGTCTAGTACCTTTCTTAATGTTCATTCGAGAGGATGGGTGTTTGTTGATTGGCAGGAATGTATGAGCCTTGGAGTATAGTGATGTGATAGCTTGTATATAGCTATTGGGTATATTAAAGAGAGATAAGATATTGAGCAAAAAGTTTATATTGAGTCCATCAAATGCTTTTGAGGCATTAATAGCTAATGTGTAGATTGGAGTATGTGTATTGATCATGGTGTCTAGGATGAGGGTATGATCAAAGGTTTGTCTATGTATTATGAAACCTGATTATTCAGGGGAAACAATATTTGGGAAGATTGGTTTAATTCTGCCTGCTAGTGTTGATGCAAATATTTTCATATCAAGATTTATTAGGGCTATAGGTCTATAGTTCAGGGGTTTTTTTTGAGGTCGGAGTTTGGTTTGGGTAATAGAGTCATTTTAGATCCATTTAGATGTATATCACTTACACCATTGGTAGTAATGTGATTAAACAGATAACGAAGAAAGAGAGATGATTTTTGTGGGAAGGCTTTATAGAATTCGTCCGTAAGACCATCTGGACATGGTGATTTGTTGGGTTTGAGTTTGTTAATTGTCATAATAATTTCTTTCTGGGAGATAGGGAAGGATAACATTTTTTGTTGATCTGGATTGATTTGGGGAAAATTTAATTGGTTTAAGAAGGCATATAGGTCGTGTTTATTATGAGAGAGGTTTGATGGGCTATAGGAATTTGTGTATATACTTTCGAAGATGCGTATGATATCTTGAGTAGTGCGATGGAGTTTATCTTGGTAAATAAGTTCTGTTATGTTTGGGGAGGGTCTGTTTTGTTTAACAAGCCTTGCTAGGAATTTAGAAGGCATGTGAGTCCATTCAGAGTAATTCGCTAGAGTTTTAATTTCTTGGTATGTTAGGTTTTCTGCATTGAGATCATATAGTTTTTGCTGGAGTTGTGTTATTTGAATTTCAGTTTCTTGATTAAAGTACGATTGGAGTTGGTATTTAAGCTTAATGATTTGACTTTTAAGACTGGCTTCCTCCTAGAGAAGTTTTTTTTTTTTTTTAATAATATGAAGCTTTACTTATAAAGGTATCTCTAATTATGGATTTAATAGAGGCCCAGTAAATGTCCATAGGTATGTGATTATACATTAAATTGTTTAAAGCTTGGTCCAGGGCGGCATCTATTTCTTGTAGAATTTCTTTTTTCCTTAACAGGTTAGAGTTAAGGACCCAGTTATACCCTTAATTACTGTTAGTTTGATTGTTATCCCAATCAATAGTTAACAAACAAAATGGAGATAGTTTTTGACGTTCCATTTTAATTTGTAGAGGAAGATCTCGGGCAAAAAATATTTTATTGCCATTCCAGACCAGGTTTCTTTTTTTTTGCAGCTGTAATGATTCTGGTCGCATGTTGAAAATTAAGCAGTTTTACATATACTAATCTTTTGGTGGAATCTAATGATGGGCATAGGGCTCGGTGTGCTCTTTCTATTGTTATTTGGCTCGCTTCAGTGGTGTTTTCAAGTAGAGCCCCAAATATAGCCAGAATTGCTTCCCGTAGTTTGTTTTGCTCAATACTTTCTGGAATACCCTTTAAGATGATATTATTACGTCTGGGTCTTGCTTCTAGGTCCAGGATTTTTTGCTGCATTTTTGTATAGAATTGTTGTGAGCTTTAGAGTCCTTCTGTAGTTCTTCGATTTTATTTTCATTTTCAAAGATTATGGCTTCTGATTTTTCCACTCTGGTTGCAGTGTGATTAATGGAATCCCCAAAATATTTTAACTGTTCTGAGAAATTTTGAATGGCTAATTGTAGAGGCTGTAAAGCAAGTTTTAGGTCATCAAGGTTTGTAGATTCAGTTTTATTTTTACTGGATGATTTACTGGTTTCTTGTTGCTTCCCAGTTCTGGGCCTTTTAGTATTAATGCCTTTTTTTTGGAGATATAAGTGCTGAAACTTAGTTTTAGTAGTTTGAGAGTCTATGGAATGATGATGATTTGAAATTTGAAACTCACTGTAACACCTTTGGAGCATTTTTGTGGGTGGTCTGCACACCCCAGATTTGGAGGTCTACACCTCCTCTGCCCAGACAGCTTAAAATAGACTAAGTCTGAGATCACTGTGCCTCAGAGTAACTGAAACTCTGAGAGAATGCAGGCTCAGAATTAACATATTATAGACTTAGTCAAACTTTTCTTATTCACACTTCTGAATAATATCAAACTAGGATCCAATGATCTTATTCCTTACTCCCTAAACTATGACAGGTTAAAACAATAAAAGCCTTAAGGTGGACCCATAAAAACAAAATCACCTGGCATTAAAGCACAGTATGCGAATTACACATATTTGCCTTATTATTACTTAATACACATACAATCAACTTAGCAAGTGCCATGCTGTAATTCCAAATATTGCAGTTGTAGTCCTTAGTATTACCTGAGTATTATAATGATTGCAGGGGGGCTATATAATAAATCCATGATAGGTGTACTTTGAAGTATTCTTCATATTCAGATGCATAGTAACTTCAGAGTCAGTATTACTAGACAGAGCCTCCCATATCAATGTTGCAGGGAGAGGCAAGAGAGTTTCAGAATTCACTATCTAAATGACATGCAAGATCATATCTTAACTGTCTGGATTTTCACAGAAAGCCCAGATTTTTGTCTCATATTTTTGGCCTGTTGCTCATAAAATTTGTGGTTTTCTGTCAAATCATTGAAAATTGAAGTCACTACATAATACTAAATAATGACCAACATTTGAGTCTCAGACTTCATATCTTTCAGAAAATGCATAATAATGCAAAATTTGTAATTCTAGCGACTTTCTAAGTTTATAGGAGTGATATTTAAAGTCTGACCCTATTTTGGGCTTTTGTCCCCCATTATTTTTTGCTTTGTCCAGATTTCTTGCTATGAGAGGTAAGTCCAAGATTAATCATAGTAATATCAGATGTTATGTAGTCCTATCTCACTGTAATTCTTGCTGGATGGGGTTCGGAGCCAATATTCGGCTCCAACTCGGCCGATACTAAAGCTTGAGAGCTTTTACTGGCTCGAGGCTAGCCCCTATTCCATGGTGCCTCACGACAAATCCCCAGATCTTGTTTGCCGCGAAAGCTTCGAGGTTGTGCCTTACTGGCTCGTTGGCTAAGTAAAACTATTGTTTGCTATATTTAGTCTTTTCCTACTTTTTCTATCATATATATATATATATATATATATATATATATATATATATATATATATATATATATATGTAGATAGTTTCTTGTCTCTTGTCTCTTGTGTGACTGTTTTTCAAAGTTCTTCAACCCCTACCCCCCCCCCCCCTTAGGACTGTATGGCCCGTTTAAGTTAGAGGGCTGTAGTGCCCATTTAAGTTAGAGGGCCTTTCCTCCCTGTGTGTGACTGTTAAAAAAAAAAAAGTTATCTTCTTCTCTTCTCACTTATTATCGTAGTTAATTCTTTAGTATTGTTATCTAATTTGTCTTTCGATTCTAGAAATGTCAAAAGATAAAGATAAGGAGCATAAGGATCATCACCCTTCGGGGATCAAAAAGTGTGATAGGTTTGCACAGAAAATGTCTCTTACAGACAGCCACACCAGTTGTGTGTATTGCCTTGGTGAAGCCCATTTGCAGGAACCCTGCACGTTTTGTCACACATTTAGCACTAGAGTTTTAAATGAGAGAAAGAGGAAACTCATTGACAGGGGTCTCATGACCAGTTCCCTCCAGGAACAGCTGGAACTTGGTTAGGCAGCTCCAAAATCCTCTAAGACAAAATCATCGGCTCTGGTTTTGGAGCCGACAAAAAAGACTAAAGCGGCTGAGCCAAGAAGTTCCGGTTCTGACTCAGCTTCATCTATTTCAGTGCCATCGAGTTCATTGGTTTTGAGACAATCTTCGGTACTGAAAATTTTGCCTGAAACCGAGACTGTATCTCCCACATTGAGATCTCCTATTTTGGAGAGAAGGAGGTCTCCTTCTGTCTCCACCAGATCCTCCAGGACCCTATCAGATGAGGGCATCGAGAGGGTGGTGAAGAGGTTGCTTTCAGATCCAGCTCTGGGAAGAAAATTGGCCCCTCCAGACCCAAAGGTCTCAGAGCTGACCCCCTTACCAACAACTGTTCCCCCTCCAACTGCTTCGCTCTCGGAGCCTATTTCTTCAGGTTCCTCTGTCTTGGAACCTTGGGCTCCGGGGATTCAGCCTGTTTCCTTGGAGCCAATTACTCTACCCTTGATAGCTCAGTCTGGAGCCAAGGGTTATGGGAGCCGACACTCTCGTGTCGACTCCGAGGGGGGACAGTCACCCTGGATTCTCATTGAAACTGACCCTCCCTCTTGGAGCCTTGTCTCGAATCAGCTCTGCTCCCACTTCTACTTTGGTGCCATTCCCTGTTGCTAGGAGTCGACCATCTGCCCCCTCGGAGTGGAGGTCTTCTTTGGAGCAGGGGGGAAGGCTTTCAAAGCTATAGAGAAGGCTTTATCCTCTGCCAAAGCCATTCCATTGGAACCTGTGTCCCACCAGCAGCAGGTAGCAACCTCTTCCCCCCTTGCCACCCCCACAGCATAGGGAACCAGAGGCCCAAGTAGCTCCTATTGGAGGTGCCCCCTCTTCTGAGACCTCCCCAGATTATCCCACTGGAGCGCTCCCTCAGACAGAGGCTGTGTAAGAGGAATCATGTCGACTCACCTGAGTCTGTCACATCAGACACTGATTAAGAGGAATTAGAAGGGCCCCCCTCTGAGGATGTCTCTTTTTCTGACATCCTAGAAATCCTTAGACATAGGGGTGATTGGAAGACGTCTAACCCTACTGAGGATGAATCATTGTATCTTGACGATCTGAAGAAAATACAGAAAGTGCTTATTGTTTGGAATACATAGGTAATGTTTTATTCTACATCTAGATTTTAACTTGACATGAAGATTTTAACTTTTTCTACAATAAAAGGATTTTAACTGCCATTAAAGCTAGAAGATTTTATTTGATCTGTTAGACTGGTTAAGCTGTTATCACAGTTCATCACAGTCACATAGCAGCTACTACATCTTCAGTGTGGATACTTTGTATATCAGACCAAAAAGATTGGATACTTTGACGCCATCATAAGACTGGAAACTTTGGAGCCATTATTTCGCTATGGTATAACTGCATTCACAGCGTGAATATCTTGTAAGTGCATTTAATTAAAGACTGGAAATGTATGCAAGTTTTTTGCTATATATGTTGCACTTTTAAGTTTTATATCATTTAACCACACTACCTATTCTCTAAGAGAACATTACTTCATTGGCCATTGTTGTACAGCATTTCATTTTGAATACAGTTTTTACTTGTTACTGATAGCTGTACTTTAGCATTAGGAGGTACCCTTTCTTTTTTCTATCTTGAGGCCTTTGGTTCCTGACCTTCCACCTCCTGGGTGATGTCGCCTTATGACCAACTTTGGGGATCATATCGCAGAAAGCATGGACCTTTCTAGATTCAGTGGAAATCATCCCGAGGAGGCCAAATAAGTTTATGACAGCACCTTAGGACAAGTCTTTCCTTAGTAAGGGAGTTCCAGTTGATGCTATGGTGGTAGCAGCGGCCACCAAGAAGGAATTATCTGAGACATCTTCTAATATCCAGCCTCCTAACAACGAGTCCAGGATGATGGATAGGTATGGGAAATGTACTTTTTCTTCAGCGGCATTTACACTAAGATCGCTGAATTACCTGACTCATTTTACTCGTCTTCAGAGGGATCTCCTGAAAGAGTTAAGAGACACCCTCTAGGGTTCAGTAGCTCCAGGTTCCATGGATAATGTTTCTATGCAGCTCTCCACCCTTACTTCCATAGCTAACTCCTCCATGAGGCTGATCTCATATGCAGCAGATGGATCGAGTAGGGCAACCACAGCTGGAATATCCCTCAGGAGACATTCGTGGATGCGACTTTGTAATTTTATGGAATCCTTCAATTCTTTCTTCACTAACGTTCCCTTTGATGGTTCATCTCTTTTTGGACCCCAAGTGAAAGAAACCTTGACTAGGTGCGAGCTGGAAGGGAAAACTTTATCTGCCATCGGAGACCGTTTCTCTTTCCCATCCAGACCCTATCCCAAGGGTAATACAGGAGGGTAAATGTGGTCCCACAAATCCCAAAAAGGTTTCCCTCAGGCACAAGGTCAACCCCCCCCCCAGAGGAAGAGGGGGAGGATATAATGGAAGATGCCACCCTCACAACAGAGGAGGTCCACAACATCAGGGCGACGGAGAAGCTTTCTCTGATCGTCCCTTCCATCGACCCTGAAGGGTTGCCCAACTGTCCATCTCTGAAGGCAGTTGGAGGTGGTCTATCACTGTACTCAAGCGCCTGGCTAACTATCACTCAAGATCAATGGGTACACACAATAATATCCAGAGGTTACCTGATTCCCTTTATTTCCGAACCCCCAACAAACCGGTCTCTACCTGACGTACCACCCATCCAACTAGACCGTGCAATATCAGAGGTCATCTCATTGCTGCAAAAAAGAGTCATCCAAGACGTCCCCGCAGAGCAAGTAGGATCCGGAACTTACTCTCGATTCCTTTTATTTCCAAAAAAGACAGGGGACTGGAGATCAATTCTAGATCTCAGCAGGCTCAACAAACATGTAAGGAAATCGAAGTTCTGAATGGTCACTCTGCAGTCGATATTTCCCTTTATTGGGAAAGACAACTGAATGTGCTCAATCGATCTCCAGGATGCGTACTACCACATCAAAATGGACAGGCACTCCAGGAGATGCTTACGCTTCTGGCTGGGAGCCAGTCATTTTCAGTTCAGAACACTGCCCTTTGGCCTCACTACAGCCCCCAGAGTGTTTACCAAATGCATAGCAGTGGTAACGGCTCACCTGAGACGTCAAGGATTCCAGGTGTTTCCGTACCTAGATGATTGGTTCCTCACTGATACCACTAAGCATCAACTCATAAGGACCAGGGACGAGATTCTATCCTTGTGCGCCAGTCTAGGCATCACTGTCAACCTACAAAAGTCAGTCTTATCTCCCTCGCAGCACATTGTATATTTAGGCTCAGAAATAGACACAACCACCATGTCAGTAAGGCTAACACAGGAAAGAGTGGAGTCTCTATGCAGTCAGGTCAGATCCTTGCTAAACAAATAAAGAGTTCAGGCCAGAGTAGCCCTTCAAGTCCTAGGGACTATGGCGTCTGCCATCCTATTAGTTCCTTTTGCTCACCTACACATGAGGATTCTTCTGCGGCTGCTGTTTGCACAATGGTCGATGCAAAACCTTCATTGTCTCACCAGATATTGATAACAAACACATGCAGAAAGGATCTGACATGGTAGTTATGCACAAAACAACTTATCCTAGGTTGTCCACTTGTTCCTCCCCAAGAGAAAGCAGCTTTGACCACGGACAATTCCCAGATAGGGTGGGGGGGCATTATCTGGGCAGTCCAAGGTACTTGGCAGAACCACGAGAACCACTTGCACATCAATGTTCTGGAAATGAGAGTGGTGCTGTATGAGCTGCAAGCACTTCACAGCTCCCTTCCCACCGGGACGATTGCGATTCAGTCAAACAACATGTCTGTCGTGTGGTACATAAACAAGCAAGGGGGAACCAAGTCTTACCCGCTTTACCGAGAGGCTGTAAGAGTTTGAAAATGAGAGATGGATACTCAACGCTTCCTGATAGCAATGGATATCCTGGGGAAATCCAATGTAATAGCAGACAAACTCAGCCGAGCAATACTGATGCCTCAAGAATGGTCCTTGAATCCAATGGTTACGAAAGAGATCTTTCACAGATGGGGCCAGCCTTGCTGCAATCTGTTTGCCACTCACCTGAACACCAAATGCAGCAGCTACTTTGCCCTCATTCCCCATCCGGGGATGTAACCCGGGATGCTCTAGTTCACGACTGGCCCCGGGACTTCTTTATGCCTTTCCTCCTTTTCCACTCATCCCCAAAGTAATATAGAAAGCAAGACAGTTGAGGAGTTCCTCGATCCTCATTGCTCCTTACTGGCCTCCACAAGTTTGGTTTCACTTCCTGTGGCACTACCTCTTGGAGGAACCATGGATTCTGGACCCATCTCCAGATCTCCTGATTCATTAATCGGGACTGTTCCACCCCTCCATCCACACCGTCAAACTGACAGCATGGCTGCTCCAGTTACATGAATAGCCAGGTGTATTCCTCTATCCCCTGTGGTCAAACACATTCTAATTTCATCCCATAAACCTTCCACTCAAAAACCATATTCCAGCAAATGGAAAGGTTTTCCCTTTGGGTACAAATTGGGGCTTAGATCCATATACGGCTCCTATAGAATCTATTTTATCTTTCCTAGCAGCAATTTTTCATGAAGGAGCGGTAGCTGCTACAGTTAGAGTTCAATTAGCTGCTATTTCCAATTTCCGCTTTGGTTTCATGGGAAATCCAATCATGCAGCACTCCTTGTGTAAAACTTTTTTAAAAGGAGTTCTTCTCAGGCCCCCAATAAAACAACTATTAGAACCCTGGGACTTAAACTTAGTCCTCTCATCTTTGATGTCTGCACCTTTTGATCCATTCTCGTCGTTAGACCTAAAATTGTTATCATGGAAAACATTATTCTTAGTAGCCATAACATCTGCTGGAGAGTTTCAGAACTACAAGCTCTAACTATTCGACCTCCTTACATTATCTTTCACAAGGATAGAGTCTCTCTCAGGACAAACCCTTCCTTTCTTCCCAAAGTATGCTCAGAGCACAATCTGAATACTACCATTGAGCTACCTGTGTTTTTTCCAAACCATTCTAATAAATCAGAGTATAGACTACACCAGTTAAATGTTCACAGAATACTCAGGTTTTATATACACAGGACTAAAGAATTCAGTAAATCTGATCAACTTTATGTTTCTTTTTCTGACAAAAAGAAAGGCTTGCCTGTTTCTAAGATTACTCTTTCAAAATGGCTTTTGGATTGCATATCCTTTGCTTATCAACAAGCTGGTAGACAATTACCTGTCAAAATTAAAGGTCACTCTACTAGGGCTGTAGCTACTTCATGTGCCTTTAGATCTAGGCTCCCAATTGATAGTATTTGTGCAGCAGCTACTTGAGCAAGACCACATACATTTGTCGCTCATTACAAATTGGATTTGGCCTCCCGGGACAGGTCTTCCTTTGGGTCCACTGTGCTGAAGAGTCTCTTCGCTTGAGCCACCCAGGTTATAGGTGCTAGGGATACTGTCTCATCCAGCAAGAATTACGGCAAGATAGGACTACATAACATAAAGAAGTTATGTACTTACCATAATGTTCCATGTTTGTAGTTCATCTCGCCTATATTCTTGCATCCCTCCCTCCAACCCCCTTCCTGTTTCTGGGGGATCTGGTGGACTATTCTGGTGCTGCCTGACATTGTTCTTTTTGTTGCCCACCTGGAATGGATTATATTTCTAAATCCTTTGCTGTATTTATACAGCTCTTATATTGCTCTTACCTGATAGATATTTATTACTTTCTTGCAAACTAGATCTGGGGATTTGCTGTGAGGCACCATGGGATAGGGGCTAGCCTCGAGCCAGTAAAAGCTCTCAAGCTTTAGTATCGACTGAGTCAGAGCCGAATATCGACTCTGAACCCCATCCAGCAAGAATATAGGCGAGATGGACTACAAACATGGAACATTATGTAAGTACGTAACTTCTTTTTATCACAGATGCGATATGGAGCCAAATAGCAGGCATGAAGTGTATTATTTCATGTTTTTTTTACTTAGTAAGAACCAGTAAAGAAGGAACCTAATAAGGAATATCTGAAGGTTGTGCTGCTCAGTACTAGAAGTTTTAACAAGGAATTGCACTCCCTGAAAGCCTTCCTCTCCTTGGAGAGTGCAGAAATCTGTGTAGCAACTGAGTCATGGAGAATACCCCAGCAGTGCAAGGTTATAATGCCTTCAACGCCTTTAGACCACCTACTGCACAGGAGGGACCTAAAGCTAGAGGAGTCTCAAAATCTATATTATTCTCACAGGATTGCAAATTAATTTCACCGGTCTGTCATTTGATTGTTTTTCTTCTGCACTTTGCAGCAAGCTCTTACATATGTAGGAGTCCTGCTGCTGGCTTCCTTATCTGCTCCATGCACATGCAGTGAAATGCATATTGTCTGAAAATTGAAAAGGTCTGTCTTACTCTTCAAATCTTCCTGGATGCTGGAATTCACGGATATCCATGAGAACAAGTGACACATACACAGTCACACTGAGGTCAAAATTAAGGTTACTGAATTGCTGACATTCCTAAATCTGTGCATCAGTGAAAGCTAACGTGTATTTTTCTTTCCTCTCACTGTCACTCTCAGTGGTTTGGACTTTACAAATCAAAGAATTCTGTGCCATACCCCGTACCATTTTTAACTGTGTTCAATGCATTTTCAGTCCCAGTGAAGTGGTCATAAAATCTGGGATTATTTGGGCTGTTAGCTCTACAGCTAATGCAGTCTTTGTTATAATCTTCCTTCTTACTAGAAGAGTTAAAATACAAGAGCCATAGAGCACCTGACCACATATTCATACATCAGGATCAAGGGTAGGAAATGAATTGTATGGCTGTGAAATGTTTGGATGAAGGACTGCTAAGAGTGGCATCAGCTAGTGTTGGAGCTGCTAAACTGCTCACATGACTTAACTGAAAACAAAATCTCAGCTGAACTGTCCCAGCATTCACTGGATGGTAGCAAACAACTTCCTCTCATTGTTTAGCACTGCACAAAAGAAGGCCTAAAAATTGTCTCATAATAGTCAGTACTCATTTCTGAGGTCCACTGATATTTTTGACAAGATTAACAATTATCTTAGGGTCATGGAAGAAAACATCTTGACGCTTTCCAGTACAAGCATTTTATTTCACCAAACAAACACCAAACAAAGCAAAATGACAACACGTGGAAGCACGGATAAAAACTGTAGCAAACCCAAAGAACCAAATGCCAACTCGTTCTACAGTAAACTGCAAAGTTTAACCCCCTCTGATACCTTTCCTTCCTCCTCTGAATCACTGTTTCTCTTACCTATGATATGTATAAGTTTCATGACTACTGTCATGAGGATTGAAAGTATGTTATACTTTATTAAAGTCTATTACTAGTCTTCTGTGATCAAACGTATGTTATTTAAGTATCCATATGCATATCTTCAACTTTGTATTTGTTTTTGTACTTGTTTTGTATAATAATTGTATATTATTTAACTGTGGAGCTTTTCTCCCCGGGCCTCCACTGAAAATGGGTTTATGACCCAGTGGACTTTCCCGGTCAATAAATAAATAAATACATTTAAAACATTTTAATCTCAAATACTACCAAAAAATAATAAAAGCAAGGTTTAGCACTTTCATCCATGACTATATGTTTGGATTTCACCAGTACCTATGTTCTTATCACAGCAATAACCCCATGACACCCAAATTCTCCAGAATGAACTCTTCCTAGTAAACTCTTAAAATGGGAATTTTTAATGCATACACTAAGTGCACACTAAGTGTACGTCATTCTGAGTGAGCAGACAATGCAAGCATAACTCACACCTTCTTCATCCTAATTTTAGTTTTCCTGTTGATTTCCTTGCAGCCTTAAATATTGAGAGGGACTTATAAATGATACTAGAAAGTGTAGACTACATGTGCACTTAGTTTAATCTTTCTGAGTGACTAGAATGCACAAAAAATGTTGAAGGGATTTTCTTCAATACAAATCGTGTACATGTGGTATAAGCATTCATGAATATGTCCCTTGGTGTATTAAAATAGGATCACACTAAATGCTAAAAGAGTAGCCTTGTCACCTTTAGTAGACAACACCTCCATTCATCACACAGTATTGACAACACACCACTACAAAACAAAAATGTAGTCAGGAACCTAGGACCTAGGTACTTGGGCTGATAGTTCCATCTCTTTTGACTATAGTGTGATACTGGCTGTCAAAAAATCATTTTATTTAGCCCAGTTAATTGACAAAGGAATTTCATGAAGGTCTAAAGAGGTAATGGCTCCCTTATACTCTGCATTGATCAGGCCTCCTTTGAAATGTGTCTCACTAAACATACCAAAGAATTATAAAGCCCCTAACGGTAGAAGCTCTATCATTAATTTTGCTACTCCTTCTTGTTCAGGACTTCTACACCCTCCATTGTATTTAAACACACTAAATTCACAGTTGTACTAATATGGAAAAAAGAGAAACACCCTAAAAGGGCAAATGGCATACATCGACAACAGTGCTCTCATACTTCAAGTTACCGAAAACATGACTATTAAAAAAAAGGAACCGGGGAATTAGGGAATTACAGAATATATATTGAGTACACGTAGGGAAGCCAAATGGACTCAGCAGTGCAATCCATTTTCAGCTCAGAACAACACCTCTGACACCTGCAGAAACGCCAAGTAATGCTGGTCCCCTCCTTAATCTCTTATAAAGAAAAACATTTCATCCCACTTCTCTACAAGCTACAGACACCATGGAAGGTTTCACAGTGGATTAGGTAGGATAGCTTCAACCAACATATTCACTGCATGTCTTTAATGCATTCAAGACACCTCTCCATATATCAGTGAGCTAGAATCTAGCCCATCTGTGCCGTTTACACAAAGCAGATGTTAAGTCTTCTGCAGAGGACTGAATCTGCCACAAAGCATAAATAATTATGTTTGAAATTATTAAACAAGAGACAAATGATATAAACATGGCACTGGCGTTAAGCAAGGACAAGTTTAAAAAAAGACGTAGAGAACAGAGACTGAGCTGAGAACTCTCTGGTCTGTCCAAGTCACTCTACTTTGATCTCATATTCGTTGCCTTTCTTGTAAATAAATGAAGTTAGACCTTTGATTTGATATCAGAGCTGGTAAAATGTTATGGTGGTAAATGTATTTTTCATTTAAATTGGCATCACATGAAACAGAATTCTGTATGCTCAGCATGCAAGAATCTATAAAAGGTCTCATGTGATGATGGTAAAAGCATCAGCTTTTTCACTGCATGGTACTACTCCATTCTCAGCAGCCTTTCTCCAATAATTTCACTTTTTCTAATTCCTCAATATTCCTTGCTTTTGTTTGTTTTACTCAAATGAAGAGAGTGTAGAAGATGTTAAATTGTTGTGCAAGTCTATGCAAATGTTAACATTAGTTTTTATAAATGTGATTGTTCAAATCTTCATTAGATGATACTTAATGCTGTATTTTGGGTTAGAGTACTTGTCCAATTGTAGCACTGCATTACTAAAACATTTTCTAGTGTGGTCTGAGGGGGGAGTTTCGAGTAAGATCCAGGGAACAGGGCCTTATCAATGTGGGTAGTCATTCTATCACTGCTCTGCTTATGGAAGTTACAGACTTGGGAGTCTGTTGCCTTCAGTGTTTAACATGCAGCAAGCACATTGCTAGCTACTAATAATGTATGCAGGGAACAAGAGCTCTAACATGTGGGCAAAAATATTTACTTGTATTAAAATATTACAAGAGGTACCTTATCCATTCAGAAAGTAATTATAACTGTGGCTTGTACCTGTGGTGAACTGTATTCATTGCATATAAAATGGTTTGTGTTCTGTGAACATACAGACATAATTATGCAGATTCAGTCAAGGAAGAAAACCAATGGCCCATAACATCAGCTTGTTTGTTTCACTTAACCTGTGCAGCTTTTTATTAATTTGTTAATGAAGTACCTCTGTTGGTCCCAAAAGAAGAAATTTGTTTCTGGAGAGAGCTAGGAACATTAGGAAATGAAAAGGCTACTTGAGATGAGATGCGATTCAAAGATCCACAGGAAAAAAATGAGACCGTTACTGAAATTCAGAAGGAAGGCTTCAAAAAGAGCTACTTTAATTAGCTACTGTAGTAAGCTTTCCCTCAGCTCTGTGGTCATTGCACCAAGCATCTTGAAATCTTGAAATTACCTTAATTTAGGCTGTGGTGTGGCCTTTGTGGTATCTCAGGTTACAGCAATGTAGACAGTTTACATGGTGGAGGTAAGCACTCTTCAGCCCTAAAAATGACTCACTCCATACAGTTCAGCTCTTTCCATAAGTGGAACAAATGGCTGATTAGGCACCCTGGACAAGAATGGATGGGATGTGCCTGCAAATTGTATTTTGCAATTAATGTACTACCCCAGTAAATAAACTAACTAACTGGGTCATATAACTCTTACCTAGTCTGGGGATTCCGTGCTCCCATCCAAGTGGAACAAATGGGTCAGTTGGGTAAAGGTAGTAGAGTCACTACACAGGTCTAATGGAGGATCACACAAAACTGAGGACTGTTGTCTGACATTTCTTCATCAGGAATACTGTGTCTGGCAAAGATGGATGTTAACACTGTAACACTATGACTTGTGATCTCATGCAACTAAACAAGTTCTGAAAATTTGATTTAATAATTCATACAGGTGAGATGATGGGTATCTTTGTGTTGAAACAAATCTATTTTCATCTAGGAAAGACTTGAAATTTCATGCAGTAATATTTATCCCTTTTGATTCTGATTCCTGAGCATATTGTATACATCTTAGTCTCAGTAGTTCAAAGGTTGTTAATTCACCTTTGATGCAGAAGGGTTTGGGTTCCATGTCCACACCGTTTACTTAGATTAATTTCTCAACACTGACACTGCAGTGTAACCTAAGGATGGAGCTGCATTCCTGAGTCTGGCATTCTTCAAATGAGATGTTAAACCAAGGCCCCATCTGCCACACAAGTAGATATAAAATATCCCAAGGTACTTATCAAAAAGAGTAGAAGAAGGTCCCCAGTGCCCTACACAAATTTCTTATAGTCACTATAAATGAATACCACCTTGAGTCTCCCCTGAAAAGAGTCCATTGGCCTAGTAGGACTAACCCAATCAACAAAGTGTAAATAAATAAATAAATCATGCATCACACCTTTGTAGCATTGCTTTAATTTTTTTCAGACATCTGATTCCAATAAAGTACGTCATGCATTTTACTTAACATCATCTAATGCAGCTGATACATATTGAACACAGAACAGCTCATCAAGATATAGAAAGCAGACAAGATTGTGTAAATGGAATTATTTAGCATTCCTTGCCCAGCCATTCATTGTTACATCACATAACACCTGTAGTTCATTGTCTTTCTTTGCAGAGATGTTAGATGTTTTCAGTATCACTACAGGTATATGTAACTGAGAAACAATCCATAAGACTTTGAGATCTTTTCAAATGTAAGACTTCTTTATATTGCGGCAGATTTTCTGTATTTAAGGTATCAGCTATATGTACAAATCTGCTTTTTTATACAGAATGTGTAGATAATATTTTGACAGCCTATGAAGAATTGCTGGTGCTTTGTGCAATGATTTCTTACATGTACTTTGAAATGGTTAATCATTGGACTCAGCAGTGAAACAGTGAAATTGTTAACATGTAGTTATAAAATTTTTTGGCAATCAAAATTATCACCAGGATGTTTTTTCTACCTGAGCATCAGTCAGATTTTTGTTTGATAACCAGTTGCCTCACCTTCTTCAGAAGTACTGTACAAAGCCCTTGTGGACCACCATCTATATAAATATTAATGGGTTATGACACAACATAGAAGTATGGTGTAGGCAGCTCAGTGACTAAATGTTTAAGCATTTTAAAGCTACTGCCTTATTTTATTAATCAGAAGCAAACAACATCATCCACATTAGCTTTTTGGGTAGTATTGTTATGTCTGACAGGTTGAAAAATACACAAAAAGTTGTCATTAAGCTTTTGCAAATTCACATTTCCTTGGAATTTGTCAAAATCTGGTTGTAGATCTTAAATTCACAATTCACTGGAATTTGTCAGTATTAGGTTTAACACTTTAAGACATTCATTGTATGTACTTGAAAGCTGATACACAGATTTGATACTTTTGTTCAGTTTCAGCCTTCAATTATCTTTGTCTTAAACTGTCTGTCAGATGAATGCACCTTCTAAATAGTGTGAAAGACAGTTATTTTCATTGCACATTCCAACAATTCCATAATTTTAGGATTAGCCCTCTGAAACACTTCTAGAGGTGACAAGATTCCAAAAGACAACTTTGTAAGTCTGTATCTTCAGAGAGAGAGAGAGAGATACTTAATCAACAAAGTTTAGAGCTAGCCACATTCACTCTAATGTGCAAGATCGCTTGGTTTGCATCAAAACAAAGAACTTAGCAGGTATATCAGGAGCAATCTATAAGTTTTAAAGTGGATAATGTTCCATATTGATCAATATATGTCTCAACATGTCCTACTTCGTGACTGTTACCCTGCTATGTACCCATTCCATGCATTTCAGATCATGTTCAGTGTCACCTCTGAGTAAAACTGGAACTCCTTTCACAGTACGTTTCTGGTCTGTCACTGCATCAGGGGAAACCATAATGATACTTTCCTTGCAGATAACCCAAACCAATAAACAAGTAGGAATGTCTGTATGATCAGCAACTTGAGATATACATTAAGCACTTTGAAAATTGTATCTTTCTCACCTCAAAGGCTAAAACTGGCTAGATTAAGTCAGGCCAGCATAATAATTTCTCCAGGCTATCAATGTTCCTCCCCTTTTGCCTAGAATGCTGTGCAAACTGCAACACTTTTCCAGATTGCTTTCTTATGTGTTATATCTACAAATTATCTTAAGTTACTATTTGCTATTTTTAAGTTTTCTGTGATAACATCTCTAATAGTTTGTCATGTTATGATAGATTATTTTTCTGAACTATTATTATTCAATTTTAAGGTCAGGCTATTACAGTTTTGTTGCTTTTTCACTCAGTTCTAGGGAGTGAACTTCCCCTTTTGCATTGGCACCATTTTCACTATGGGATTACATTAATTAGGTGATTTTTTTCATGCTGGAGATAATTTTTTTCCATGACCTCGTTGTTGATTTAAAATAAAAAAAAAATTATCTCAAGAATTTAAAATGTGTGAATATGGGTACCAAATTCCTTCACATGACAAACATGCTTTGTGTGTAAAATGCATGAATGGAGCTATGTTTTCTATGAACTGTGACAGCTTTGCAAACTTTAAATTTCCTTCTAATATGAAGTATGTTACTTCAGGATATCCCTGCTTCTTCTAAGGCTTCCCCTCATAAATCTAAACAAGTTTATGTGCCCCACAAATCCAGGTTAAAAGAAAAGCTGCTCATTTAGAAATGAAACGCCTCCAGTTGTCCTGTCTTCATCTCAGTTCAGGGAGTGTATTTTTTGGTTATGTTTGATGTTAAACTTTGGACACCTCAGTCTTGTTCTTCCAGGTTTGTCAGGACCCTTAGAGCTATCTCTACTGAACCATATTATAAGAATATATGGCAGACATTCCTGGGCTGTTTTTGGCTTCTCAGGGTTGTGGTCAGTCCTGAATCTTTTAGGTCTGATCATGCCATCCCCTGAGTTGTTCTTCTGGCCCTTGGTACTGATGCTTTATTTCATCAATATTGAGGGTCAACACTAGGCCTTTTTTGGAGACTCTAGGTTCAGGGAGATTTTAGTGGTGAATACTTAAAAGGCAGGATTAGCCCCAGAAAGTCCTTCCTTACTGGACTCCATCTACCAAGAGCCCTTTATGTCTTCTAAGTCTTTTCCTTGCATTGTTTTCCAAGCCAACTATTATATGATCTGGTTGATGACACAGACTGCACTCAGGTATCCTAATATGGTAGCTCCTATCCCAAATAAGCATGATAACATCATCCATTCTCCAAAGAACTTAACGTGCTGGTAGTAGGTTCCAAAGGTGGATTCCATAGTAATGTTGGGAGCTTTGAAGAAGGCACCTACTCCTACTCTTACCAAATAAGGAGTTTCATCCATTTGACAGATTAGGAACATGTTTCTGCATCTTCCACATCCTCTTTGAAGGCAGTAAACTACATATCATATATGCTCTGCTTCCAGAGGGTTCTGGTCAGTAAATCAACCCGGACACAGAAGGGGTTGCTAGGTACGAATGTAAAGAAAATTTAAGATTCTACTTTTTGACATTTGCTTCTCATTCTAACTTAATCATATGCCTGGCTCATAAACTGCAGATGGTTTAATAGAGAAAGCAGACATGGCCCTTGTACGTTGCCATAACTAACTCTACCTTAAAGACTTTTAAGCAAAGACATAGGTATATATACATTAATAGAAAATAAAATAAACCATAATAACATTTTTCATTGTTATTTTCATGTTGCCTACTTATATGTTTTCTTTTCAACAGTTGTCATTTATTCGAACATTACATATTTTCCTCATATAAGATTTATTTCTAGGTAATTTGATCCTTCCCCTTTCTAAAGATCCCACTTCCAGTTCTTTTATCTCCTTTACAATATTCAGTTATTCAATTACATTTGGTTTATATTTTGAGTTCCATTATTTAGTAATTGCTTTTTTGGCAGCCAGCAGCATTCAATTTAGTAAAGCCTTACAATATCTAGTTAATTCAGATCCTGTGCCCCAATTCAAAAGAATATTTTCCTCAGTTGCGACCACTTAGTCCACAAACATTTGACAAAGGGCTCTGCATGGAATTTTTCAAATGTATGAATTACCTCTTTCCCATCGTACCTCCAGCATTTGCTATCTACCTGAGGAAAAATTCTTTGAAGTTTGTTTGAGGTATAAGAATACCTATGTAAACACTTCCAAAATCCTAATCAGGAGCCATGCAGGTGCTCTTGTACTGTTCATTTGTAAATTATTTATTATTAATAGTACTAGTAGTATTTACTTTTATTTGCTGAGAAAGTACAACTGGACAATAACCCGTTTTCAGTGGAGACCTCAGAAGAATAGCTCCAGCATATTACATGAAAGCAAAACAGTAGACTATAGCAAATATAAACATTTGATATAGATTTTCATTTTTGTAAGTATAATATATCAGAGTTGTAATGATTCTTATTTTTACTAATGTATTATAATACAGTATAATACAGAGTAACCAAAAAAAAAATAGAAAGATTGTCAAGTGAAAGAACTACACTTAATTTGTTTAAATTAGTAAAGGTGAAGAAAGACAGAAGTAAAGGTGAGATAGGTAGATTAAATATACAAATTTAAAACAGATAAAAACAAACAATGGATATCAGCAATGAGACAGAGAAAGCCTGGATATTAAAGAAAGAAATCCTTGTACACATGAGAAGAGAAAGTATGTGTATGAAGTTAATAAGAGAAATTGCAAATGAGTATTTGAAGCATATGTACATTAGCATAACAAAGTTTCAGTAGTGCAACAGGAGATGACAGTAAGGTAGGAGAGAGGGATAGTAGGTCACACAAATGAAAATGATTATAACAGGAGGAAGTGAAGGGACAGAAAGTTAGTGATAGATACACTTGTGTTAAGAAGACTGAGGTGGATTGAAAGAGAAAAATGGATTGTAGGATTGGACTAGTCTGGTGTATAGCCTAAGCAAAGCCATGAATTAAGAGTGTTTTTTAAAGAAGTTTTGTACACGTAGAGGTTGGGTGATTACCTGATTGTTATAGAGAGTGTCCTGCTAATTTTTTGGTTTGTGTATAATAAGGAATTGTTTATCATCTGATCTCAAGGGATATTGTTGGCTGTAATTCTGGAGACTTGATCTAAGAACTGGACAGGCTGAAGGCGTAGTTGTTGAAGTAGGTATTGAAGAAGCTGCTTGTAGATACTTTTTCCAATATTTTTGAGAAGGGGATAGTATGGCAGTTGGTCAGTTGTTGAATATTTCTATTGAGGTCACCCATTTATAAAGTAGATTTATATGTGACTTTTTCCAGAAGGACTGAACATAGGATTCTTGTACTGTCCTATATAGAAGGACTGACACTAGGTATGCTATAACACTGGCTGCTATCTTGAGGAATTCAGATGGAAGGTTATCGATGTTTGACATTGTGGAAGAAATTTGTGCCAGGATAGGGTTATTATGGATACTCATGTTGTTTTTAGTAAGAACAGCTCTGTTGTCTATGCTGTCAACTTTAAATAATAAATAAATAATAAAAAAAGCAACTTTGTGTCATTGCTGTTTAAAGCCCCTTGGAAACAATATAAACACTTGGGAAGATATCCTACTCTGGTATGCTATGAAGTTGGTATTAAACTTGTTTGCAATTACATGTAGGAAGAGGTTAGTGAAGGATTTGATTGGAATGTTAAATAACCAGGGTGCATGGTTGGTTTTTACACTTTTTCTTCCAAAAAGTGCTAAGTTATTTAGAATATATATAAGAATATTTGTATTGAAAGCAATAACTACTTCATCCAGGGGAAGATTTTTAGATTAGACTAGTTGGTGGGTTGCAGGAATGATGTGAAAGTGTCTGGGCTGAAATTTGTGACATTATGGGTACATTTGTAGTTGTGATGTTTAGCATGATGTGTGATAAATATATGAGTGTAAATTGGAAGATGGTTCCTAAGGGAGTCTTAAAGATTCGTAAGGTGGTGTATTTGTGAGGATCAGAGACCATTATCCAGTCTAGGGTAGAGCTCTTGTCATAAGTTGTATTATATCTAGTGGGTGAGGGGATTAGTTGTGTAAGGCTGTATACGTTAATAGTAAAATTGGAAAAGTTACGATAAAGTTTTACTAGTCAATATTTATGTCTCCCAGTATGAATTTTTCATAAGGAATGGTACTGGATATCCAGAGTAGGATATCTTCCCAAGTGTTTATATTGTTTCCAAGGGGCTTTAAAGAGCAATGACACAAAGTTGTTTTTTTTATTATTTATTTATTATTTATTATTATTTATATTTTTTACCAGGAAATTCCAGCTGGATGCAGGTCCTTTTTCAGCGGATGCCCGGGGAGAAAAGCTCCATAACATGTACATGATAATTAGAGATTCAAAGTTGAAGCAATAGTAAACAACATTACTGGTTGTTGGCATTAATACAGTAACAAGATATTGATTATCAACAGTATATACAGTAAATGTTGGAAGTTAAGATAGTTTATTGTTGTTTATAATAAAAGTTGGACAAAGTAGTCAGACAATTTTTAAAGTACGCAAAGTCAACTAGCTTATTATGACTGCGGTTAGTAGTAGCGGTATTATAGTTGGGTTAACAGTCTAGGTGGGAGGATAGGGGTGGGGGTGTTAGTCTGGATTAGAGCAAGGACAAAGCCAGTGCAAATTTAAGTGGGATTTGAGCAGAGTCTTGAAAAGGCTGCTGGAAGGTAGAGTAGTTAAGGAGGGGGGAAGATTGTTCCAAAGTTTAGATATGGTACCTGAAAATAGGGCTTCTTCTGCTGAGTTTTTGGGTTTGATAACAATGAGTTGATTTTTGTTGCTTGTTCTTAGGGGCCTATTGGAGTGTTAGGATTGGAGAAGGGTTTGAAGGGAAGGGATGTTATGGGAGTGGTTAATAAGTTTATGAGCGAGGGTGAGTTGATTAAAGTGAAGGAGTTGTGGGAGTTCAAGCCAGTTTAGTTCTTTAAGGGAGATGCAATGCTGGCTGTGGTAGGAGGTTCCAGTGGCAAATTTAGCAATTTTGTTGTAACAAGCATCCAGCTTGTGTAGGTCTGTCTGTCTAAGGTTGGTAAGTATGGGGGATGCATAGAGTATGGTAGAGATTAGCTGGGAATTAGCTATGGAGATTCTAGCCGACTTGGTTAGGAATTGGTGGTTTCGATATAACGCACCAAGTTTCTTGTGAACTTTTTTTATTGTGAGAGATATGTGGGTGTCAAACCTAAGTTTGTTGCATATTTCCACATCAAGTAATTTTGTGTGATCTGATGGAGAGATGTTGGTATTGTCTTTGGCGAGAATGTTGAAGTGGGGGTGGATTTGGAAGGTTGAAACAGGAGAAGTTTGGTTTTGCTTGGGTTGAGTAGGAGCTGAGCATTGGATAGCCAGCTTTCTACAGAAAAGAATGATTCCTGTGTGATTTGTTGTAGTTCTGGTAGAGTGGGGGCAGAGTAGATGAGAGTAGAGTCATCTGCATACTGTATAAGAGATGCTTGTCTGGTGGCAATATGTAGGTTGTTAGTGAAAAGTGAGAATAGCAGAGGGCCAAGGATAGACCCTTGGGGACCTCCAAGAGTAACTGGGAGGCAAGATGATAGGTTAGCGTCCCAGATTACTGATTGCTGGCATCCGTGTAGATAGCTGCGGAACCAGTTACAGGCTGATTGTGAGAAGGAGAGTTTGGGGAGAGTAGAGCGTAGTAGCTCATGAGATACCATATCAAAGGACTTTGAAAGATCTAGAAATACGACAGTAGAGAAGAAGCCATTGTTTTGTGATGAAGTATAGTGTTCGTGAAGGAGAGCAGAGCGGAGGCAGTGCTGTGATATGGCCTGAAACCATGGTGGGATTTGGAGAGGAGATTATTAGCTAGGAGGTAGTTGGAGACCTGGGTGTTGATACATTTTTCAAGTATCTTGGAGAGAGGGGAGGGGATAGCAATGGGGCGGTAATTGGAGAGGTCGGTGGAGGGGGTGCCTTTGTGGAGGGGAATGATGTGGGATATTTTCCATATAGAGGGAACATAGCCTTCAGTTATGGAATGGTTGATTAGAACTGAAATTGGGTAGGCTAGTGTCTCAGATGCAATGTTCAAGTATTCAGAGGGGAGATTGTCAACTGTGAGTTTAGTGGGTTTAGGTTTTGACAAAAGTATTTTTTATGTTGGAGGTAGGTACTGAGGTGAAGAAGAAAAGAGGAGTGGGGGGTTTAGGGTTAGGAGTTGGGGGGATGATGTAGGGAAGTGTTGTTTGTTTAGAGATGTTAGAGTTTCAGTGAAGTGTTTGTTGAAGGATTCAGCAATACTGCTGGAGGAGATGGGAATTGATGGCTGGGGGGTGTCAACCTTCCCTGGGTGGAGGCTAGAGTTAATATGGACCAGAATTGCTTAGGATTATGGTTTGTAGAGTTGAGAGTGGATTTATAGCAGAGGGATTTGTCTAATGTTATTTGCTTTTTGACCTTATTGCGCAGTTCAAGGAATGATTGCCTATCTGAGTTATTTTTTGTTAGTCACCAGTGCTCCCAGGCCTTATCTCTGGATTTCATTATGGTTCTGGTGGCCTTTTGTAACCATGGGGCATGCCTGGATCTGACTTTGGCATTTCTTACGGGAGCATGGGTGTTTAGGATGGAGAGGAAGGTACTGTTGAAGAAGTGGACAGCCTCATCTAGGTTGAGGTATTTTAGTGGTGACCAGTTATTTTTTTGCAGGGAGGAGATGAAGGAGGTGGGGTTGAAGTTGGACTTGTTCCGTACTTGCCTGTGGATAATGGGCTTCAGACTGTTTGTGTGGTGCAGAATTAGGAAAGTGGGGGAGTGGTCACTAAGACTGTCAGGTAAGCAGCCTGCTAGGTAAGAGGGAGGGGCTTTGTTGACTAGGATCCAGTCAAGTAAGGCATGATTGTTAGGATTTTTATTGATTTAGGTCGGGGATTGGATGAGTTGAGTGAACCAATGGAGATTTAGGTGAAGGCTTGGAATATTGTTATTACAGGATAGCCAGTTGATGTTAAAGTTGCCGAGAATGATGGTTTCCTGTGGTAGAGATAGACTAGCCCAGCTCAAGAGATTTTCTAGGGGTGTTATATTTTGCCCTGGTGGGAAATAGCATCCTATGATATTGATTGATTGGCATAAAGGATTTTTTCATTGTTGTAGGGAGGGGCAGATGTGTTCAAGAGTTGGATATTGAGGTGGTGTTTAAATATCAATGTTACACCACCTCCTTTTTTGGACAGTTTGTCTATGCAAAGGATGTTGTATTCAGGTGGAAGTTGATGTGAGGTTTGAGCCAGGTTTCAGTTAGAAAGAGAATATCTGGGGAATATATGCTTATGCTGGCATGGAGATCTTGGATTTTATTGCATATGCTTCTGATGTTTAGGGACATTATAAGTAGGTCCATTGTTTTTTGTTGGCTATGAGTTGAGTTATGAGGGGGGTTGCTTGGACTAGGGCCTGTGGTTGGGTTGGATTTGAGAGGACCAGGGTTTGGATGGATGTCTCCAGTGACGGCTAGTTTAGAGAGGGTGTTTAGGATATGTTTTATATACATAGTAAATTGCTTATGGTATCTTAGGGATATTTTATTTTTGAGTGTGTTAGGTGTTTGGTAATGGAGTGTGTGTATTGGGAGGATTCTTTTGGTGGCAGGTGTTGTGTAGTGTTGAGGGGTTAAGGCTAAGAATAAATTTAGAGCTACTGGGGGCGGGTGAGAATAGGGGGCAGGGAGGGGAGCAAAGAGAGCGTAGCGAACGGAGCGGGCTAGAACCCCCTAGGCTAAAGATTGCAAGGTAAGTGTCTAACACTCATCAGTAAGATGTAATAGCTAGTTCCTGTAGTATAGCCAAATTGTTAGGAGATATTAGGACTCTAGTAGGGAAGTGCAGGGTTGGAATGGCTGGAAGAGTGGAGGGAGGGGGAAAAAGCTAGAGAGAGAGATAAGGGAGGGCTCAGCGTTGGCCCGATCGAGTGTGTTCACATTTACAGAAAGTAGGATGAGATATTTTAATACATACACTTTTTCTGTAGGTAAGACTCTGCTTTCCAAGTTTATGGTATCCCTGTTGTGGCATTTCCTGATTATACTCCACTGGTCTGATGGGCAGGGGCTAAAGGCAGGCAGTAGGGGAAAGAACTGTTTGGGAGAAAATAGGTTTAGAGAGGTTAAATGAAAAATTAGTGTAGGAGGGGTTCAGACAGATTAACACAAGTACAGTACTGAGTGTGTTTCAAACTCAACATTAATGATTTCACTTCTGATTTTTGTCAGTTAGTAGCCTAGGAATAATTGGCTAGGTTCTCTATGCAGTATTAGAATGCATTACCAGGCAAAAATATAAACATTAAACATCTCGCAGGTGCCGTATAGCTTTAACCATGCGTGCACAAGGCAGTGCAAGATGTATCCTGCGTAATTGTTCAGCTCTAGGAAGTCTTCTACTAGGTACACTTTAGTGAAAATAGCATACAAATACAAAAATGTAATTTTAGCAAATTGATTCTAACTGTTAGGTTCTGGTGCTACTGCGACTACTCCAGTGTAAGACAAAGTGCACAGTGATATCGCTAGTGCACTTACAAACAAAGTGCACAATGATACTGCTAGTATGCACACACAATTATCATCAGATTGTGATTAAATCTTCACTTATGGATGTGCTGACAACAGCATTATTTACTATATCTCCAGTAACACTTCTTCTTCTTCTTCTTTATTCTTTTCCCGGTTAGGGGTCGCCACAGCGGATCATCTGTCCGCTCATGATTGGCAGTGGAGTTTTATGGTGTCAAGTTGCCAGCCCGGTGCCCAACCTTCCACAGAAGGCACACACATGCACACACTCACACCTAGGGCCAATTTAGAGTGTCCAATCCACCTACAGCATGTCTTTGGGATGCGGGAGGAAACCAGAGCACCTGGAGGAAACCCACCCGGCCACAGGGAGGACATGCTGACTCCACACAGAAGGCACTCCGGCCGAGGATTGAACCAGAGAACCTCTTGCTGTGAGGTGCTATGCTAGAAATATTCACTTAACAGGGCCACTAGTAAGAACAGACAAGATCAATTAGCAAATAGTAGCTATAACATCACATATGCATGTGTGGGCAGCAGCGTTGAATACTGTAACAAGTCAGGCAGCAAATATGCTAGGATTATGCACTTTACAGGGCAGCAATATTCTAGAAACTAGCAGTTATAGGTATATACAGTAGTAAATACAGGAGATAACAGTAAGCAACTTACGTGTTGGACACACTCGATACAGGTCGCAGGTTTGAAAATGGCGCCTTGCACTGGTAGGATATGTAAGCTTGGTTTGGGAGGAGCTACAGTCCTGACGAGATGCTAGAACCCCCCAGGCTAAAGATTGCAAGATAAGGGTCTAACACTCGTCAGTAAGATGTAATAGCTAGTTCCTGTAGTATAGCCAAATTGTTAGGAGTTATTAGGAATCTAGTAGGGAATTGCAGGGTTGGAATGTCTGGAAGAGTGGAGGGAGGGGGAAAAAGCTAGAGAGAGATAAGGTAGGGCTCAGCATTGGCCGATCGAGTGTGTTCACTTTTACAGAAAGTAGGATGAAGTATTTTAACACATACACTTTTTCTGTAGGTAAGACTCTGTTTTTCAAGTTTATGGTTTCCTTGTTGTGGCGTTCCCTGATTATAGTCCGCTGGTCTGGTGGGCAGGCGCCAAAGGCAGGCAGTAGGGGAAAGAAACTTTTTCTGTAGCTAAGACTCTGTTTTCCAAGTTTATTGTATCCCTGTTGTGGTGTTCCCTGATTATAGCCCGCTGGTCTGGTGGGCAGGGGTCAAAAGCAGGCAGTAGGGGAAAGAAGTGGTGGGCACACTCAATACAGGTCGCCGGTTTGAAAATGTCGCCTTGCACTGGTAGGATATGTAAGCTTGGTTTGGGAGAAGCTACAGTCCTGATGAGTTGCTAGAACCCCCAGGCTAAATCTATTACTATTACTAGTACTATTTAATTCAAGGTATAAAATGAGCACTGTGATATATAGGAATACTATTGATGAAAGGACTGAGTTTTTGAAGTATAGGATGGCTATACTCCCCAGGTTTTTTTACAATTCAGTCTGTTCTTAGGACATTATATTCAGGGAAATGTATGCTGGTGTCTTTTATGTTAGGCTTTAGCCAGGGTTCAGCAATTACCAGGACATTTGGGGTGTATTGGGCTATCCATGCATAAAGTTCTGTCATTTTTGTTAAATGTACTACAGATGTTTAATGAGACTATATTTAATTTCTGTGTTTTGCATGAGGAAAAAGAGTGTTGGAGTACTGGGGCAGGAGGTGATTTGCTGGTTGTGCTTTGGTGATTGACAGGACCTGGGTTTGGGTGGATATCTTCACAATTAGATATTTTATGAGAGTACAGAGAAGACCAAGGTGTTCTTTTTGAGGCAATTTTTAGTTTTGCTTTGAGGTTTGGACGGCCGAGATGGTTTTCAAGAATTCTGTATTTGTGTGATAGATGTCAGAGTTTTGAACGCATATATTGCAGTTGTAGTTTGGAAATTGCAGGCTTGATTAGTGGTATGGCTGTAGATTGGTCAGCTGATTCTAGGTATGGCTGTTGTATGGTAATCTGTAAGATGACATAGTAGGGTAAGAATGTAGTTATGTACAACATAGTTGCAACAAAAAGGATAGAGAAGGTGTATAACAGAGTGAAATACTAAGAATGCAGGAGTAGTGGGAGGTGTTGTATATGGGTGGTAAGGCAGAGCTATAAGTGGAGTAATACAGGTGGTAGGGTAGAGCTCTAAGTGGAGTAATACAGATAGTAGGGCAGAGCTATAAGTGGAGAATGTCTAAGATGGGTGTGTATAAATGTGTTTGGGTCGAGGGAAAGGAATTGACATGCAATTGCATGCTAAAGAAGGATTTGTTATGTAGAAGAGAGGTGGATTATTGGTACAGGTATTGGGGGGTTGTATTTGTGATGTCGGAGGAGAGAGTATGGGTTGTGAGTTGGGTGGAAGGTAATTGGTTGAGTGACTAAGGGAGGGAGGAGAGTTGGTGGAGAGACTCTATTTGGAACTGAAGAGTATCTGTATAAAACTGAGTTATGAGCAATTAGCAGCCAACAACTGAGTACACACAGTGCAAGGGATTCTTTTGTCAGTTGTAATCATGTAGAGAACATTTTTGGAAAAAGAAATCTTACATTATTTTGCTTTTTTTTTTAAATTGCTTCTTCTTCCTCATTGAGTTGCAGACTATAGTACATATGCTGGTATGCTATTAAATCTGACGGTGGGTACTTTGAAATTATAGATTTTTCCTCCATTGCTGGTAAGTAATGCTTGACAGAGTAGCAGTGCTATAAAACAAGAGAGGAACAGGTGATGTTGTTGTTGTCGTCTTTCGGCTTTTCCCAGTTAGGGGTCGCCACAGCGGAACTGTGATCCGCTAATGATTGGCAGTAAATTTTCACGAACGCCGAGGTGCCAGCTTGACATTCAACCTGAGGAACAGGTGATGTTGTGCACAAAAAAGAAACAGAAAGATAAACACCAGAGTATTGAAAACATGGACAGAATGCATACAGCAGACAGTATTATCGTACGACAAAAGGTAGAAGCAAAAAAGAGAAGGCTAAAGCGAATCACAAGGAAAGAGAATACGACAGTATATTAAATGAAATAATGGCCAGCTATAACAACAGACTTAGGGGTGGAAATAGTAAAATGAGAACAGGCAACAGAACAACTGTGTCTCCAATGAAAATAATAGGTAGCAATCAAATTCAGGAGGTCAAAGCCAGGCAAAGAGGAATTGAGAAAGAGCCAGTCTGAAATAAGACAGCAGAAGAGAAAATAAGAAACAAATAGTAGATGCTACCACTTTTTTTAATTGTGAAATAGAAGAAAATAAGACGTACAGAGAATTGATGAGACAGAAGTGAGAGAAAGGTATGGAAGTTACAGAGATAAAAGAGCAAAGAAAAACGTTTTCTGCTTGGCAGGGGAAATCACAATAGTAAAACTATACAGTAAGATAGATCCTTACATAGACACCCAGATGGATAATTCTTGTCCTTGAGATTGCAAAGGCTATGGGCCTGCAAAATGTTTACTGAAGGAAGAGCTGCATGAGTAAGTACTGTGCAGCTCAGTACTAAAGCAGTAGGACAATATAGCTGGGGAGGGGTCCTCAGATCTTTAAAATCATAGACATCCAAATGGATACTTCTTGTCCCTTAGTCTGCTGAGTCTATGGGCCTGCAATGTCTTTACCGATGGAAGAGTCCACAAGTACTGTGTAGTAAATTGCCTTTCCAGTCTCTCTTCCCAATGTTTTCTTACCTCCTCTGATTGTTTCTTTCAGCTGTTATGCAGTATTTCATATGCCCTACTAATTATCTTTTTTTTAACAGTGGCTTCTTTTCTAGACTTAACTAAAAACTCCAACAGAGCTAGTACGTAAGGTAACAATTTCAAACAGTGAGTCATGTAACATTTGTTTGTTTGTTTGTTGACATTTATTGACCATGTTAGTCTAACTGAGCCAGAGCCCTTTTTCAGTGGAGGCCCAGGAAGAAAAGCTCCACACAACTATTCCAAACAAATAGAATAGTAAATTCAAAGTTACAGTATGATATAAAAGCATAACCTAATAATGGTGTACATTATTTACACATCAGAAATTATATGCAAGCTTATACCAAAGAATCAAGCAGCAGAATCACTGTAATGGAAGGTTAAGTACATATTCAAGAATACTCTCCCAGGAGTAAGAGTAGGTGATATATGGTTTACTTAAGTAGAACTCAGATGAGTGTACGTTTATAGGAGTCACTTGTCAACTAGTAGCAGAAAATTGAAGTGCAGCCAAAGAGTAGGCATAAGAGGAAGTATAAGGAAGCAGGTAAGCGAGAGGGGGAGAGTAGTGGGTGGGACAATCATGAAGGCTAATTACAGTGACAGATCCATGTACTGTTTACAAAGTTTTTGGTGGCAGTCTTAAATTTTTGTTGGTGATTAATATTTCTAATATCCAGAAGAAGTTTATTCCAAGATTGGGCAGGGGAATAGCTGTATAGGTTTTGTCCTGTTTTGCTTTTGGGTTCATAGATCTGAGGAGGTTTTGGTCGGAGCTTTGGAGAGACCTTAGAGGGATATAGAGAGAGACAAGGGAGGCAATGTCAGGACAGGAGGGCTGGTACAATATAGAATGTATGATCTGAAGCTGAGGGAGAAGCAGCTGGTGAGGAAATTCTAACCAGTTTAAACTTTTAAGAACAAAACAGTGGTGAGAGTAGTTGGTTTGATCTGCAGTGAATCTAGCAGTTTTATTGTAATTGGATTCTAATTTTAATAGGACAGTGGTCTGAAGATTAGTGATGATTTGCAAACCATAGAATAGGCTTGGAAGAAGGTATCCATAGGATAGGGAGATTTTAGCTTTGTTGGACAGAATTTTTTGTTTCTGTACAGAAGTCCAAGTTTTTGGTGGGTTTTCTTGATGTTGTTGAAAATGTGCTTGTCAAATTTGAGCTGGTCATCTATGATGACCCCCAGAAGCTTGTTGTGAGACTCAGCTGTCATAGGTGTATTATTAAGGGAGGAGATTGAGTAGGAAGATTTAAGATGGCTCATAGTTTTGGGAATAAAAAGCAAGAGTTTAGTTTTTTTTTTTTTAGGATTTAGAATCAGCTGATTCTTGGTGAGCCAATTTTCAATTGATAAGAAGGATTTTTGTGTTATAGTATTTATGTCCAAGTGGGAGTAAGGAATGCAATGACTGTGGACAAGACATAAACAGTTGGTTGGTAAAGATGTTAAACAGTAATGGGCCAAGGATAAATCCTTGAGGTACACCCATCTTGACTGGTGGGCAACAGATGTAGAGAGCCATTTAAGCGACTGAAGTTGATCAGTGAGGTAACTAGCAAACCAGGAAATAGTTGAAGTGGGTAGCTTTAGTTCTGAGAGTTTGGCCAGCAGCAGGGGTGTTGGTGACAATGTTGAATGCTTTAGAGAGATCAAGAAATAGGCTAGAGATGAGTTTGTTATTGTCTCTGGCTTGGGATATAGTGTTTATGAAGGATATGAGAGCAGTGGAGGTACTATGTTTTGGGCAAAAGCCATGTTGTGTGGGGTAAGTAAGTTTTCTTGTGAGATGTAATGAAGGATTTGTTTGTGAACACATTTCTCTAATATTTTGGAAAGGGGATGAAATAGCAATTGGCCTGAAGTTGACAAATTCAGAGGAGTTGCTTCCCTTGTGAATGGGTAAAGTATAGAATTGTTTCCAGATTGTGGGAACTTTGGTTTCAGTAAAGGAGCAGTTTATGAGTATGGAGATGGGAGGGCAAGTGAGTTTGCTGCTTTCTGAAAAAAAAGTGGTGGTTATAAATGGAAGTGTAGTAGGCTTTTAGCTTACAAAGCAGGGATTTAATATAGTTGGTAGATACTGTATTCAGAGAGAAGGCCTGAGAGGAACAAGGGGATGTGGCTGGGTCAGGAGTGATGTTAACATTGGAGCTAGAGTTGGTTTGGAGTGATAGTTTGCTGATAGTGTCAATGAAGTAAGTATTGAAGTTGGATGCCGTTTCTTGGGGAGTGTTTGACATGGACTGTGAGATGAGGGGTTGCCTGTGTGCAGAATTTGGTTGATAAAATAACAGAATTTCTTTGGGTTAGATTTATTTATTTATTATTTTAAATTTTTGACCGGGCTAGTCTAACTGGATACATGTCCATTTTCAGTAGAGGGCCGAGGAGATAAGCTCCAATGCAGATGAATGAAAAGCTTAGTAATCAATATACAAAATAAGACTAAATGAAAATATTCATATTAAAACTAGCAGATTTCAGGTACATAAACACAAAAAATAACAGGAAAGATAACTAAATAGCAGAATTATTTATATATAAAAAGAAAAACAATATTGCAGGTTAAACATATTCTGTGAGGATAAACAAAAAATCTTGTAGAGCCAGAATGCTTCTACTATACAGTCTGCAGTTATAGGTCATTTATAAATAGAAAGACTAAGGTCTAGAGAGGAGGCAGGATAAGTATATACATAACGTAACAGGAAGAAAAACAAGTATATTTTTCAGTAGGAAATGTAAAGGGAGATTCTGCATAGTGAAGTTTGGGAGGAAAATAGAATTTATAGGGATAAAATATGGAGTAATTTCTGAGTATTGAGGGCAGGGCAGAGTTTAGTTCAATTAGACAGATAGTTGCGTAGTCAGGTTTAGTACAGGGGCACAACTAGTGTGATCTAAGGAAGAGTTTTAGTCTATTTTTGAAGAGTGATAGATGCGTGTGAGGATGGGGAATTGTTATAGAAGTTTATCTTTTTAGTAAGGTTGCGTAGTTCTTTATGGTGTTGGAGGTGGGAAGGGAGTTTTGTTTTAGATCAGATTCTCCAAGCCTTATCTCTTTTTTGCATTATAGGTACAAGTGGCGAGAGTAAGCCAGGAGGATATAATTGATTTGACTCTAACTGTACGTAAGGGGACAAGGGAGTTAAGAATGTTAAGTAATATGGAATTGAATTTAAGTACTGCATTGTCTAGAGGTAAATGTGTAAGGAAGGACCAGTTTATGGCTGAGAGATGCTTATTTAAGATGTCTGAATGGAAATTGCTGGGTTTTTGTTAGATACCTCTACCCCTTGTCCTCTTATATGTCAGCTAGTTCCTTAGGAACCTTAATAGTTTAGGTTTCACTTTAATGAACCACCCACTGATTGGTCTCCTTAATCCTTTGGAAATGTATGGAATGCTCTTCCACAGAGTGTCTGGAAACAACTAGTTTTAAATACATAAAAAAACACAAGGAATTCATATGTCAATGATTCGACACAGGACAGGCATACCAACAACAAAGTAGTTTGGTGTAGCATCAAACAGACCATCTTACTTCCTTAGCTGACCACCGTACTTGCAGAATTCACTATTTGTAAATATGTGCATTAATTGCTTCTTATACTACCAATTTTGGCATAAAATGTCCACTCATTTGTTAATTATGTCAAATAATAATAAATGCTACTGACACTTTATGCAAAGTATAGCAACTATTTCTTGAATTGGGAAATGCTGTTACACTTTATGTATTGTATATCAGCAATGACTTGCAAACATTTCATCATAGTGGAAGCTTAACTGTGCCACATTTGTCTCTATACCTTTATATGTTCTCTCTATCACAGCTAGCCTAGTACTTACCTATGAACCTATAAGAATACCTAGATTTCTGCTAAATGTGGAAACACTGACTGGGGTGGCAGTATACGGCACAAGTATAAAAGAACTAGTTTGGAGAATGTGACTGACATGCATGTTTATTTGGTGTAGCTCTTTCCAACCTAACACTTCTTCTAGTTGTATAAGTGCCACTGCTGTTCTAACACTGACTAATATCACTACTGAAGTTTAGGCAAAGCTGAGTGATTAGGAGGGCTTTTTCCAGGATGAAGGCTACAGACTGGTATAGAAGTATAGGGAATGAATTCCCAGTACAGTGATTTCAGTGTTTATTGTCACCAAAGTTGTATGAAATATTCTTATGCTCATAGTTGTGGCTGCAGAGGGACAGGCCTTAACTATTGGCTTCACTCTGCTGTTAACAAATAGCATCACAAATAACTTCTCAAGCATACGCATGCCATCCACAAATGTACAGGTAATTAAGTGTCAAAAATAAATTAAAAACTTAAAAAAAAGGAAAGTCAGATGTATATTGGAAGCAATCATAAACCATATACTTATGAAATTTATGGGAGGATCCCATACCATCCCAGCACCTCCCAAACCTCCAGAATACAGTTCCTTTGCATGCTAAACAGCATGGCTCACTATTTTATTTTAAACATAAACTAGATGATTAGCTAGGTATCCACAAATTTAATCTGTGATTGACTGGTGTGGCCTTCCAGAAGAAAATAAGTTTTGAAATAAGAATTGCCTGAGGAGCTTTTTTTCTCTCCAGGTCTCTGCTTGTAAGATCCTATAGTTGATTGTTACTACTATGTTACTAAAATTTAATAAATTGGTTTCTAGTCCAGAGGAGCTTTTCTCCTCGGTTATCTGCTAAAAATGAGCCAAAAGCTCAGCCAGAGTAACCCGGTTAACAAATGTAAAATAAATAAATAAATAAAATAAGTTTTGCCTGAGGCAGGGTACTGGCAATGTGTGAATCGTACTAAAGACCCAGTGGCCTTGAACTAGCTATGAAGAAGGCAAAGCCTTCATATACATATATATATATATATATATATATATATATATATATCTTAAAACTGTTGAAAAAAGCAATGTGGGTTAGAAAGCTAAAGAAATGGGAACATGATGCTTTAGCAAACTGCCTGGGTTAGTCAATTACAAGACTCATTAGTAAATTTTTTTTTCTGTTTGATGGAATCAATAAGTTAATGACAGCCCCTACCTAAATGATCACAGGGCCATAAGATACCTAGTCATATGTACCGTTAAGCAGATAAACTTAAACAGAAACAAGCTTAATAAAATTGTACAAGAATGCACTGCCGTAACTACCAAGGACTGATTAACAGAGTATAGGCAAAGAGAAATGGATGAGGGAGTGGTAAAGACCAACTCTGTTAGAGTTTTAGTTGAATTTAGATCAGAAGCTGCTGTTAAAAAAGGGATAATTAGTTGGGCATATAAAATAATGCATCATAATTATATGAATCAGTCAGAAGACGTTAGAAAAGACAAGGAGAGAATGGAAACACAATATAGAAATGAACAGTAGAAGGACATCTGTATAGCTCTCAAGTATACAACAAAACCTGGAAGATTTCGGATTTTTTTGAACATTAGAGTTTGCAAAGACATGTTTATACCCCAACCAAAATTCAGAGAATTATTCCTCAGGTAGATAGCAAATGCTGGAGGTGAGATCAGAAAGGGGGTGATGATTGAAAACATAATTATTGGAAATGTAATCAGCTGGCAGAATTTAAAAATTCCTTACAGGGTACCTTGTCAGAAATGTTGGAGTTGCAAGTTATCGTAACTAAGGAAATGATTCATTTGAACTGTGATATAGAAACTGAATTGCCTGGCATAGTAAAGCCTTACTAACATTAATGCTGTTGGCTACCAAAAAAACAATTACTACAAAATGGAAACCAAAATCTAAACCAACTGCAAATGAAGTATTGAATTTTATGGAGGATATAAAATAACTAGAGTAAGGGTCATTGAAAAAGGCCAAGAGTAAATTACGTAGAATTAAATGAAATCAGTGGGAACAATACATGCAATATAAGGTTCAGGAGCTGAAATTTCGGGGAAGACAGAACTTGAGCAGTTTATCTGATGCTTGGATGAATGATAAAAGTTAAAAAACATGCATAATACATAAAAAAGAAAAAAACTGTAATGGTTTGTTTTTGTTTTCTATTCATAAGTTCATAGGTATTTACTAGGCTAATGGGCACATTGGCCTTTTTAAGCCTAACCATGCATCCCAAATCTTGGACAAGTTCTGATACCCCTGATAAGTGTAAGCATGGGCCTGTGAGATGTACTATTTATAGGTTATCTGTTTGCATCAGAGACATAGGTGCCAAACCAGGGATGAATTTCAGGTTTCCCACCCAATTGTTCAAGTTGCACTTGAATTGGATTAGGAGGGAACTCTGTTCCATAGATGGGGTAATTTCTGGGATACATACCTATCCATCCAGCAGTTTATATGTACCCATGTTGTTACTAAATACATGTGGAATTAATACTAAATATATGTGAAATCAATAGAGGTGTTAAAACAAATTAGTTTTAAAGGATGTGAGGATATTACTCTGTTTTCCATATAAGGGCAGTTTATTCCATAGATAATTAATGGAATGAATTCAAGACATAGATCTCCATAGAAGAGTCTACAAGATATAGAATGAATACAGAGCAATGGATCCAAGTCTGTCTTTGAAGTTAAGGGTTTTTTGACCACTATTTTTTAGTTAAGACATGTTGGGTCTAATTGTGCAATGTGTCTGTACAGATACATATTAAAGGGGAGACTGTACTATATAACTGTTCTAATTAGAGTAGAGTACAGTAAGACTACAACTTCTTTCAAACCAGGTGAGCTACCTTTAGCTATCAGTTCTGCTAAGTAAAATAATTTGCTGATTAATAGTGTTACATGGTGGTCAAAAGGGATGAGTTGTTGAGCCATGCACCAAAATCCTTGATTACCATATCAGTTTGGAGTGAAATGCTAGCTAAGATGTTACTTAGTTTTTGCCTAATTACTGCATATTTTGCATTTAATGTTAACTCTTTTTCAGTATACCATTGGTTAGTGAGGATTAGGCTTTGCTGTAGTGACATCATATCAAGGAATGATCAGACAATAACACCCAGCTTATAGTCATCAACTGACTTCATTAGCCACTGGTCTAGATTTATGGTTTAGAGATTGTACAAGTGTATTCTAAATAGGATGGGTCCCAACAATAACCCCTGCAGGTACACTGTTAGTTGATTTCTTACTTTCTGGGGTGGCAACTGTTTTAACCATGTGGGTCCTATCTTATAGTCAGTTTACTATTCATCTTACTACATACAGGTCTACATTTGGATGTCTTAGCTTATTTGCAATACCAGAATGGGGGATGGTGTTAAATGTCTTGGACATATATAGATAGGCTGAGTGGATTGAATGACAACTATCCACAACCTCTATGGCCACCTTCTTCTTTAAGTTAAACACCAAAGTAAAAAACACTGACAGTCACCAAAGTCCAACACTGTATGCTGCAAAGCAATAAAGTGAAAAAGAAAAACCAGTGTAGACACCACGTAGAAGAGCATAAAACAGAGCACTTTAATCAAAATAATAAAAACAGATAAGCACTTTCAGGTAAAGCCTTCTTCAGATCTAAAACAAGAAAAATGGAAAATCCATTTATAGAAGCTCGAAACTAATCAAATTTTACGTTGCAACTGACGTCTTTTTAAAACAGGCTTAAGGGGAAACTGGCCATTTAAACCTGGCAACTTATCAGCTTGTAAATCCCTAATCCATCGCAATTCAGCAATTTCTGTATAATTAAAAAGATCTCCACCTCTTAAATCAGAAATGATAATTTGTAAAGCCATAAAAGTAAAACTATGTAACTGAAATTGATTTATATTCTTGGCTAAAGCATTATTGTTTCCTGATAAAATATCTCTGACATGTTGAAGTATTCTTTCTTTAAATTGCCTGTCAGTTTTCCCAACATAAAAGCACAGACATTTATTGCACAATATAAACCGAGTGTCTAGTAGTACAATCCACATATGAAGGTGGGATGTATGTATTGTGGAAAGTGAGATGAATAAAAACATTATTATGGTTAATATATCGGCAAGCTTTACATGATCTGCACAGATAAATACCAGTTCTATGACTCACAGCTCATTTAGTATATGGATAAGAATGACAAAGTCTTTGGTTTAAGTTCCTACAGTTCTTGAATAAAAAGCTTGGTTCTTCTCCAATAATTGCCTTAATTTGTCCGCCCATAATTAATAACTTCCATTTGTTCCTGATGACTTTACAAACATTTTCTGCATCACTGGTATAAGTCATAGTAACATTAACCTTATTTCTACTGAAGTTAGATTGACCTTCTATTTGTCATTGTCCCTTAACATATGTCTTATAATGTTCAGAAAAATAAGGTAGACCTTTTGTCGATCCCAACTCAGTCCTTGTGCTCATTATATTATTCACTTCTCTGGTATGATAGCCACTGGCTAATAATCGTTCAGCAAGATTCTCAGAGGCATGTAAATAATCAACTTCCAATGTATGCAACCTTGATGTCCTAACCAATTGCCCCTTCATTATATTATGATGCACATATCCAGGGTGCATACTGGTTCTATGCAAAATCTTATTTTTCCAACAGTTCTTCCAATGCATTTGAGTGGTGAACCTATTGTCTTTGTCAACAGAAATGCGCACATCCAAAATGTCAAGTGCCACATAAGATGCCTGTGAAGTAAACATAATAAAATCAGTAGTTCCTTCCAAATACAATACAAACTCATCAAGTTGTTCTCTCTTACCACGCCACAACAAACATATGTCATCAACAAATGTTTTATATTATGCAATAAGTCAATGAATCTCATGTACAGGTGCAAGTACCAGATGTTCCTTCCAGTATGCCAACACAAAGTTGGCATAACTATTGGCACAGGGGGTGCCCATCACTACCCCCCATTTCCGCTAAAATATCTGTGTGTTATAAACAAATACATTGTTTCTTAAATAGCTTCCAGTAACATACAGATGATTCATATGGTATCAGCACCATAATCACTGTTGTCCTATAATAAGACCTAATATTTTCAATATATAAGTAACTACTTGGAATTACTAGAGTCATTACTCAAATAATGTCTCTAAAAAGTGCTGGGTGTCCTTTAGCACTGCAGAAGAATGAATCAAAACTTTCTTTAGTTTGCCTTCCACATATAAAGAGGCTGGCTCAGTAACCCAGTCTCTGCCTGCCACAGCTGGTCTAAGTAGCAGGTTTGTCAGATCTTTATGTACTTTGAGTAAACCTGTTATTACAGGAATCCTGGGATATTGTAGATGTAAGAAATCAAAATCCTCTTTCATAATCACTCAAGACATTATCATTTCATAAAATGTATCATTAACATGAACATTCAGTTAACTCTTATTTTATGAACGATCACATAAGTATTACCATCCTGCAGCAATTGCAGCATTTTAAAATCATAATCTTGTAAGTCCATTAAAACCACACTGCCTCCTTTGTCTGCTGGCCTGATAATTACTTGTTTGTTACATTCATGTTCTTTCAAGGCAGACCATTCCTCCTTCATTAAGTTATAAAAACATTTTCTGTGAGAGGTTTTTAATATCTGAGCCATCTCCATTTCATAAACTCTTAAAAAGGTTTGTAAAGTCAGACTCAATGGCGGTACATATGTACTAGGTTTTCTTAAAATAGCACAACTGCTGGTATTATCATCATTGCTATATAACAACTTTAACATCACGTTCCTTGCAAACAATATTAAATCAATTATTATATCAGGTAACTTGGATCGAGTAGCTGAAATATAAGTAAGCCCCTTGTTTAAAACAGAAATGTGTTCCTTGTTCAGAACAACATGAGACAAAATGATAACAAGAGAATTCATATCATTAAAAGGAACCGGAGTATCTGATGTTAAATGGAGAACTTCCTTCTCTTGTGACCTCTGCTCAGAGATCGTACTACCTTCCTCAGCTGAGAAAATTTAACTGGAAGTTGGAGTTCTAAAAAAGGCAGTGTGGATAAAACATTATTTTTGATTTTTGGTCGAGCTCCTAAGTCTCTCGTCTCAGCAGCTTCCTCATTATCTGTTGGCAAATTCAATGCTGGTGATTCATTAGCAATACATTCATTGACTGAACTCACTGCAGTTAAAAGAGCTTGTTCAAAGGTGGATCTCCACCTTATGCATGTCTATTTCAGTACCATTTAAACTCACAACATTCTTATAAAGCTGATTGTTACTTTGTACCCATTAGAAGCAGTCATATCTAAATTGCTTACTTTTGTAGCACCCTGCTGATGGTTTTGTTCTGCAGTTGCAGAAAGTTTAACCTTATCCGATTGTTCATTTGTCGGCCATACAAAAATATTGCCACTTTTGAAATTTTGGTGGGCCCATAATAGTTTCTTAACTTTAGTTTGCTCTTAGTTCGATAAAGAGACACGTTACAATGCATCTCATCTAATCTTCGCCAACAAACCTCAGAGGAACAATGATCAGTCTCAATCTTCTCCTGCATGCTCTCAATCCTGCTAATCAAATCCTTTTCTAGAGGTGAGAAAAAAATCAAACAGTAGCCACATGTAGTTAATACTCACCTCCAAATTCAGAGCTTGCCATTTCACAAGTAAGTCGGGGTATTTATTCCATAAGCTGGCATAAGTAGAATCCTTAAACCCAAAGGTATAACTTGATAATGAAGGCAAACCTCCAAATGGAGGCATTGCCATTGCATTTGTTTCATTTTAAAAAGTTCATGTTCCAATTCCTTTAAAGCTTCCATAAAAGCAGAACTGTCAGCAGGTGAGGCATTACTATAAGTACTTATACTGGCAAAATTAAAACTCAGCAAAGGAATGGACTCAGTCAGTGTTAATTTGTTGAATGCAGTTTGATTCACATTCACTTTAGGATGGTTATCCAACTCTGTTATGTGTCCCTCTTCTACGTGGTGTCCACACTGGTTTTTCTTTTCTTTAAGTTGACATGATTTTCCGTTGACAAAACCAGACCGCTGAGGGTATAGGTGTATGATAGTTCTGACATCAAAGTTTATTAAGTCAGATATGATGCTTTTCTTGGCCTTCCAGATTAGACTAGTTAGACTGATAACCTTGAAGTTCCCTAGTTCTGTGGTGGGGCCCTGCCTTAGGAAGGTACATTGCAACAGCAGTTCTCATTACTGGAGGGGCATAATCTGTGGCTAAGCTTAGGTTGAACAAATTTAGAAAGGATTCCATAAGGGCATGTTTGATGCCATGTATTAATTATCCAGGTAAGTTGTCTGGACCCTTTCAAGTTTTATTTTTGGGTTTTATGAGCACCATTAGGATGTGTTCCATTTAGATTTTATGTGGTATCAGTGTTTCATGGATAGTGTGACACCCCAACACTGGACCAGGATCCTCAATCCTCAACATTGGCAACAGTGGGAGATGTACACTGGGAAAATGACTAGTACGTACACCAAATGCAGTTGTCTGCATCAAGTGCACTTTCCCTTAATTGCGCACAGAGACCACATTCAGTCTGGGGCTGGTTTCTCCCTCTTTCTCTAGATCCCCAATAAGACTCCCCACTGGCACAGTTATAGAGTTGAGATCTCAGCTGAGTGGCCAAGCCAAGACTTCCAGCACCCTCTCTGTCCAACCAGTGCTTCATGTCCCTGCCCAAGTAGCTGACACACACACTCTTTGAGGCTTGATTTACACACACACACACACACACACACACACACACACACACACACCTGGGAAAGGCTGGCACAGGTTTACTAGCTATGCACCATTTTGCCCAGACTATAAGGTAGTTATAATTGCCATCAGCCAACTTCTTATCAGCTACTTTAACGTCCTTAATAAAGGGTATAATATTAATATTAATACAAATGGTAGTTTGACCAAGACCAAGGCTATTAGGAGTGGCCCATACAGTGTCACCAAATAAATATGCAAGTACTCTCACAACTTAAATATCTCTAGACAGATCAACCACAAAGAAAGGTTGAAATATATTTAATAATAAATAATAAAGGAACAAGAAAATACTCAGTATATATCCACAGTGGCATCAGAGTTCAAAATCACAGGAAATATTTAAAACAACATTGCAGGACAGTCTCAAATAAATAAAGAAAAAATATCTAAACTAGCCTTCACTATAATCCTGACTGTATCTAAGAGAGTTACTATACCCTAGAAACTTACTTATAGAGCAAGACAGATGTTGTGGTGAATGGTTCATGTCAGACCCAAGACTGAATACAGAATACCCTGTCTCTCTAAGAGACTCCTCAAATTAATGTCTCAAATATTTATTACTGCTTGGGTAGATTGCAGAATGACATAATTTCTTGTCATCTGACTCTATCCCAGTAAAACCCCTACTGCTGGGAGCTGGCAGTATTTAGCATCTACCTGTGACAATACATAGACCTCAGAGATGCTGGATGTCATAAAACAATTACATTTCTTCACACTTCAACACTAGTAATTATTTCACCTTAGAGGCAGTACAGAAAGAACCCTAGTTTTAGACATTGTGTCTCCTTGCTGCACTGAAATTGAAAGATACCATCTTTCATTGCGTAGCCATAAAGTAATTTAATTTCATCTATTTTTCTGAAGTTAACCTCCTGCAGTCAAGTTTCCACTGTTAAAATATATACATTTAAAGAATTACAGCAGTGCATGTACATGTCTGTTCTATTCTAGTAGGACACACTGTGGTTACATTTCACCCATTGCAAAAACCTTTTAAACACACACTTTTGTACCATCAGTTTGATATACACATGACATACATTTCTAATACATTTGTAACACAAGTATTGTATATAAATCATGTTGCTATTCACAAATGACATACAAAATTCCAGATAGCTGTGCTGGCAGTATCCCCCTTTGTCACACATGGATTTGTGGAGTTTCAGTGACTGTTTCCTGGATGAAATTAGCACTAAACTTGTGTGCAATAATATTTTCTATGTCCTGTTGGTTTTGAGTGAGTGATATTAACTTGGATTACTTCAAAACACTTGTGGGTGTTGTTTCTTAATTATCTGGCATAATTAAAGAATAATTTATAACAGTCCTTGGCTTCAGATGATAATTACAGTTAATGTTTAAATTTGCTCTTCTTTTTAATAGCTTTTAGTTCTTTGCTGATCCTTTTGATACTCTTTAATGTAGGCTGATTTACATTTATTACAGGACATTAGAAGCTTATTTTTCATTTTCTTTTGTTGTAGAGCTTATTTGTACTGGTGGACACCCATGGTGGTTTGTTTTTATTTCCTAAATATGTTTGCTTTCAATAGGGACTGCAAAATCTAAGCACTTTTCCAGGAGGAAGTAGAGCTGTCATTATTGCAAAAGTAGTAGCTGAAGCTACATGGAGACTGATGATAATACAACTACATTTTGAGACTCATTTTAGAGCTTTGAGTATTTTTTTTCCAAGTTCTTAAATTCATGGGGTGGGGGTAGGGAATTTAAAGGAGAAGGTTACTAGTTTATGGCTGAATTTAATCAGGATTGGGAAAGTTTATAGGTGAGAAGTATGATGTGAATGCTAGAAGTAAAACATGGTGATGTTAATGGGAGTTAGTTAAAGAAATGTATCCTTATGGCTAGGGTATGGTAGAGAAGTTAAGATTTTTGAGTATGACTAGTAATGTCAGGTTAAGTTGGGGATAGAAATTAATTTGATTGTAGTTTCCATGGTACAGAGAGATAATATGATTGTTGTGGCTGGTACAAAACTATGGAAGGCACTTTGTGATTGGATTGTGGTAAATTAGGAAAGGAATACATGGAGAATAAGGGGCAGTGTGTGGCATTATGGGTAGGATAGGGGAGCAGTGGAAAATGGAGCATTCACCTCCTGGAGGGTAGGTGTCCAGGAACAATCTGTGTAATTTGAAGTAAAGCAACACATCAGGTTAAGCTAAATATGTGAGGAAAATTGTGTAGATACAAGTCAAGAAAGCTAAGTACAGTGTGTGAGCTGTAAGTAGCATTTCCTGAGAATGTGTGCCTCGGGGAGTGGAATCTTGGTATACTTGTCTATTTTAGAAAAAAAGACCAGTACTATATCACTTAACCTGCTCATTAGACCTTGTTGGAAAGCGATGGGGATGGAAAGAATGATGAGAGAGTATGGGATGAGGACAATATAAAGCACAAGACATGGAGTATGAGGGGAAATAGAAAGAAAACTCAGACTTTACTCCAGAATCAAGCAGTAGGGCCTCAATGGGAGTAGCATAGGCTAACCCCCCTCCCACCAAGAGAGCACCAAAACAATGACATAAAAAAAGGAATCCCCTTAATGCAGGACTGCAGCTCAGGGAAAAGAAAATGCTGGCTCAAAGCTGGAAGTGGATTAATAAGTGCCTGAAGCTAAGGAGAAATAAACTTAAGCAAGGGAAACTAAGGGTTAGTTCTCTTAAAGCATGCAGTAACACTAACAAGAGACAGGAAGAGGCAAATAATGGCAGTAGACAGTCTAGATAAATGTGAAGGAAACATAAGAGAAATAAATAGTTGAGGATTAAAAGCAGTCCAAAAGGACTGGTAAGGAGTAAATCTCAGTGTCTTTTGGGAAGCAGAGAGTAAAAGCTTTCTAGCAGGATGTTTGTTGAGGAGGATTGCTGACTGTAGAACTATTGTTTACAAACTTGAACATTAAGTGCTTGTCTGTAGACTAGTCACAGTGCAGGCTAAAATACATGCACAAAGGACTGACTGCCCAACACTTATTTAAATCATAAGGGCAGTAATGATAGAAAGTTTCTGTTCAAAGTAAATGATGAGTGGGTATAGCAAACATGCACTGTCTTTTGGATGAGCATACTGTGTGTATGTTTTAGGGATGTTGTGAACCTCCCCTTGACAAAATAGGAGACATATACAAAGTTCAAGATAAATCTTAGGGTGGGATGAACTACATGTATCATAAAATTGCCTATATTAAATGCATTGTTGATGTGTTTTCTTAAGAAATATGAAATTATTTTATGAAGTTACAGTTAAGGTGATGGGGGAACCTCACTTAGAAAATCAACCACCTTAACAGCATATCATCTGAAGGCAGCAAACAGTGCAATTTTGATAATACCCTTGCAAACTGAAAACACTTAACTTTCATCAAAAGGCTATTTTAACACCAGTGCAACAAAGAAATTTGCTAAAATAGCTCTAAATCTCACAAGCAGTTTAAATCTTTAATCTGTTTGTTGACTTGCTTTCTAATTTAATGTTATGACTGAGTTTAGGTGGCTACAATAGTGTGGATTAGCAGCACATTTCACATGAACAATATATTTTCCTTTTCCTCATGTGATATATTTATCCACTATATGCAGCTGTGGTGTGCGCACATGTATGCGTGTGTTGAGGTTATGTGATGTATAATGCAAAACAGGCATTAGTATCTGTGTTTGTGATGTGTTGGCAAACTTTGTGTGCATGTGTGTATGTTGGAGCTGTAGAGTTTGTCCTTGTGTGGTGTGTTACTCATGTGGGTGGTTGTCAGTGTACAGTGTCCGTTGGGATGGTAGTATGTTGATGAGCCTGAGATGCTTTGTTTGGTCCCTTACAATTGCAGCATTAATTTATTGACAGATGCACATTACATTGTAAGTACATTGTTGGTATGTGCCCATTTGTTTGCCACATGGTATCATTGCTCTGACCCTACCTCTACAGGGGGTTATTTGACCTACTGCCTTAAAAGCATGTGTAGTCTTTGGTTAAAGGACTATTTTATATCACAAATAAACATTTCATATAAATGACCACGACTCAGTATTATGTACACAAAAAATGCAGATGCACATTTTATAAGTCCATTATGACACTTGGGAGAGTGCATGGCACACGTCTTGTTGCATGTGCAAAGACTGCATGTGCCTTTTTGTGTGCAAAAATGTATGTATCATGAACGTCCCTGTTGCAGCCCCTTGTGACCTTTTTAGATATGTAATATACATCATTGGACTAGGCCAATGTGGTTTGCATTTGTGCATTGCTGTGATCCAGAAGGCTATTCCCCAGTGAAGATTCAACAAACACTGTGGTAAACATTGAATGTGCTAGCACTGAGCACAGCATTTTGCCATTTTTCATTTTTTAGCTAGACATAAGTATATTTATGTACAAACACACCATCTTGACTGCTCCAATACATTGTAGTGGTTTCTGACCTGTGACTTGAACTAAAAAAGTAGCCAGCCTTTTATCTGCCATCATAAATCCTTGAGTGGCAGTCACCTCACAGCTGAGGTAGCAATGCTTCCAACAAAATAAATCTGTGATTAAGTTTTTTTTGTCATCACATCACTGTATTTTTGTATTATTGTTGTATGAACATTTGCAAAAACATTGCTTGATCAGAACTGGTGGAGAACATATTTCATTTACCAACTAACAGCAATAATCAAAATCAACTCCATGGCCAGACAACAGAGGGGAAGCATATTAGTCTAATACAAACAGCAACATTGCTATGCCTGACAATCTAGTCTTTGATAAATAATAACAGATGATTTTGACCTGTTGTATTCAAGCATTTGGAATCCTATCAATTAGTTGTGACTGACCTGTAGAGAAATAATTTTCTTGTATTGCATGTCACATTTACACCCTGCCACTGATTAGCCTGCTCCTCCTGTCATAGTTTAAAATTACTGGTGTGTATGAAAAAACCTAGTATCAAAGCAGTAAAACAGTTACTAACATGAACTGAGGAGCAGAGTTTTTTACATAACACACCTAAATAGCAGGTTACTTTTCTGATGTGAACAGTTACACTAGGCAAACTTGGAGAATGTTTATGGAATACCACAGGTCTCACAGCACCAGCCTTCATGACGAGAGAAGATACTGACCTTAGAAAACTAGACAAAGCAATATACATTAGCCTAACTGGCATTTTACTGCCAAAGATAGCTCATGGTCAAATTTAGCATCTCACTCCCTGTACAGAAGACACTGGAATTCGTGCTAGTAGTTTATCACACTAAGTAAAGCTCAAATGTGCCTTCCACCACTGTAGGCAACTGAGCCTATTTTGTTTATTTATTTAATTGTTAAAGGGGTAGGCGGACTAGTCTGGAGACCTCTTTCCACTGTGACCTGGATCATTTGGCACCAAGAAATAAGAACAAATTACACATAGTAGATGTATAAAGCATGAAATGAAGTGCAATGTATCAGGTGGTAATTATGGGAACTATAGAAGACAAGCTAATCTTAATCTTAATAACTGTGATAATTATTTAGGCTCAATGACTAGGCAGTTGCATTACATTTTTAAAAATGAGGTCTGTATTGTGTTTTCTTCTTATCACTGTCATAAGAAAAGAATGCAATATTTCTTTGAAAAATTCACTTTTCCTCAGATTTGCTTGAAGGCCATATTCATTTGCTTATTTCAGTGAGCATTCCAGTATTTCAGCATGCCTGTATCCTGTCTTTCAAATAACTGCCATAGAACTCAGAATATAATGAGTTCTCTGTGTGCCTCTTACTATGTGGTCAATGGCCCTTTGTTGGATAGCTGGCCTGCTATAAAAGAATTTCTGATAAATGGTGGCTTTAGGGCTAAAGACATTTGTGTGTAGTGATTCTCAGATATAGTATGGAAGCCCTTCTGCTTCTAGCTATGGATCTTGCCAAATCACTTCAGCCTACCAGAGCAACATAAATGTCATCCATTACTGACAAACAGGATTGATAATGACTGTAGTCATCATTTACCCCTAAATAAAAACATCTCTGAGTGTTCCTACTATCCATATTTCATTAGAAATGTCATACAGGAAGTTGTACGCTTTCTGATCACCTCACATGAAATCATGGCTTATGTAAGTCAGTATGTGTCTATAACTGTCTTAATTAATGTTTAATTAATTAAAGCCGATATTCTCAGTGTTTGCTTAGATATATGACTAGTAATCTAAAAACAGCCCTTTAATGATTGTAAGGGAAGATCTTTAAAACACATATAAGTGTCTTATATGTACAGGGTACAGGGTAGAACCCAGAAAATGTATACATTTTTAAATGCAACACAGGATGGTGAAGGGTATGATGATATGAATGTGAGTACAAAATGAACATTTCTTTCTGTGCTGTTGGATAGTGTTTGTGGCACCTTTAGGAACTTGGGAGTTTTATTTCCTTAAAGTACAAGTTCTGCCCTAGTGTCCATATTTTTGTGTGACTTTACGATCTTAAAAACACATTTTAATTTCATATAACAGCCTTTTATTTAAACATCATTTGACATACATACATGTTGTTTGCATTGCAGCTCTTGACTTGATTTCACAAAACCAGCCATTGCCAAGTGGAGCTGAACTACTTTGGTGGTCTATCAAACAAAAATATTCCTCTGTTCATCTGGCTGTTGTATTCAGTGTAAGCGTTCATTGCAATGATTGGGAACAATGTGCTCACCTAAAAAAATTAATATTGTGACCCCTTCCAAACTCCAGAGTTAAATAACTAGTCCTTAAGTCCCAAACACAGCTAATACATTATCAAGTCCCTTTGCAACTGCTTACCATCTATTCTCGGTGTTACCAAAATCATACAAGAAAAAGATAAATAAATAAAACAAACAAAAAAAAAACACAGCACCATGTCTCCACAGAGGAAATTTAATAAATGTTAAGTGCTTTTGTCTTGACTAATCAATGTAATTTGAACATGAAAGTAAGCTTTAATTTTCTGATCCTGGCTTCTTTCTTCTCTTCTTTCCTGATTTGGGAGGGTCTGATTTGCAGACATTGTAATGATGTTTTGATATTCTGAAGAAGTCTATTTGATAGTCAGGACAAAGTGCTTAATATTTATTACATTTCTACTGTGGAGATGTGGTGTATGTTTATTTTTATTTGTGTGAGTTTTTACACATTTGGGATATTGGTTTCACTTTTATTTGTCTATTCTGAAAAAGATAGTGCATCAAACCATAACAGTGCATGTTCAAATGATCACTGCTGCAATAGCCTTTGCCATGTGACTTATATCCTGCCAAGAATATAACAGCTGGCCAGCTTCCAAAGCTTCAGGGTACTTTCAATGCACCCAAGCCATTAGTCAGCTTGAGACGAGAGACTGAAAACACAGGTTTGGCTGCCATGATCTTCAAAGCTTTCATACCAACACAGAGAGGGAGGCTGAGTCCTGAAAGGACAATAATAATAACAACAACAAGATAAGTGTTCACACCCTGCCATAAACAGCACATCAAAAAACAAGAGGGATGGAGGGAGCAGCTACTGCAGCAGTGGTCATTCAAATATCTACTTCTTATTCTACTTCTTTCGGCTGCTCCCATTAGGGGTCAGCACAACAGATCATCTGTTTCCATTTCTTTCTGTCCTGTGCATCTTGCTCTGTCACACCAACCACCTGCATGTCCTCTCTCACCACATCCATAAACCTTATCTTAGGCTTTCCTCTTTTCCTGTTACCTGGCAGCTTCATCCTTAGCATCTTTTTCCCAATATACTCTGCATCCCTCCTCGGCACATGTCCAAACCAACGTAATCTTGCCTCTCTGGCTTTGTCTCCAAACTGTCCAACCTAGGCTGACCCTCTAATATGCTTATTCCTAATCCTGCCCACCCTCGTCACACCCAGTGCAAATCTTAACATCTTTAACTCTGCTACGTCCAGCTCTGACTCCTGCCTTTTTGTCAGTGCCAGTGTCTCCAACCCATATAACATAGCTGGTCTCACTACCCTCTTGTAGACCTTCCCTTTCACTCTTACTGGTACTCTTCTGTCACAAATCACACCTGACACTCTTCTCCACCCACTCCATCCTGCCTGTGCTCTCTTCTTCTCCTCTCTTCCACACTCACCATTACTCTGAACTGTTGATCCCAAGTATTTAAACTCATCCACCTTCACCACCTCTACTCCCTGCATCCTCACCATTCCTCTATCCTCCCTCTCATTCACACACATATATTCTGTCTTAGTCCTGCTGACCTTCATTCCTCTTCTCTCTAGAGCATATCTCCACCTCTCCAGGGTCTCCTCCACCTGTTCCATACTCTCACTACAGATCACAATGTCATCTACAAACATCATAGTCCACGGGGACTCCTGTCTGATCTCGTCTGTCAACCTGTCCATCACCACTGCAAATAAGAAAGGGCTCAGAGCTGATCCTTGATGTAATCCCACCTCCACCTTAAACGCATCCATCACTCCCACCACAGACCTCACCGCTGTCACACTATCCTCGTACATATCATGTACCACTCTTACATACATCTCTGACACTCCCAACTTCCTCATACAATACCATAACTCCTCTCTAGGCATCCTGCCATATGATTTCTCTAAGTCCACAAAGACACAATGCAACTCCTTCTGACCTTTCTCTGTACTTCTCCATCAACACTCTCAGAGCAAACATCGCATCTGTAGTGCTCTTTCCTGGCATGAAACCATACTGCTGATCACTAATCATCACCTCCCTTCTTAACCTAGCTTCCACTACTCTTTCCCATAACTTCATGCTGTGACTGATCAATTTAATCCCTTTGTAGTTACAGCTCTGCGCATCACCATTATTCTTAAAAATCGGTACCAAAACACTTTTTCTCCATTCCTCAGCTATCCTGTCACTTTCCAAGATTTCATTAAACAATCTAGTTAGAAAACTCCACTGCCATTTCACCTAAACACCTCCATGCTTCCACAGGTATGTCATCTGGACAAACAGCCTTTCCATTCTTCATCATCTTCATAGTTGTCCTTACTTCCTGCTTGCTAATCTGTTTCACTTCCTGATTCACTATCTGCACATCATCCAACCTTCTCTCCCTCTCATTCTGTTCATTCATCAGCCCCTCAATGTACTCTTTCCATCTGCTCAACACACTCTCCTCACTTGTGAGTATGTTTCCCTCATTATCCTTTATCTCCCTTACCTGCTGCACATCTTTACTAGCTCGGTCCCTCTGTCTAGCCAATCGGTACAGGTCCTTTTCTCCCTCCTTAGTGTCCAACCTTTCATACAACTCTTGATATGCCTTATCCTTAGCCTTCGCCACCTCTCTCTTTGCCATGCACCTCATCTCCTTATACTTCTGTCTACTTTCTTCATCTCTTTGACAATCCCACTTCTTCTTCACCAACCTCTTTCGCTGTATACTCTCCTGTACTTCTTCATTCCACCACCAGGTCTCCTTGTCCTCCTTCCTCTTTCCAGATGTCACACCAAGCACCTTTCTACACATCTCCCTTACTAGCTCTGCTGTAGTTACCCAGCTATTTGGTAAGTCTTCACTGCTACCCAGTGCCTGTCTTAACTCTTCCCTGAACTCCACCTCACAATTACCCTTTTTCAATTGCCACCATTTGATCTTTGGTGCTGCCCTCACACTCTTCCTCCTCTTCTTGATCACCAATGTCATCCAACAAACCACCATCCTATGCTGCCTAACTGCACTTTCCCCTGCCACCACTTTACAGTCTCCAATCTCCTTCAGACTGGCCCTTCTACATAAGACATTATCCACCTGTGTGCATCTTCCTCCACTCTTGTATGTCACCATATGCTCCTCCCTCTTGTTAAAATATGTATTCACCACAGCCATGTCCATCCTTTTCGCAAAATCCATTACCATCTGACCTTCTGCATTCCGTTGCTTAACACCATACCTACCCATCACTTCCTCTTCCACTCTGTTCATCACCACTCTCTCACCCTTGGGTACAGTCATCACCATTTCATCCAACTCACTCCAAAATTTTTCTTTCTCATCCATCGCACACCCAACTTGTGGAGCATATGCACTAATAACATTCATCATTACACCATCAATTTCCAGCTTCATAAAGATCACTCTATCTGACACTATTTTCACCTCCAAAACACTCTTAGCATACTGTTCCTTCAGGATAACCCCTACGCCATTTCTCCTCCCATCCACACCATGATAAAACAATTTGAACCCTCCTCCGATACACCTAGCCTTGCTCCCCTTCCATCTGGTCTCTTGCACACACAATATACCAACCTTCCTTCTGTCCATCATATCAGCTAGCTCTCTCCCTATACCACCTTATGCCAACATTCAAAGTTCTGACCCTCACTACCACAGTCCTAGCCTTTACCTGCCTTTGGGCATGCCTTCCCCTTCTCCTCCTTTGGCCAACAGTAACCCAATTTCTGCCAGCACCCTGTTGGCCAACAGTACTGGTGGCAGTCATTGTTAACCCGGGCCTCGACCGATCCGGTATGTATATCTGTACTGTTGTCCGCATGTATGATTTGGCAAAATGTTACGCCGGATGCCCTTCCTGACGCAACCCTCCCCATTTATCCGGGCTTGGGACCGGCACAAGGAAATGCACTGGCTTGTGCATTGCCACTGGCTGGGTTCATTCAAATATCTTTTGATATGGTAAATTTACTTACATAACTGTACTATATCTATCATATTGATCACTGCTGCAGGAGCCATAGCTATATGAGTAGATTACCCTAGTTTACTACATTTGGGAGGTTGTTGGGAAAAGGTCCAGGAGCCCCTGGAGAATGGTCCTAGCAAAGGCATGCATATAGTTGATGCACTGAACAACATTTATCTAAGTGGAAGCAAGTAAGAATTACTAAACCATGACTTTTAAGTGATATCAATCATTCTCAACCTTCCAGCTAAAAGGTTGCAAAGATTTTTGAATTGTGCAGAGATTGATAAAAAAATGCAGTAGCTGGGAGACATGATGCTGTTAGAATGGTCTGACAGAACAAAAGAATGTTTCAGTGCATATGTTGACATACTGTACATGTCACCATATCACTACTTGTGTAAAAGTCTGTGGTTCAAATCATTTAGAGTAATAATTCCTAATCAACTTAAAGAAAAAGTGCTGGAGAGCATGTATGCAGCACATGTTGGAATTGGAAAGTGTTAGGAAGAGGCATGAGACATTATGCTTGGCAAGGCATGTCTCCTCAGATATAGAGCATGGTAAAAATCTGCCGGGTATGCAAGATTTTTAACAAAAGTAATGCGAAAAAAGAAATGATTCGACATAAAATTCCAGAAAGGACATACCATAAATTTATTATTGGCTTGTTTTCATTGTTCAAACAACAATCATATCATTATATTTTTATGTGCATCCTTACTCAAAGTATTCAAAAGTGTCTGAAAAGAGAAACACCTTATCTAATTCTGTCATTATGTCACTCTGAATATTATTCTGTAGATATATAATTCCAAGTATCCTTTTATTAGAAAATGGTCCTCAGTATGTAAGTCACAGGTATGACGATTTTACTCAAAAAAGGGAATTTCAGCACTTTACCAGTCCAAGGTATCCACAATCCATTGGTTAAGTGGGAAGAGTCATCCAAAACAGAGCCAGACCGTAGTCAAATGGGACCCTAGGCAGGGAAATGGACCAAGTTCCCCCCCCCAGCCTTTCTAGTGTCGCATTACATGTATCTCTTACCTTACTTACCGTAAACAGTACTAAAAACTGTTAGTAGGCATAATATTTTCTTTTTTACTTTTGAAAATAAGGCAGAGATATGGATTTCATTTAAAACGTTTAATTTAAATATCCTTTTTTGACCAGGTTAGTCTAGCCTAGTAGTGTTTTGTCAGGGGAGACCTTTGGTGTTATTTTTACATCTAGGGAAAATTTGGTTAGGGCAATGAGGAACTTCACTGTACTACCATATTTCCCCGAAAATAAGACCAGGTCTTATACTCTTTCCCCCACATTATGGCTTATTATCAGGGGATGCCTAATTTACCCCTGTACAAGATAATACATTTACTCATTTATTCATGTACAAAAATTGACATTTATTCATGTACACAAATCAACATTTATTCATGTACAAAAATCAACATTTATTCATGTACAGAAATTGACATTTATTTAGTACTTTTCTGTTGGGCAGCAGTTCTATGTAATGCATTATCAGTTGTGTGAGAATTCTACATAAACAGTGCAACAAACATTTCAACTTCAGAATTTTTACACCTTGGCTTTCACAGTGCAATATTTCATGCTTAACAGAAAGTGCAGAAAAATCTCAGTACATGTGTATTGTAGGAGGGGAATAAAACTGAAAGCAGACGCAATCCATTGTGTTGCCCCGATAATGGAAAAGTTATTCAAATACAGTCATGTTATCTTCTTCTGGAACATTGTCATAAGTCTCCAACCCACAAATTCTGGCCTGAATTTCTTGTGACTCCATTTCCTGTAGAACCATTGGCCCCAATCTGTCATACCTAGCAATAGTGCTCTCCTTAAATGAGCACTGCTTGTCCAAGTAGCCTGCTCATAGTGCATTGGCAACACAGCTGTCAGTGATTTTATCCCATTAATTTTTCACACGAGTTATGACCTCTTGCAGGGTAGGCTTCACAAAGTTTCCACGCTGATTTCTCTCCATTCTATTTTCAATGTAGTCATTGAGTTCCATGCGTAAATGGTCCTTGAATGGCTTCTTTATTGCAATATCAAGAGTCTGGAGATAGGCATTCCTGCGGGAATCATTATTTGATCTATACTTTTCCGTGCAAGGAATTTCGTCATGTCTTTAGCTCGGTGAGTGCTGGCTGAATGCCAGACTAGCAGACCTCTTTCGCTACCTAGCAAAACAAGTGGCAGCATTACGTGGGGCCATAGGACATGATGCAAAAAATTGTGAACCAAAATGTTATATATCTAAAAACAGTGGGACATTTGGGGGGAGGGTCTGAAGAAAAAGAAAATGAAGTAATTTTGGGCATAACAGATGAAGTATTAGAACAAGGTAAAAAGGATAACATTATAGAAAAGAAATTAGAAGTAGAAGAAATGGCAAAAAAGATAGCAACATTATTGATGGAGAACAAATGATACAAAAAGATAAAGTGAAGGAAGACTTAAATACAGAAAATACTGAAGAAGAAGAATCAGGTTTAAGTGAGAATGATGACGTTAAATGAAACATAGTTAAACAAAAGAGAAATTCAGTTAGTAAAAGATTGAAAAAAAGGAAAAGGAAGCATATAGAAGATTTAAAAAAAAGAAAGGGAAAGGATGTGTACACATTATTTAAAGTAGAGTTACGTGTAAAGTTTTGTCACTAAAAGTTAATAGTATTAAGAAGCTGGAAGGATAGGTATTTTGGAATGGTGTAAAAAGCTAGATAGTAATGTTGATAAAGTAAAAACAAAGGCAAAGGAGCAAACCTATGCAGAATAGCATTATGCACATAAACAAAATTTCAGTCCAATAAACAGAGGTTCCATAAAAGTCCAATAAAACGTTTATTCTGAATGTAAAACAGGTAAGCGCTTTTGCCAACAGGCTTTCTCAGACCATTAACAAAGGACACAAGCACCACTTCTCCTTATATATCCTATTAATCGATTATGCAAATAATGAATGACATCATTGCCTACATTAAAATATGCTTTAAAAGGGAAATATAACTCTCAGAAGGTTGGGAGGGTGGCCTAATGGTTAAGGTGTTTGCCTTGCAAGCACAAGGTGCAGGGTTTGAGTCTCACAAGGGATAATTAGCTAGGCTTAAAATGGCTCTCAAGGGCAATTAGCTTAGTACTAACCTATGACAACTATATATATATATATATATATATATATATATATATATATATATATAAAACATTTCTTACATATTATATCAAAATACTAAATAACAATAATTAATACTAGAAATTCTTATATAAAAAGGATATACATAAATAAAATGGACAAAACACATATTATCTCACAACTGATTTCCTATTCTTCAAAACCAGTTTAAGAGAGATTTTATCATTCAAACCTGGGCTAATGTATGCCCTGACTTTGATGATCCATCTCATCTCAATTCTTTCAGTGTAATTTCTAATATCTCCTCCCCTCATACTCGCTGTATTGACATGGAGGACCATAAACTTGAATGTGTGTAAGCTATCAGTTTCAAGGACATGCTTAGACAATGCATTAGTACTAGATTTAATACGTATCTGATATAAATGTTCTCTTATCCTGTCCCTAAGCCTTCTGTCAGTTTTACCGACATAGAAGGCAGGACAGGATATACACTGAGCAAGGTATACTACATGTTCCGTGTTACAGTTGGCTTCCACACCACTTATAAAACATTGAGATGTAACCCGATAAACAAACATAGTATTTTCAAGTATGAAATTACAGAAATTACAACTGTTGCATGGAGAGGTACATTTAAGTACAGAATCAACACTGTGAGAATCAAAAGTCCTAGGGTAACACAGAAGCTTATGTAAATTCTTCTTGTTCCTGAATAGAAAATGGGGGTTGTCACCTACTACCTCTTTAATACATGGGTCAACAGTGAAAACCACCCAGTGTCTCTGAATAATGTCTTTGACATTCCCAATGTCATGTGTAAAAAATAGAGGAAATTTCTGAACAGATATGTCAGTATTAATAGTTGATATTGATTCTTGTCTCATTCGATATATATTAATACCCATCTCTGAGAAATATGGACAAGCTACATCAGTTCTATTATGTTCAATTCCTTGAGTCCCATCAAGGATTTCATCAGATTTATATGGCCTAGCTATTAATCTCTCTTTCAAGTCATTTAATTCCTTATCATAGCCCTCTTGAGTGGGATTGAGCTGGAGGCCCCAATAGCTTGTCCCTTGATAATGTTTTTAAAAACATACCTAGGGTGCATACTCCACCTATATAATAATGTATTCTTGTAACAGGATTTCCTGTGAACACCAGTGTTCAATCTTTCTATAAAAACATCTAAGAAAGTAATCCTAGATGTTGATTCTGTCATGGTAAATTTCAAATAATGTGTAAGGGAATTGACCTCTTCATAAAAAGTGTACAATTCTTTATTACTGCCTGTCCATAGAAAAAAGATATCGTCCACAAAATGTTTATAAAAAGTGACATATCTCTGAAACCTGGGTAGAACAAACAAGTTCTCCTTTTCCCAATGAGCCACGAATAAGTTGGCGTAGCTATTGGCACAAGATGTGCCCATAGCCACGCCATCTTTCTGAATGCACAAATTCTCATGGAACAAAAAGAGTTTATTATTCTCCAGTACAATTTCCAACAAAAGGCATAATATATCCACTTTAACAGAACTAAAATCAGTTTGTTGTATAAGGTAATTATAAATACACTCTATACCTTCCTGATTTGGAATAACTGTATAGAGAGATTTAACATCTAGAGTCACTAAAATAAAGGGGGCATCATCTTTCACTGTTTCCATCCTCACATACAAATCTAATAAAAACTGTTTTGTATCTCTTAAAATTACAGAATTCATATCTACTATGGGCTTTAACATCTTCTCATTGTATAACAATATTGGTTCAGTAACCCACCCTCTACCAGCCACAATAGGTCTCATAGGCAGATGAAGAGGGTCCTTGTGTACTTTAGGCAGGCCCTGGATGGTGGGGTATCAATGGATTATCAACTCTAAAGAACTTATATAGTTCTAAACTGATCACATGACTCTTAACTAAATCATCTAGGGTATCATAAAGCCTTAAAACACATGCTTGAACATCATCAATGTGTATAATTGAATAGAATCTATTCTCAGCAAGCATTTCGGTCATCAAATGATTATATTCATGCATATCCATCACTATAATGGGGCCACCCTTGTCTGCTGGCCTAATAATGGTGTTATGACCATTTCTGAGTCTTTGTAAGGCTAAATTATGTCTGCATATTAAATTATGGCAATATCTTATAGAAATGAGAGAATTTTATAAAGATTGGTCAAAATGTTGTTAAATTATTGAAATATAAAGCATGCTATGTAACACGGGAAAAAGAGAAGCTATACATGGAAAAATAATATACAAGAATTTAAACAATGAAATGATTGTTAGAGAAGAACATTTTTTTTATCAAGGAACAGAAAGTATATGGTTTGGATAAGATAAACATAGAACATGTATTGTACAAACATATTTCCTGAAAGGAAAAAAAGAAGAAAGTGTAACATATTTAAGTAAAATAATTAAAGAGAATAATAGAGTAATGAGGTTAATGAATGATTCTTCAGATAAAATGCATAAACCACAAGAGGAGATTAGGAATGTAGTAAAAAGTCATATTACAACATTGTTTAAAGAGCAGAGAGTAAAGACATGAAAAGAATGGAAGATATGTACATTTTCCAACAAGGAGAATAACGATTAAGAAAACGATATAAGAATCAAGGAACTAGAACAGGCAATAAATGTAATGGATTTAGATTCAGCAGAATGACATGATGTAATAGAATACAAGATGTATAAAAATATGACTATAGAGCAAAATAAATGGTTTAGAAAGGTATTAAATGAATGGTTAGAAAAAAGTTTCAGGTATAAAGAGCTATGTAGAGGTATCATTAGGTTTATATGGAAAAAGGGAAAGAAAGAATAAATACAGAATTGGAGACAGATTGTGTTAAATAATAGATTATAAGAATTTTATGAAAATAGCACAAAAAAGATGGAAGAAAAAGTATGTAATGTAAATGAATATGTTTTTGGCATAAAAGAAAAAAGTTCAAGATTTACTGTTAATAATTAGGGAAATAGATGATATAGTAGTTAGAAATGTTCAGACAAAAGTAACGATAAGAGATTTAAGCAAAGCATTTGATTTGATTCACCACTCAGTATTATGGGATATGTTTAATGTATATAATATAAGTAAGAGGCTTAGAAATGTGTGCACGTCAGCATGTAAGTGAGGATTATGATAAATGGATGGCTGGGTGAAGATATAAAAGTAGAAAATGGTATTAGACAAGGGTGTCCATTGAGCAGCACATTATTTGTATTAGTAGTGAATGCAATGTCGCGTATACAAATACGCAGATGGATAGTATGAGCTATATTTCAAACGAAGAGATAAAAATCCCCATTTTGTTAAATTATGCAGATGATATTATTACTACAACAAATAATGAAGCAAGTATGGATACAGTGATAAAACAAATGCAAGAAATTATTCAGGTTATTGGTTTTGTCTTACATAAAGACAAAAGTCAGGGTTTAGGTTTTAAGGGAAGGATTAATGGAATAAATTTCAATAAGGATAAAATTAGGATCTTTGGGATAAACTTCATGAAACAAGAAATTGTAAATTCCATAGGGAAAGGAAAAAATAGAAGAAATAAAATGTGCATGTGTTTTTTTTAGGTCGTTTAGGCTTTCCTTTAAAAAAAAGTCTATTTAATAAATTCTATGCTGTTAGCAAAGATTGCTTATCTAGCTGGTGTTTATAGCCTTCCTTTAAACCTAGAGAAAACCTAGAGAAAGATGTATATAACATAATAGTTTCTTTTATTTGGGGATCGAGGTTGAACTCTGAAAAGAGAGGTACTGTATATGAAAAGTGAAAAAGGAGGTTTAGGGTTAATAAACCATATAGTGTATATGTCCTCATTAAACTTATGTACAGTAATGAAATGCTTAAAGGAAAATGAAGGTTCATTATTATCAAAAATATTAAGTTTAAAATATAAAACAGAATGGTTGATTTTTTTCTAGTTCAAGAAAAATATATTTGTTGTACTGTGGTTGATTTGGAATCAGAGAGTTAAGGAAATGGCAATGATGTTGAAGAAAATCAGGTATTGGTTGTAGAAATTGGTGTGGGGAGGTCTAAAAATTAAAAGGTATGTGACGAAACAAAATGCAAAAAGAGGATGTGATTTGTAAATAGTGAATATATATTGTAAATAATTGAAATGTGTGTGTGTGTGTGTATATATATATATATGTATATATATATATATATATATATATATAGTAAATAAAAAATATATATATATACAGATATATATATATATATACATATATATATATATATATATATATATATATATAGTAAGTAAGAATGTAAAGAAATACTGACTGTGTAAATAATTTTAGATTATGTGACTAAAGATCCCCCTACTCTTTTTAATAGCTCAGGTGGATTTAAAAGATCTCACAACACTACTGTTAATGCATGCCAACAAGGCCTCAGTATATATATATATATATATATATATATATATATATATATATATATATATATATCATCCAAAGGATGACACACTCACACTCAAGTGTGCAACATCCCCCCACCATCCTAACTAGGGCATTTCACGCATATGCACATACAGCTCTGTGTGCAGTTCCAACTTGAGAATGAAAGTTCCATCAAAATCCTGTGCATTGTTGTGCATGTTATTGTGCACAGACCACAGATGCAAAGTGCATCTACAAAGAAGAAATGCAATTTTTTAAAATTGTTTAATTGAAAATTAAATTTTGTGGCAGCCCCCCAAGTCAGTGGGCCCTAGGCATCTGCTTAGGTCACCTACTGCTGGATCCGGCTCTGTTAAGAACATCATAAAGAATTGTTGTGTCATAAGCACACCAAGCTATTTTATAGTTAAATAGCCTAACTAGAGTAATATAACACTCTGATGGAAATGATCAGTAATGACACAAGAAACATAAACACACTGGATTCAATCCAATTTAGTTTAGTCAAGAGCAGGTCATGCCTACTCAACCTGGTGGACTTCTTTGAGAAGGTCACGAAAGAAATGGATGAGGGTAAAACTGTTCACCCTACCTACCTTGACCTGACCAAGGCGTTTGGCACAATACCCCACTCGGGCACTGTTGATAAACTTAAGAGGTTAAGTTTAAAACCTTACGTCACCCTGTGGATAGCCAGCTGACTGACAGACAGTACCCAAGAAGATAGAACTGGGGAATCCACCTCTACAAAAAGGCCAGTCACAAGTGGAGTCCCTCACGAATCAGTCCTGGGACTGCTGCTTTTTGGCATTTCCTTCTCTGTCTGAAGTCAAGGCCAATGTCAAGGCCCTCTGGCTGACTAAATTTGCAGATGATTGCAAATCAGGAGCAATCATATAATCCCCCCAAAAATACCAGATAATACCAGTAAGGGAATATATATACAAGATCAGCAAGACTTTTCTGAATGAGATATTGTACTTTTGTGTTCCTATCAGAAACTGTTAGGACGTGACATTGTGTTTCCTACTAAGATGGCTCAACCAGATATGACAGTTACTCCTAAAAGTAATCAAGTAAAAATGAAGAGAAAGCAACGTAGTAGGCTCATAAAGACTCTAAGAAAATGTCTGTTGTTTAAGACATGCTGTGGAAATCTACATAATAGCAGCCTGGCTATTACAACTGTTTGTAAATAATAAAATATTATTTATTTCTTAACAATGTGCTTCTCAGTTGTATTTCATATTACAAACATAGTGTAGTTCAGTATATTATTAATTCAGACAACAAAAGTGTAAAACTTATGCTAAAAAAGAGGTATGTAATTTAGGAATAAAGTATGTCTTTAAATGGCTCAGTGACCATGATGTTAGTATATACAGAATATCATTTTGTTCTTTAGGTAGTTTTCTGCAAAGGTATTAAATGGTTCAGCTCTATCTATTTGGTATTACTGTAAGCCTTTGTTGTAGTACATGTTAGTGGTCTGCATCAGGGTTGTAAAAAATCTAAAGGTTATTACAGTGATGTCTTTCAGATTAACACAAGAGGATCACAGCTATGAACTGCTAAAGAGTTTTGCCTTACAGGCTTGGGTTTGATTCTCTCAATCATCATTTGTCTACTGTGTGACTCTGAATAAGTCAATGTCACTTATCCAGACAATGTTTCTGGGCTGCTTCTGGTAAGAGGCAACCATGTATATCAGGTTTACTATGTTAACAAATAAATAGAATTAAAATATACATATATATATATATATATATATATATATATATATATATATATATATGTGTGTGTGTGTGTGTGTGTGTAATCCTCTGGTTCTTGTGTAGAATGGTAAACTAGAATTACAAAAGTTAATTTTATCTAGCAAAACAAAAATTTAATCATTTTTGCTGAGGGAGGGGCACACTTTTCATATTCTGAGGTTGTGCCAATTCAAAGAAAGAGAACATCCCATTGGATAAAATATCTTTCCATCATTCCACATCTGGTTCTGAATGCAGAAATTCACTGCAGTTCAGGTGTGTTACACTAATTAATACATTAATAATCTATCATGATTATTACTACTGATTATGCTTGTTTTATACAGAGAATATGATACTGTGAACTGATGTTGGGCTAGTTATATATGTAACTTAAACAGTAAGTTTTGATAGCTATTTAGCTGTCAGCTGCACCATGAAAGTGAATTCTGCAACTGACAGTTACACTCCATTGGCATCAACCCCCGTTTTTCCATTTTGTAAATGAGGTTAAGGTGTCACACCAACAGTGACCATCACCTAGAGCGAATATTCACACTGCTCGGTGGCTAGTCTTACCACATTGCATTTATCATTGTTAATAATATGTTTGTGATATATCATATTGTCATTATTATTTGCTATTGATCCTATTTTAGATTCATAGGTAAGTACTAGGCTATCGGTCCTAGGTCCTATATAAGCCTAGCCAAAAGAGGTTCCCTGGCTTTTGCCACCCAAGTAAATTATTTTCCTGTGCCCCTATCGAACAGAGCCACAGAAGTGATCCCGGGGGTGAATTTCCTGTTTCCCATCCAACTGTCAAGATTTCTCTTAAAGAGGCTAATGAGAAGCTTTGCTTGACATGAATGGGTAGTCTTTTCCAGAGCATGGGAATTCTCTGGGACAGGAATCTATCCCTTCAGCATGTTCTGTTTATGTGGTGACAAGGTTTAGGTCCCTGGAGCGTGTGGCCTAGACAGATTGGGATTTCTTTAAGTGTGCCATGTCCATCAGATCTGGGTTAGACATGGCTTTGTATGTTAGGCAGAGGTTGCCTCTGAGTAGGCAATATGCGACGGAGTAGAGCTGGAGTTTTTTGAGATGGTCTGCGTATGGCATCTGTGGCCTTTCTAATTGTTGTAGATGTCTTGCGAGGTATATGCCAAATGGGATCTTGTACTCTATAATGGGTCTGATGAGGGATTAATAGAGAGGAACGATGACCTGTCTTTTTCTCGAGGAGAACCCCTTTGTGATGAGGTGTGCCATGTAGAAGGATTTCCTGACTACTGTGACGACATGATTATCAAAGGAGACACTACTGTTCACCTGTGTCCCAAGGTCTCTTATCAAACTTTCGGTGTTTAGTAGGCTACCGCCTATATGGGTATGGTGTTTTCCCCAAAGAGGATGGCAATGCACTTCTTGGCATTGAGCTTTAGCCCATGACTTTGACACCAAGCATCAGTCTCAGTGAGGCCTCTTTATAGAATGTCCACATCCTTAGGTGAATCTATTATGGCTCCTAGTTTGCAGAAATCTACAAACTTTGGTTGCCAGAGACCAGCTGTATTAGCCTGGACTTCTGAGATGTAGATATAGAACAGGAGAGGACCCAGGACAGAACCCTGTGGTACTCGCTTGTCACTGGTCTGAAGTCGGATTTGGAGTCAGCTACTTTCACTGTGTGGGTTCTGTCAGTGAGCCAGTTGAACACCCATTTTGTGACATAGGGATTTATGCCCAGTCCAGTGAGTTTATCTATAATACCAGAGTGGGGGATGGTGTCAAAAGCCTTGGCGAGGTCAAGATAGGCTGTGTGCACCACTTTACCCTCATCTATGGCTCTGGTGACTGCTTCAAAGAAGTCAGTCAGTCAGGTTTAGGAGGCATGAGCTACCTTTTACAAACCGAAACTGAGTGGGGTCCAGAGTTTGGAGGTTACCTATGTCTTTGTTTATAAGCTCCAGGATAATGCATTCCATGGCCTTACAGACCAGGCTCATGAGGCTAATGGGGCAGTAGTTCCCATGGTCAGTGGTTGCACCCCCTTTGTGGAGTGGGATAACTGTCACTGTGCACCATTCCATAGGCACAAAGCCTGAAGTGAGGCTATGGTTGAACATGGTACTTAGGTGGGGTGCCAGTTCGTTATGTAGTTCGTGCATAACACAGCCTGGGATGTTGTCTGGTCCTATGGATGCTGTGTTCTTGGCTTTGCAGAGTGCAGTCTTTACTTCTACATCCGTGATTACAAGGGCTTTGCAATCTTCCGGTATGGAGATGGGCCCTTTGGGGGGTGAGGGGGGTAAAGTTTGCACTGAACCTGTCTGCCAGGATGTTGGCAGTATCAGTTGGTTCGGTAAATCTAGTGCCATTGTGCTGTAGCTCAGAGCAGATCTGAGTGTTGCCATTGAGATTCTTGACATAGCTGTAGAATGCTTTGTGGTTGTCTTTGGAATCCATGGCAATTTTATTTTCGTAACTATCTTTGGAGGATTTTATTAGGGATCTCAGCTTCTTACTGAGGCTGACCAGGGAGTTCCTGCAATCATGGGATTTTACTCTTTTTGCAACAGTTTCTTCCTTCTGTTGTAGAGTTTGTTTATGGCAGGGGACCACCAGATTGGCTTCCTTTTTTGGAGAATAGGGTCTTGGTTCTGTTGGGAATGGCATGGTCCATGAGCTCTTGTATGTGCTTATACAGTGCATTTGTTAATGATTCTGTATGGGTGTCGTGAAGTTTGCCACTTCTGTCTTAAGAAGCATGAAGTTGGCTTTGGAGAAGTTTTTTATGGTGGTTTCCTTAATGGAGGGTGGGGGCGGGATATGGATGTCTAGGGTGATTAGCTTGTGGTCGGATCTGACCAGCAAGGAGATGACCTTTGGTGTGGATTATCTGTTACTCATATTGGTAATGACCAGGTCCAGGATGTTGCTATGGACAAGCTGATCTAGGGCGTTGTAACTGATGAATTCCAGAAAACATTGAGCAAATGAGTTAGTAAATGAGTAGTTTTCCCAGTTGATGGTGGGGTAGTTGAAATCTCCCAATATTAGTGTATTGTGCTGTACCTTAATATTATCCAGTATATCGAGAAACATGGAGTGGGCGTCCTGGGGCATGGTGGGGGATTTGTAACAAGCTACAACCTAAATTGCAGTCCTGCCCAGTGCTAATGATAATTTCAGACGCATTATGTTGAGCAACTAGCCTGGAGGTGTGGATATCCTTTATGAATATGAACACGCCCCCTCCTTTAGTGTTTCGGTCCAGGTTAGTTGGCCGAAAGGTGTGGTAAGAATTGTAGCCTGGTAATGCAGGGGTGCTCTCTGGAGCCTTAAACCAGGTCTCTGTCACTGCACAGATGTTGATGTTCTCCATCTTAAGGAGTGCCTCGAGTGAGTACATTTTAAGGTTTAGACTGCTAGCATTGAGTAGCATTACCCTTAGATTTTGTTTGTTTGTATCTACTATGGTGGTGCATTTGACATTTGAGCCTTGCCTAAAAAGGCACTATAGGGGCAGCAAGAGCCTTAGCCAGTATCCGGAATCCCAGAGGCGACAGATGCAGGCCATCTCTGGCAAAGCATCATGGCCTGTCGATCATGTCGTCCCAGGCAGACAGATACTGGATCCCCTTAGAATGACACCAGAAGCTTAGCCAGTTGTTGAAGTCAATCATTTTGTCCTTGTACTGTGGTATAATTCTGGGCGATGTAAGGATGCTACTCAGGGCTAGTATCATACCTGCCTGGGCCACATGGTCAGAGAACTCCTCCATGTCTCTTTTCGTGTACTCCAGGGAAATACATCTCAGGTCATTCACTCCAACATGGACAATGACAGAGTTATATTTGTACTTGTTGTGGAGTAACCTGAGTGCATGCATTATATGGCAGATCCTGGCACCCAACAGGCAGCTGACAGTAACATTCTCTTGTTTAGCCTGGTGAGAGGGACATCAGTGTGCCTGACTATAGAGTCACCTATGACTAGTGTGTTGGGTACATTGTTTTACCTTATGGGCTGAGGTTGAGTGGCAAACTGATTTTGTGAGCTATGTGTCATTCGGGTACTGTTAGGGGGTTGGTGGTTGCTTGCGTTTCAGCTTTGGAGGTCCCTGTTTGGGCAGATTTTTATTGAAAGCCTCCATGAATGTAGGTGTGTGTTTTGTATTACTGTGTGTGGTTTGGGTGGTGCAGGTTTTGATGGACTATGTGTTGAGTGTGGTGTGGTGTTTACCTTCTCCTCTTGGCTGTCTAGTCCAGTCTTGGCTGGAGAGAGCTTGGCTTCCAGTTTGGCTATATAAGTGCATCTCTCACAGGTTGTACCATTGGGTGTTAGGAGGAGAGGGTTGTCAGTGTACATGAGGCAATTGCTACATTGCCCCAAGATGCCCAGATTCATCAGGTGGACAGGAGAAAACACCGGGAGCTGACCCTTAGACATGCCTGGTTAGTGCTTATTAATTTAAGTACTTTTTCCTCTTGATAAGTGAGGAAAGTTGAGTTCTGCAGTAATTTATAGATTATTTAATGCTTGCAGTGAGTTTTGGACAAGTGCTGTGCACAAATAAACAGTTTTGAGGGCTAAAATTAGAAAACTGGCTAGTTCTATGGGAAAATCTGAAGAGCAGACTTTCTGGCACCGAGAATAATGTAACGGTAGTTAAGTGCACTGCGCGGAGCGCAAAACCGCACAAACACGAGTTTTTAAACAGAAAGATGAAAGGGATAGAAATATCCCAAAATGGTCAATAAAACTACAGATTTTGAGCTGAAACCACTCCTCCAATGGCAGATAGGCTGCTCAAAGCTCACCACTCTCACTGTTGAACAGAGAAGCTTCCCTCTTTCATAGTAAGGTCTGGGCAACACAGAAACTAGAAAACAGCCTGGAATTCAGCAAAATCTGAAAACTGGACTCTACTGGTTATAGAAAGGTGGGAAATGAGTAGAGAGGATTTTATTGTTTTGTTTTGTTTTCGAAAATTAGAACAGATACAGTAATGCAAACACTTTTGAGGCAGTAAAATGGCTAGCACACTTGAGTGTGTAGCCCTCAGCAATTAAACAGTTGAAAAACATTTAAAAACGATCAATTAAAGTGCAAACAGTATCAGAATTAAAAAAACAGTTCAAAATAAGTAGCAAAGTTAATAAAAAAATGCTCAGAACAGTGTGTGCTTAGTGAAAATAAACAGTAAAAAGGAAAAAAAGGTACTTAATCCACTCAAAGTCTCTCTTTTCTCCTTCTGCTGCTGTAGAACTCTGCAGAACGCCCAGGTAGGCTCTTGCTGAGGTACAAAACACAAATCCAAAGGCTCTTCCAAAAAAAGCAAAATGCAGTAATAAAAGTCCAAATTGGGTGTAAACAAACACAGCTCTCTTGATATTAAATAAAAGACAAAACTTTTATTCAGGTACAAACTAGTGAGTGCTTTCGTGCCTCCTGGCACTTCTTCAGACAATAGAAACACTGCAAAAATCTCAATAAAAAGGGGTTGCCTCACCCACATTATTTCACAGCAACCAACCATATATCTGCAGCAATTAAAATTCACCTACTGGCAAAAATTAACAAATGTAATGTGAAGTCAAAGACTTCACATATCAACTAGCTTAGGAAATCCTTACATGCAAAATAGAAAGTCTGAAATTACACATAAAAAATAAAATAAAATAAAAGCATTAATTCTCACTTTCACTACTATCAACAACTATATAACCATACAGAGAAGTGATGGCAGCAAACTTCAGTCATAAAATGTTTTACTTTCTCACATATAAAACTACTGACATCAACCTTCTCACAGTTTTAATACTAGAGTATACCAAAAGATGGCAGTCATATACTCCATACAGAAATGTAATCCAAAATTCCTAAGGCAAACACCTAACACTCACTTAGGCTAGAATTCAAAAAACAGCAAGCATTACATTTTCTATCCTTTAAAACAACTAGAGGTACATCTATCAGTAAATAATATTGGCAGTACATCACAAAAAAGCTAAAATACTATAGGAGAAATAGTTAGATATACACTAGTAATAGCATTCTTAATGTTTCAATGGCCTCTCAAGCTAAGCAAGGTTTCAGGGACACTAATTCATTCAGGCCATATCCTCTATCTGCCTGCAATCTAATTATCCATCTAACCTCACATTTCTCCGTGTAGTTCTTATAATTTCCTAATCTAGCCCCTCTAGTGGTCATTTCAACAGCTATAAACCTAAACTTATGTCTGGTGCCATATTCAACTGTACATCAAGATAATGAACAGTTTGACCACTGTTTTCATATGTGAATGCTATAAAAGTGGCAGAACCTGAAATATATATTAAGAAATTGTCAAGTTCTTCTAATCTTCCTTTCCAAATCTGCAGTAAAACAATCATAAATCAATGTAAGGTTGTTTGAGGATGAATTGTTTTTCCCAAGTGAGCATGATTAAGTTCGGAAAAAGAGGGGCCCAAACTGCACCCATTGCCACTCCACTCATTTGTTTATAAAATTCACCCTCAAAGTATAAGAAGTTATTCCGGAGGACCATTTCTGTCAATTCAATCAAAAACCTCACGTTCCTTGCCTCTAGGGCTTTGTATTCTACTAGGGCTTCTTCAAAAAGTACAAGACCTACTTTGTGTGGAATACATGAAAAAAGGTCAATGATGTTTTCAATTAAAAAACTATATTCTTCCTTCAAAAGATTAGGGTTTAGTTTGCTCAAAAAGTCCCACGTCTCTCAGTTTGTGGGTGTGGTCATTTAAAATGGGTTTTATTGTGCCATGAATATAAACTGCCAAAGGATATGTCTTAGATTCCTGTTCTGCTCCAATCAACCTATGGGGGGGGGGTTCCACTAATTTTTTGTGTGTCGTAGGTATTCCAAAGACAGCTGGTATAAGTGGATGTTTATTCATCATGTAGTTATAAGAATCACCAATAATAACCCCAGTGACAATGCATCTTCCAGAAATAAGTCTATACTTTTATATGCAATGTTTATCTCATTCTTGGAAACTGGATATATCTACTTTCACCCTGCAACATTTCAAAAATGTTTCCTACTTAGTCAATCTGGTTAGCTATCATGACACCCCCCTCCTTTATCATGTTACATGGTTCTTACATTTCTATTATTTGTTAGTTTATCCAACAATGTTCATTTTCCTTAGTCAAATTTGAATAGAATCTATTTCCCTCTGTGAATAAATTGTATAAATCTCTCTCATAAACCTTCTCAAACAAATGAATTGTTTGATTTAGGGGAAGATTGTACACACTCTTCTTTTTCAGTACCGGACTTGGTTGTGTATTCTCAACCCCTCCATGTATGTAAGATAGGTTCAATTTCCTAGTGAACAGTTTAAGTTCTAGGACAGGTTAGACACAGTGTCTCACCCCTTACTTTTGAGCACACGGTCTAACTTAGGCTTCTCACATAACACAGTAAAATGGTTTCAGAGCTACTTCAAGGATCGTAAACAAGCAGTGAAATGGTCCAACAAACTCTCACCATTTTACCACAACCCTACTGGAGTCCCCCCAAGGCTCCATCCCAGGACCCCTACTCTTCAACATTTTCAAAACAACCTTCACACTGCCTCTCACCCTGGGATCTTCATTCAGTACTCTGATGATTCCACCATAATCTGCACTGCTCAATAACTACCAGATCTACTCTCAAAAACTCAACCGTCCTTTACTGCAGTTGAATCCTGGCTAAGAAATGCCCAACTCATTCTTAATCCAAACAAGACAAAACTAGTACTCTTTCATCATAAAAACACCTCCCCTGTCACTCATCATTCCAACATCCTTCCATCTGACAACACTGCCATAGAAATAGTGCAGGAAACTAAACCTCTAGGTGTTATCATTGACAATAAACTTTCATTTGACCCCCATATACAGCAAAAGATAAAGAAAATTCATCAAAAACTGGGACTCCTATAGAAACAAACATTTATTTACTGCAGCAACCAAAACTACCCTTACAAAAACATTTTTAATTCCCTCCCTTCTTTATGGTACCACTATCTTAACTAACTTACAAAATTCTACCCTAAGCAAGTTCAAACAGTGCTACAACAAAGTTGCAAACTTTGCCACAAACTCTAAATATCACACACACCACTGTAAACTACTCCTAGAATTAAACTGTCTTGACCTCTCCAACCAACTTGCCTTTATTCAGCCATCCACCTTGCACAACCTTATTTTCAAGCCTGCTGCCTGCCCTGCACTAGCCAATCTAGTCACAACTTACACACCAAATTGATCCCTACAATCAGAAGACAAAAATCTCTTAGCTATCTCAAAACCCATAAGAAAACATGGTAAAACCTGGTCACTCTCTATATTCATACTCTGTCTCTATTCATTGGAATTCAGTACCTCTAGCTACCAGGTCTGTGCCTGGCCTAACCCATTTCACAGCCTCTTTCAAAATCATCTCAAAAATACATGGCTCTGCTCCATCATAAAGCCTGCATAATGCTCAGGTCTTCCTCTTCTGTCACATTTCAATCCTTCACAGAGTGCAAGATCCTAAAGCTCTTCTAACTCCTTCTCTGCTTTTATACCATATCCTTAAGCTACTGCTCAGGCTTTATTGCTTCTATTCTTCTTAACTCTCTCTCACTATCTATCTTTATCACAAACTTTCTGGCTGCTATTTTTCTAACTGAAACTAACATTGAATTTGGCATATACTATAACAGTCAATGCCACACATTGCACTACCTACGTACTTTTTTCGGACACTATCTACGTCATATATGATGAGAGTGACAGTTATCTGACTGTATATAATTGTCTAGATGTGTAGTAATATATTGTAACATCTTGTAGCAGTTTGTAATGTAATCTTTATTGTATTGGTTTATACTGTATTTGTATTGTACAGTATGTGGAGCTTTTCTCCCCAGGCCTCTGCTTAAAATGGGCTCTGTAGACCCAGTCAAACCATACTGATAAACAAATGTCAAATAAAATAAATAAATAAATAAAATAAATGTTGGAGGTGTAATAGTTAAGGTGTTTGCCTTGTAAACAAAAAATGCAGGGTTTGATTTTCACATGGGGCATAATTGGCTAGGCTTAAAATGGCCCACAAGGGTAGTAGTAATTCATGGACCTATAATGAATGTCTGAAATGTTCAGTTTTCTCTTTGGGACAAACTTAAAACACTTTTCAAACAAAGTGAAATAGTTGCTATCAATCTCTAAGTCACTAAAATTAAATATGTGAAACCCTGTGCTGGTAATTATTCTACCAACAGTTGAGATGATACCATACTTTGGCTTACCAGGCTTTCCCCTTTTTTGTTGTTCTTTGTCTTTTCTCCTTGTAATTCCCCTGGGTTCCCCCTTCCCATCCTAATTTGTTAAGTACACAGCTTAATGAGTCAAGGGTAAGACAAAAGAGCAGCAGTAACAAAGAGTCACCCTGGAGTGCCCTCCTTTGAATTTTTATCCCTGGGATAATAATTTTTCCTTTATCATGGCTTAGCTGCAAAGTGTTTTGCCACTGTTTCATTGTCATTTTAATGTAATTGATCAGTGTAGGGTGTATCTTACACATCTGTAAGCCCTCCTTTATTCATGAATGTAGGATGCTGTCAAATGCTTTTTTTTGTAATCTATCCATGCCATCTTAAATTCTTCCCCTTGTATGAACTAAGTGAAATAAGAGAAAGTAAAATTAAAGAAATAAGGTTTAAAAAGTCAGGAAGTGAGACCTGCTGAGAGGTCAGAGTTAGGGTACATTAAAACGGTGGATTGGACACTCTAAAATGGCCCTAGGGGTGAGTGTCTGCATGTGTGTGCCTTCTGTGGAAGGTTGGGCGCTGGGCTGGCAACTCGACACTGTAAAACTCCACTGCCAATCATGAGAAGACAGATGATTTGCTGTGGTGACCCCTAACTGGGAAAAATCCAGAAGAAGAAGAGATTTCACCTATCAACCTACAGGGCCAAAGCATTACTCCTGCATCAACTGGTCTTTAACATGTTTACCAACAATGTATGTGAGGATTACCTGACTTTCTTCTGTTTCTGTATGATACAAGATTCATATTGGCTGTCTGTTGTATTGTATATATCACATTATAATGTGGAGCTTTTCTCCCCGGGCCTCCGCTGAAAATGGACATGTATCCAGTCGGACTATCCCAGTCAACAAATGTAAAATAAAAATAAATACTACCAAAGGAAGTGGACTGGTTAGTAGTTAAAAAAAGAAAAGAAAAAAATTGCTACAGGACATGGTAAACGAGTTTCAGTGCAACAAGTATATACATGAAATTTGCAGATTCAATGCACACTATTAAATGTGTTGTAAAAACAGCAAAAACATAGAACTAAAATTCAGACATGCATCACGGATAATTGTGTAGTGAGTGTAGAATGATTGCACATAGCCTAAATGGATAAACAGAAAACACAGACTTTAAACCAAAATATGTAAATCCTTTCATAACTTTTATGTAAGTACTATGTGAACTTAGGAAGGAATAGGCAGTTGCCATCAGAAAAACAGCAGGAAGCTCAGTCCAAGGCAACAAGAGCAACAGACGACATTACTAAGGAAGAAAGGCTGAGAAAAAGCAACGCAAATCAGATAGTTTGCAGTCACCAGCATTTATCAGTATTCAAATGTACTTGTTAGCAGTAGAAATAAATTCCAAGCTATGGCAAACTAGTTTGCCAGAATGTGGGAAAGTAAGTAGCAAACACAGAACCAAGAGAAAGCACCTCTGCTGGTGGTCAGCCTATATGTAACGAGTAAACAAAATTTCCAATGAAGTAAAAAAGCCTCTGTTGTTAGCATATTCTTAAAAAGAAAAGAAAAAAAAACTAGTCAAGCAAGAAGATAAATACAATCATCAGCAGAATTCAGTACCAGGAACATAACTGGCCTACAGTAGTTTATCTCTGCCAGAAAGGGCTACAGGTACTGCAAGGGACAGAGGTAGTAGATCAATGCAGAGACAACACAGAGCACAGTATTTGTAAACTAGGCAATATTCAAACAACATCTATCAATGCTATCACCCAAGCCCAGACTTGGGAACTTGGAGAGAGTTGCAGTTCCACTCTTCCTTGCAAGTTATTATATGCACTCTGGAAAGGAGGGGAAAGATAAGATCGGAAAAGCCATGCATTAAAATTGTGGGATACAAGGTAGATGATGAAGACAGAAAAACTTGAAACAGTACACGAAAATAGAAGGCACACAGTAAATATGAAAAGGACATTACAGCAGAAAAGAATAAGGGTAAAGTCTATTGCTAGCTAACATAAGCAAAGGAGAAGAGTGGAAACAGCTGAGAAAGAGAGCAAGAGAAAGCACAGCCCTTAGTAGGAAAACAAATGTTGGGAAGCCCAAGAACGCTGCACACTTATATAACATTGAGGAGTAAGAGAAGGTGGACTAGAAAAAGGACAACAGGAAATATAGTAAAGGCAGGCCAAGGAAAGCGTAGATAATCATAGTGAGTATTGAAAAAGGCAAGACACTAACGTAGACTGAGGAAGGTTGGCATGGCCAGAGAGAAAGCCCAACTTAGTGAAAAGTAAGAAGGAGGGGTAAGTCTGATGAGCAGACTGGGAGGTCGAGACTTGAATGGAGAAAGGGCGGTATACTGTCTGTTGCTGCTGCTAATAATGGCAGCATGAGACTCATTTTATTCCCAGTGAGGAAACTCAGAAAAGAGTTCAAAGGCTGGAAAAGTGGTAGAGGAACTGGCAATATATTATGGGAGGCTATGGGAAAGAGGAAACAATTGGGAATAGGTAACAGGGAAAGGTAGAGCAGATGGAATTGTATAAGCAGAGGAGAAGGGGATGGGGAAGGAGAAAGGTTATGGTCAGGAAGGACATGTAGATGAAGGTAAGAGATAAGGGAGCCAAGCATTTAAGTACGAGATGTTGATGTAAGATTGGAGACAAACATAAGAGGAGACAGAAAAGAAAAGCTCAATGAAGGAGACAAATCAATAAAAGATGGGGGGGGTTGGGTCAGAAGGAGACTATGGAAGAAGCATCTGACTGTACCTGCAAGATAGCTGATAAGAGGAGAGACTTAAGGAGCAGGATACCTTCGGTGAGGTGCTACCAATGCTGAAAGACAGCAAGGCCAGGAAGGAAGGAAAGAACAAAATATGAAATGAAGCATGGTATGGGATTATCAAGAAATGGTACAATACCTAGAAAAGCAACTAGTTGTTTGGCATGAATAAATTCTACCACAACCCATAGACATAACTGCACTGAGTGGTAAGATTAAAGGTTACTCAGTATACTGATATTTGTAAACCAAGGTAAAATGGGAGGGGTGAAAACTGAAGAAAGTTAAGAAAGTAAAAAGGGGAGAATGGCAAGAAAGGCAGGATAAAGCAGAGTAGGGAGGGAAGAACTAAAGACAGAACAAAAGCAGTGATTAGGTCAAACAGGTAAAAAATAATGTTAAGGAATGCAGGAATCTGGCATAAAATGAGTGGGCAGAATGCAATCATATTAGCAGGGAAGGCTAATATAATGACAGTGTGAATGACAGAGACATGGGTAAATAGCAGAAAGGAATAGGTCCTGATTATCCTTGGCTTTGGAATATTTTGGGAGAGGCAAAACATGTAAGAGAAATTTGGTAGTATGTATTTGGGGAGGTTCATATATTCATAGGTAAATATTAGTCTGGCTGCCCTTGCAGGCCATTTTAAGCTTAACCAATTTCTCTTTTTGTGCTCAAATGCCCTTGCAGGCCCATTTTAAGCTTAACCAATTTCTCTTTTTGTGCTCAAATTAACCAGTCCCATGCGGTTAAAGATTGGCCTTTTCCATCTTATGGTTGATAATTATATATTACCCCAATGAGAATAAGTGGGTTAATATCATAGATTATATCATACAATTAGACACAAGATGCTGGATGAAGAAGTAAAATGATTTAAAGATAATAAAATAAACTTGGTGGTGATTATTACTTAGGCTATGTTGTTAAGCTCTGGAATAATCTTCCCAGTAATTTCAAGTCCTTTTCAAGGAGCCATGCATTTTAAGAATAGTTCTTAAGATAATGGAAATGGAATTTTATGTAATTTAAAGATTGTTTGGTTTTGTGTCATGACGTGCTTTTATGCAACTGAATTCAAGTCTTTTAGTAAAAATGTGTACTACTAATAGGTGTTATAGGTATCAACTCTATCACAATAGCTAGATCAGTCTACATGGCATTTTTATCTACACTGTTAATTGTGCTGTTACTTTTTCTGCTGTCCTTCGGTCTCAACATACACACACTGAGTTTTTTTTCTAATATCTTTATTAAGTCTTTATGTTTAAACTTCACACAATGGTAGTAGACAGTTGTCGACAATATAAACAAAATAAATGCAAATATTAAAAGTGGTTAACATATTAAAATACAATACTAATCTAAAAACTACATACAAAAGGTATTAATTGCCTAACTTTATCTTCCAAGTTTAAATTGAACAAGGTAATCTTATATACAAAAAAATGGGGTACCTTAAAAAAAGGAAAGATGTCGACTGTAATCTAGTCTGTTCTGTAGCTGAGTTATGTTAATTTGTAAACTATTGGTATTATTGTAATATGTGGTCGAGAAGTATGGTCCAATATTTAAAGACCTGGGAACATTTATTCTGATTGTACGTTATCAATTTGTGGGCTGTTAATCTGTTTGAAACCATTCCATGAAATATGAGATCTGTTGATCCAATTTTGAGTGATATATAACTTAACTAGGAGAACAGGGTTATTAATATATGTAGATTCAATTTCGTTAAACCTGGCGGAGGAATATGTAAATTGCGAATTCCCAAGATAATGTACATTTTTGGTGGTAACCCATCTTCTTTGACCTGACTTTTAAGGAATACCAAAGTTTGTAGGAACATTTACAGCTCCAAAGAATGTTTAATAAATCCACTTTTTGAGGTTTACAATAAGGCCATTTTCGAGAAATTGCAGAATTAAATCTGTTTTAATATGGTTACATTTAAGAATGCATTGTTTATAATCATTAATTTTTTATACAAACATTGAAGTTATTTGAATAGACTGAATTTTTTGATTGTTGGAAATAATTTAGTCCAGTAGTTAATGTAAAGAACATCCCCTGGGATTTAACAAGCAGCCGTGCAAAAATAAGTTATTCCTGCATGGTAGGGACTGCTCCTGCACAGCACAGCAGCTCGCCTTGCATATTCATGAAGGCATGCTGCCTGTGCTCTTAAACTAACATGGAGCCATGTACGAGTTCAGGGGGTGTGTCTGAGAGCAGAGCTCTCACAATAGACACACCCCTGCACTCCAGAATTGCCTTTTGGCAATTACAATGAGCGATAATGCTCATAACACCGCCAACACATCAGGATACCTCTCAACTGTACAGATTTTCACAGAATGTCCACAGTTTTGTCCCGTATTTTGGTGTGTTCCTCCTAAAATCTGTACCTGTCTGGAAAATAGCTGAGAATTGAAGTCATTAAATAATGACAAACATTTGAGTTTAAAAGACTCCACATCCTTCAGAAAATCCATGTTAATGCAAGATCTATCATCAACTGCGTAAAAGTTTGCAAGAGCAATATTTAAAATCTGTCCCTATTTGTCCCCCCATCATTTTAGGGTTTGTCCACAGTGTTTACTCCAAGAAGTTGAGAGGTATGCCCACCATGAAGCAGAAAGCTCATAAAATGACAGGTTTAGCATTAGCAGGGATATTCTGATGGGTATAGCTAAAATAATACAACAAAACATTTTTTTTTTTTTTTTTTAATAAATGATATAAAGTTTAAGCTTAGCTGCGCGGGTGTGCCCATTGCTTAGCTACTCTTAGTCCAGCTGAAACAGCACAAGAAGTTAAATAGCAAGAGACATCTAACAAAAGTAATACTGTAATAGTGTAGTGGTTAGAGCATACACTTTACGAGCAGCCATTTCCGGTTCGATCCCCACTGCAACCAATTCACATTTTAAATGTGACAGCAGTGCATTAACAATTGTTTTTGTATTCCCTACTAAGTAACATATATTTGTCATCCGGAGTACTGCATTAGGTCCAGATGTGAGGTGTCAGTGTAATAAAGCTGTGAAATCCCCATATAAACACAAGTGCCCCATACAGCATAGTCACACATGAATAAATGTAATGAAAGCACATTGGGGGATGTCAGGGACAGTAAACAAATTTATAATATCTAATGAATGATGAATCAATGCCATACAACTGATAGTCTATAAAATGAAAAATAAGCAGTGCTAAGTATTGCACAGCTCTGCTTACCAGGTATAAGCATTGTGTAAGTATAACTGCTAAGCAATGAGTAGCCCAGCTAAATGGATTTGCCCATTTGTAAGCAGTGCTGAACCTGCCCCGTTAAGCAATACCAACCATAGCTAAGCAGTTTTGCCCGTAGCTTAGCTCAGCATATTCAAAACTGTCCAATCATGGCAAAGGGTGGGAAACTGGCCATATTTAAACCCCACAGGTGGGAACAGCTCATAACCGGTTGCAGCTTCCCACTGTAGGCACCATGGCTGGAGATGGAGAGGGATTGCGCTTCCGGGCGCAGCACTGGGGCATCCAGGAGTCCAAGGTCAAGGTAGGACTCCTGGAAAAAAAACATGACAAGAGACTGCTGCAGGGCCAATACGAGGGATCCCAATATAAAGTGGAAGCCTGGTACCATCTCGGCTGTGACCTCACCAGTGCCACTTGTATCCCTCAGACTGGTGAGCAGGTCAGGCACCACTATGCTGACTTGAAATGGAGGAAGAGGGAGCTCTTGGATCAGTGGATCTAAGAATCTAGGCAGATGGGTGATGTCGCAGCAGTGTGTAAGTACTCATACCAGTAATTGTTTAATAATGTCCAGCCTGTATATATGATGGATAGGTATGGCTAAATATTTCTCTATTTATCTTACAGCTGCAGCTAAGCGGGCTGTGAATCAGGAAGCCCATGCGAGTAGGCTGCAAAGGCTGCATCGGGAGGCTGGTGAGTAACAATCCTGCTTGTAGTAGTCATACCAAATAAATATGACAGTAATAGTCTCATATAGGTCATATTTAAATAAAACTGTAACTGCCTGGCAAAAAAGCTCTAAATCCTAGACTGGTTGTGTATACTCTGGTATCGTATAGCATTTTTAGTGTTGCATTCTCTGAATAGTAATGTTGTATTAACCATTGTTACCCACGCTGTGCTATATAATAAAAATGTCTAGGAATGTCTGTATAAGACTGTTGTAATCACAAGGTCAGATTTTACAACTGAGTGAGACGTAGACAGAAAACAGTGAAGAGATAGACAGCAATATCCAAATAGCACACTCTACTGTTACTTAAATGTTTGTATTTCTAGCAGACACAGCCATGGTTCGAATCCTGGGAGTGGTAGTAAGCTGTATGCATAATCATACCTCTCAACTGTATACATCCTTTCAGAATGACCAGATAATTGGCTCATAATTTCTGCCTGTTCCCCTGTTCTTGTGGCAAATCAGTGGGGTGATCTCAGATTTCTAGTCAGTAGATAATGACATACATTTTATTTTCAGACCTCAAAACCTTCAGAAAGTGTATATCAAAACTAATCCTGTGACTCTATCAGCCCTCCAAGTTTATGAGAGCAATATTCAGAGTATGTCCCATTTCCACCCCCATGTTGTCAAGCTTTGACCAAAGTGTGTGCAATAAGAGATTGAGAGGTATGTGCATAATATGAACTCGGAATCTGGCAATATGTGTAGAAACAGTCAGGTATTGTTAACAAACATTCCCTCCACAGGTATACCAGGTAAGAGATGTAGAATTTAGCTATAAGACTGTTGAAGTTTACAAACATACCACTGACCAGACCAAGGCCATAGGGTAGTGTAATAATATCTGTAATTTACTGAGTAAAGCAATGATCATTAAAGTTGTGAGAACTACAGGGATGTATAAGTTGTTAATTGACATCCCCCCCCACCATATTTGCAACAATAATGTAAATACACAAATCGATGGGTATGTTTACACCAAACCTACTGTTGGGATATATGTCCTATTGTTCAATAAATATTGAAATGTGTTTCTATTGAAATACTATCATTGGTGGCCTGTTGCTATCAATGTTTTGGGTTAATGGGAATATCTATGAATGCTGTTATAACTAATCCTGGAATGTGTTGACTATTACTAACTCACATATGTTTTAAAACTGCAACACCATACCATGTTTGGGAAGGCCTGTCCCAGCGGACCCACCTCTCCCACCTCATCTGGCCATGGCAATGGGCTCCAGCACATCTGGGACCCACCCTGGGACCTCCTCGTCCGCTGGTCCGACATCACCTTCAGGTGGAACCGCCTCAGGAGATGGGGCGCACCCCCCCCTGGAGTGGGCATGGACAGGACACTGTCACCAGTAGTCAGGTCCGGGGCTTGGTGCCGCAGGGAGTTTGAAGATCTGCTGCACCAGCTTGAGGGCTGCGTGGCATATTTAGAGGGTCAGCCTGCCACTCCTACCCAGCCCCCAGCACAGCCACCTTCAGGGCCGTGAAGGTGCAGTGGTGACTCTCCATGGGTGGGGACCTCAGTCCCACTGTTTCCATTTGGGGGCTCATGGGCTTCTGACTTCCAAACACTCCTCCCTGTCCAAGGTGATTACCCCCATATGTGTCATATACTGCCCCTGTATGCGGTCTTGTCTGTCTTCCTACCCAACCTACCTCCCCAAATATACCTACTATCCTTCCCCAACATCGCACTCTCGCCTTAAAAAAAAAGGACAATCTATTCCCCCCAAAAAATCTTGCCCCATACATAGCTGTCCATTTCACACGTGTCTACTGGACACATGTAATCTAGTCTTAATTGGCTTCACAACATATTATTGTTGTCCTAACCCCTTTCTCAGGGGTTTGAGTGTCCAAATCTACCTCTAAATTCAGTTTATATGCACAGCTGTTGCTGTAGAAGAAATGGATAGCTATGGACCTTCCCTACACCCGTCCTTCACATCATAGCTACTTTCCCAATTGCCTTTCCCTTTGCATGCCCCCTTTTTCACCAGTTTTCTATCACCTCTTTTTCTTTTCTTTTAAAGAAATTAGCGCAGGGGTAAGCGAGAGTAAGCACTTTTAAGAAGTAGTAAGCAGGTTTAAGCCTGTTTGTGTGGCAGTAAGCAGTGTCTACACAGAAGAAACAGTTTTCCGGCTAACTGGCAGTAAGCATATTTAACCGGAAGTTAGCATTGCTTACCTTCGCGCAAACCCAATTACTTCTTAAAAGTGCCTTAGTCACTCTGTATCTAACAGCCGTTGTTCTGCCCAGCAACAAAATAATCAGCCCTTTCAAGTCTCGAACCCAGGACGCTGCACACAATAGCCACAGAGATTTACCAGTACACCATTTGAGCTGTACATAAATATGATGCTTTCTCAAACATATCATGCAGCACAGTCATTCAACAGTAGGGAAAATGTATTTATATATGTAGATGTATGTATGTATGTATATATATATATATATATATATATATATATATATATATATATATATATATATACACACATCTAGATATATACAGACATATATATAAATGTGTATTGTATTCACACATTGGAACCACACTCTGAACCTCTCACTGCAAAACATCTGCCCAAATGCACTGTTAATGGGGGTGAAGGGGCCCAAATTAGAAATCTCTTGTAAGTATTGCCATTTCCCCTTCCTCCACAGCTGAACAGATATGCCTTGCTACACAATAACCAGCACTTGCAAGTCTTGAACCCAGGACCCGGCACAACATACCCACAACAAGTTAACAGTAAGCCATCTCAGCTGTAAGATGTCAGGATAATATCTTTAGCATATCATCCAGAACAGTCAGTCTACCATTGGGAATGTACAATGTGGAAGCATTAAACATTCCAATGATACATATACACACACACACACACACACACACACACACACATACATACATATACATATACATATATATACACACATTTACACACACACACACATATATATATATATATATATATAT